>NW_004524743.1:5051219-5062474 GCF_000260255.1 Octodon degus
ATACTTAGATATCTATATATTTTATATCTTTATATAGCTATGGCATAATATCTAGATAAATAGATAGATAAAACTAAATTTGTTCCTCTAGTGAGTCTCAACAGTTATAAACACATTGCTGTTAATCTCTCTCAAAATGCATCCCCTTGCTTGGAAATATTTGCAGGATGATTCGTGCCACTTTTGGACGCAGTTGTGGAGCTCTTCTTTTTTTTGTCACTAGTTGTGACCAAAAAAATGCAGGAATGTTGCTGGCAGGTTCTATAGAACAGAAAGGCAGGATCTCAAAAATATTGGTATAAAAGCTTACCCACCTTATTCATGGATCTGCCGTCCTGTGTTTTCTGTTCAAAGGAAATGTTTTATATTAGTTGAAACTTTGATGGATACCATGACTGGCCACTTAAAAAAAGGAAAGAGGACTTTCAGAACTGCTTCAGAACATGGCACAAACCAAGGGATAAGGGCATTTGAAGTGAGGGAGAATATTTTGATGACAATTAAGAACAATATGTCTTTTATTATAATTCTACTAAAATGTAAATATTGACCAAATTGCTTGATCACACCTTTTAACTACAGGAAGCACACAGCATTGTAGGACAGGCTTTATCAGATACAAATAGATGGGAGAGAATAGGAATCCTGGGTGGTTGCTTTCTAGATGAAGAGGTGTGAGAAAGTAATCACAGGCCTTTAGGGTGAAGGAATAAAGTAGGGAGGAAGAAAACAATAAGTTCTAGACAGATCAGGGAGACACAGATAGTCCACAGGGAGACCTTTCAGAACTGCTTCAGAACATGTCAGAAACTAGGGGATAAGGATATTTGAAGTGAGGGAAGGCAGAATGTATGCAAGAAAGCTGGCCACCTTTGTGGGGAAGTTCTGGGGGCTTTTTTGGTGCCTGGGATTGAACTCAGACCTTGTGCTTGCCAGTCAGGTGCTTATGCCGCTGAACTATCTTCCCAGCCCATAATTGGCCATCTTTATAGAGAGACATAGCAGATAAGAAAGCAAAGATAAACAGATTCCATGTCATACAAGATTTTCTACAAACACTTCAAAATCTTTGTACTTTTATTTTTACTCTTAATACAGAACAATACCACTGTAGCCCTCTTTCTTCCATTTCCAGTATCTACTATTTGAATATATTTCTCTTTCTCACTATATTAATTCACTATTTGAAACATGTATACAGCTTTGTTGATATACAATTGACAAGCAATAAACCACACTTATGTAAATTATACAACTTGATAACATAGGTTATGCCATCAACATAAATAAGACTTTGTCTTTTAATTTGAATTTTTGATCTTTTATTACCATGATATAGGGACTAGTGCCATGTTTTCATACCTTGTTTAAAATATTCTTCCTGAGATCAAAAATAAAATGAGAGTCCTTATGCATTCACTAAAATCTTGAAATTTCTTTCTTTCTTGGGTCTTAATTCTTTTAGGAATTTATTTACCTTCTACATTTTTTCCCATGTATAGTTAGTTTTCCTGAAGATTTTCTTCCTGGAAGTTTATAATGCTACCTCTCATGCACCTACATACCTGTTTTGTATATGACTGTTCTTTTGTTTATGAAGTCTGGTGGGCAGTGGATATTACAATTAATTATATTCCTCTACTAATTAGCATGGATATTATAAGACGAGATGTCATTTAAATTGGAGTTTGAAAACAAAAAGCTTAAAATTTACTACCTACAGCACAACTTTGCAAGGTAAATTGTTGTTAAATTTGGTTTAACGAATGTATCTGAGAGTATACAAAAAAAGAATCCTTACCAGTTAATTCATTTTACATCAGGGATTCATTTTGCATTTCATGATTGAGTAACTCTCATATGTGCATGCTAAAATATATTTGGGCATGTTTATTCATTTAATGAAAGACAATAATTACACATGGAGAGTAATCTTTGATGGGCTATAACCCAAGGCCTAAGACATAAAAACTGGCAGGGTCCATTTTCTACCTTCACAGGGCTCGCAGTGTTCCCAGCAAGGTTATGTGTGAAGAAATGGTTTTGGTGGAATATGAGACAGGCTCTGGGGGTCACGCGTGAAAACCAATCAGATGAAGTAAAAGAGGGCTTCACCCTCCTGCAGTAGATCCAGAGAAACACTTGTGGAAGGAATCATGACTGAGATGAATCTCAATAAGAAAATTTAAAGTTCACCAGGCAGAAAAAAGCAATGTGTTTGCTTCCCAGAGGGAATGACAAGCACAAAGGCATGAAGGCATGACGGAGCATGGCATGCTTGGGAAATAGCAGCTGACCTTTTACAGCCAAAGCAAAAACATCAGCGGTGGGAAAAGCGGTTCGAGATTAATCTGGGAAAATAGATTGGGGTCAGACTTTGAAGACATTTGAATGAAGAGGTTGGACACCATTTGGTAGGCAACAGGCAACCACTGAAATTTTGAAGTAGGCCAGTCACATGATCAGACTTGTATTTCAGAAAATAACTGATGTCAGGATGATAGATGGACTGAGGGCCATAGAGCCTGTGCTTTAGTGAAGTTTGTTTTGTAGATGAAATAAGAAAAGAATTCTTAGACTTCTCTAATAGACTCTTGACCGGCCTCCTTCTATTTCTGCCCCCACAGTATTATCAGAGCAGCCATGACTATTTTAAAAACCAAGTCATGTTCTATCATTTTTCCACTCAGCTCCTGTAGTGATTCTCCAAATCACTCAGAGATTAAGAAGAAGTCCACATCAGCAATAGCAACCCAAGTCCTTTCTCTCACCTGGCCCTCTCCCTCTCTCCTCTTTCCTTGGTAGCCTCCTTCCAGCCCCACTAGCTTAGGAACAGATCCTCAGACATGCCAGACATGCTCCCTTCCTGGGATCTAGGTCATGTAGTTGTGGGATCCATTCCCTCGTTATTCTTAAATCTTGGCTTAGATATCATCTTCGCTTCAAGGACTCCCCAGGCCATGCTACTGAAAATTGCCAACATCTTACTTCATGCAGCACTCACTGTGCCAGTACCCTGCTCCTTGTTGGCCCTCTAAAGCATTTGTGATCCTCCAATACACTACTTCATTTGCCTTTTCATTGTGCCGTTGTCTTTCTCTTTTGCTACAATTTAAGTAGAGTTGTTCTGTTTTATACAGTAGAATATCAAAATGTGTCTAGAATATTGTCTAGCCAATTGCTGGCTCTCAAAATTTGTTTTCTTTAATGAATGAAATGCTGACAGTATATGTTTTATTTATTTTCTTGTTGCTGGGACAAAAAAACATGGCATTTATTAGTTAAAGCAGAGAAGTTTATTTTAGCTCACAGTGTGTAGAGGTTTCAGATCATTGTCAGCTGATACCAAGGCAGGACAGCAGGGAAGAAGGGCATGGCAGGCAAGAAAGACCCTATGGAAAGGCAGGTAGGGAGCAGAGAGCCATGTCATACCACAGTGACCCACCTCCTCCTCTCCGACTTCATTTGCCAACATCACACCCAGCTATGAGCTCATCACTTGACAAATCCAATATGCCACCCCTATGGTCCGGTCTCTTCCAGATCCTCTCCTATGAGCACAGGAGGCTTTGGGGAGCTATTTGTGTATCTGCTGTAACAATCTGAGACAATAAGAAGTGGGCAGAAGAAAGGCTGGAATGGACAATTTATTATGAAATCAGTGGAGTTGTGGATGGAACTTAGTGGCTCATATTGGCCATTAAATGAGAGAAGGCTGGCCATGTGAAAACTACTAGTTTACATTCTCCACTTTTTTTTCTAATGAGCAAAGCATTTCATTAAAATCTATGCAAAGGGGCCGGGGAGATAGCTCAGTAGAATAAGCACTTGTCTGGCAAGCACAAGGTCCTGAGTTCAATTCCTGGTACCAAAAAAAAAAAAAAAAAAACCCTATGTAAATTTTCTTGTCAAACTATGAAAAGATACTATGAAAGTGAACACACTTGAAACATTTAGGAATCACCTAGTTATTCAAACATACATTGTCACACATTTACAGACCAGTAAGTCTTTAATTGTTTTTCTTTCAAATAGAAAGAAAGACAGAAAGAGTGAGGAAAGGAGAGATACACAGGAAAAACAGTCAAGGAAGCGCGCGCGCGCGCACACACACACACACACACACACACACACACACACAGTGAGGAGCAAGTCTAGCTTGAAGAAAAGTTTCAAATCCTCATTCACCTGTTTCACATACAATCAGTAACACAAAAGGGGGAAAGATCCTCTTGGATACCAAAATGCAACCGTGCTCAAGTTCCCCACCGTACAAAGTGACATAGTACTTGCTACTGAGCAGAACCCAAGCAGAAATTTTGTTCTATCAAAATTTCAGAATATAACCTCAAAATGGTTTTAAAGCCAGACAGTGATTTTTAAAAAGAAATTAAACTTACTTTCCTTTTTCGATAGCTGATGACCCAGGGGGACAAAATCATAACTCTTGAGCACTGATCAGCAAGGCCCTAAGGGAAAAAAAAGACAAAAGAAGCTTTACTCAGGCTTAGGATAAGCTTAGCCCCGTGCTTGCTTCAGTTTTGTTAATTTATTAACAAGACCCCTTAAAACGTATTGCTTGAATTCACCAAAAGTCAGTTCCTTCCTAACTCTATGTGCAGTTAGTTTGATGATGAAATGTAATGAAACATTTCTGAAAATTGGAAACTATGACCAAAATGTAAGATGCAGTCATCCCTCAGAAGAGGATGGTGGAAGTGGACAAAGAACCCCATAGAGAAATTCATTTTATTTTGTCTTTAGAAACCTATCCAAGTTGGTTAAGAAAGAAAGTACTATTGCAAGTAAGTCTTGCAGCATTTTTTTTTTTTTTTAAAAAACCAAATCTGGTACTAGGTTACAATTGTGTTACTTTTTTTTTCGTACTAGACAGTCTTTGACAAAGTTGTCACCATTATATTTTTGCCCCACAGTTGCCTTGGGTTATAATAGCTCAGGGCTCCTTCTAAACTTTGCATTGGCTCACACCACGATATGTCCTGACTGGAAACACTGCCAAGCTGGCATTTCTATGGGGGTTGTTTTAAAAATTAATTGGTAATTCTAGTTCCACCTTCATTGTATTTGTCAGAATCTGCTGGTGTGTAGTCACTATGATGGCTTCATAGTCTTTCTTATTGAATCTAAGATGTGAATTTTCTTTTTTGATTACATGCTTGGAAATTTCCATAATCAGTAATCTTTTTTGGATACAATTTTCATTGCTAAAGCTATTCATATATTCCATAAGACAAAGTCAACAGTAATTTTTCCTTCCATTTTGTACATTCAAAATACAATAACTGCAGCAAGAAAATGTCACAGACAAAAGAGAAGTATTTTGACCCTCGAAGAACAAAGACACCAACAGAAGATGGTTTATTGCAGTAGAAAGTGTTTTGAACCAGGATACCAAAGAATCCGGTCTGGAATCTGCTGTTAGTTAGACTTCAGCCCAATCATTTTATCTTTCAGTGCATCAATTACATCACCTGAAAAGAAAACAGACCATTTTGATTGTCAGTATCTTTTACTTACATGATTCTATGAATGTTATCTGATACTTTCCTAGAGGAGGAATGGCAGTTCATTGCAAAACCATTTTTTTAACCGCTGATTTAAAGTTAACCAAAGATGTCTGAAGCACTAATCATCCCAGTAACTTGTCATTGGAGAAGATATCATTTCCTAATTGTCTAACAAAATTTAGCATATCAGTTTAGTGAGGCAATTCAATTATGTACATAGCATTTCCTCTCCAGGTAGTATAAAATCCAGTTGACAGGTGATGGCCAGAAGCCTGCACTTTCACTGAATTCCCTTGGAAACTTATTCTGATATACGAGTTTGCCAGATGTGATTGATTCATGATTTACATTCTTTGTTTCTAATTGCTTTACCTGTTTCAGAACTTTTGAACAATTCTTGGCCAAATCAGAGTGAAAGCATTTTTTTTTAAATTTTAATTTACCAACTACTCCTCAAAGCTCTTAAGTTCATTCTGAACCAAAGAAAACTCTGAGGTCCCCCTCAAAAACAACAATGCATGCTGTATTAATTATGTATCTGACTACTACAGAACTCCTAAGAAACAGCCAAGAAGTACAGCTTGAAGAGAGGTTAGAAAAGCAATCATGTTTTCATTGTTAAGCAATTTTGCCAATGTTATTATTGCTGCTATTCTTCTGGAAAGTATTCTTTAGTCAGAATAGTTCTCCTAGAGCTCACATACCCTTAATTGCAGACAGTAAGAGACTTCATACTTATATTTCTTAGGAAAATCAAAATTCTGACAAACAACATCAATACAAAAAATGTAGGTAGTGCAAGTGATTGTGTGTTATCATAGTGTTTTTTTAGAAATAGATTCCATGATTGACTTAGGAAATACCAACAACCTTTTTTATGTGTACCCAAAATATCAATATTACTTGAATCTGTTTCTAAATTAGACTCTGTGGTATTACTTAGAGTATTTTACTGATGAACAATTACTCTTCTTGTGGTAAGTTTCCATCAACAAGAGCCACCTATTGCTGTTGCTTTTCTTTGTGACAACCACTCCATGTAATGTAACTGTATATTTGAGCCTCTCTGGATTTTAAAATTATGTATAGCACATATCTCAGTTATTCCTGACTTGGAAGTTCTGTGTGTATTTTACTCTCACACATAATTTCTGCATTGCCAAGCACTTACACTTGAGAAGTGTGTGAACTTATTTCACTCCAAAAATTGTTTGTAAATAATTCATCTCATCTAGCAGTGATTTTAATTAAAACTAAAAGTTGGTACAGAATGCTTTGTTGAAGAAATACTAGTGCTCAGTAATACTCTTCTGTAACACAAAAATCGAGAGCTTATGGATAATGTGATTGTACAATTTATAATTGCATGAAAATATTTTTCTGCATTTTTTTAGTTTGAAATACATCTAATCAATTGTAAGGCTGAAACTATTGTGTAATACAAACATCCTTATATTTTATAGTTATTATGTACTAATTGTTTACATTTTACATTATGGTCTTTATACACATGCAAATTTTGATGAACTGTTTTATAATATGTTGCATAAACTATAGCTAAATACTTCTGCTTGTAGGTCTCATATAGTAGAACCCACATAGCATATGAAAATATTTTTTCAAATAATCTTAGTACCTACACAATTTTATCCCACTACTAGCTTAAATTGGTCAACTTGATTGATCTAACATATAATTCTCTACAAAATAGCCTCAATTAAACCAATACTATCCTTTATGGCTCTTTTGTTGTGCTGAACCAAGATTTAATTAAAGATCACATGCTGTGTTAGGCCATTTTTATGCTGCTATCACAGAATACTAAAGACTGGGTAAGTTTATGCAGAAAATAACTTTTCATCAGTTCTGAAGGTTGGGAAGCTCAGTACCAAGGTACCAGTGTCTGGTGTGCAGCTGTTTGCTGCGTCAAAGCTGCAGGCATCAGAGGGACCACACCAGCCCTGTCTCTCTTGCTTCTCTCTAAAGCCACTAGGCCAGTGGCCTTCATCTAATCCTAATTGCTTCTCAAAAGTTCCACGTCCAAACAGTGTAGGAATATGGGAATTAAGCTTCCAACACATGGACTTGTGAAGGCACTTTCACATAATAACACACACTGCGCTTAAGGGTTACAAGTCCTTAGTCTAACGGATTCTGATTCTTATTTCAAATGTCTGAAGGTACTGAAATTTGAATTCTCCAAGTCAGCTGCATTTGTATGTGCCTAAAGGTTGTCCAGTGATTAGATTCAAATTAAATTTTTGTGGTAGGAATGCTATAGTCTTGCTGCTGGGCCCTGCCTCGTGTGTCTGGCTGGGAGGCATACTATGTCATTTGGAATTCCTATGGACAGTACTTTGATTTCATTTCTGTAAAGGCTCTTCTGGCCCTTTATAATTATATTTAGCTGCATTTTCAAACAAACTTTAACACAAATTAATATTGTTTTAATTCTTTTTAAAGTTTTAGCTATTTACAAATGCTGATTAGAAAATATAAACATGTTGCTATTTCCAGTCTTGCCTTAGGCATGTTAGTTGCTGACTCATTATTGTACCAAAACCCACAGGAAGTCTTGGGCCTTTAAAATGAAATAATTTTTAACTTCTGATCCAGTGAAATATCTAATGTGTTTTCATATAGTGGCTACATTGATCTGGTAACATTAGGCCAGATAGGCCATATTTAGTGGTGTCAATCAAGCAATTTAGGTCATACAACAGGACTAGTTCTAAGTAAAATAATTCATGCAAAAACATAGGGAAGTGTTATCATTCAGGCCCCAGTAAAATTGCACTATGAAGATATGCTGTGAGTGATCCTGCTGGCTTTATTCCAAGTACTTTTCTTTGTAAACTCTTCCCTTGGTCTCTTTGCTGGGTAGTGGATTCTCCACTTTATAATGGCAGGACCTTGAGTGGTCCATTGAATGAAAATGACTTCTAGGGAGGAGCATTGCAGTGTGCAGCATAAGTGGGACATCGGTCTTTAGGTACAGTTGTGAAATCTCTCCTATTTATATTTCTGTTCAGTAACAGTTAATGCCAGTAGTTACTGACTGCGCTTTTAACAGGCTTTCTTTATGGTATGTTCTTTCCTGCCTTCTCCTTTCTTGCTTTCTAAATACAGTGTTTCTGATTAAAGAAAAAACAGGTAAATCATCAAACAAATATATTCCCGTCCTGAATTTTGTAGGCAACTAGTGTTCACTATGGAGACTGCAGTTTTATATTTTCAAAGTTCTTTAAATCAGTGCTGAGTGCTTCTGAATAATTTGAGCTAGCTTTCCTTCCATTATTTAATGTCCTCCAAATGAACTATTGCTAAAATTAAAGTGACATCCACTGCTAAATTCCAAGTAATTTTTGCATCAACATTGCTTGTAATTTAAACTGTATTCTATAAGTTATCTGGATTCTAAAAGCCCTTGCATAGGCCTATAATTTCCTTGTTATTGAGGTTAAAGTAGTTTTGCTTTTCTAAGTCATCCCAACATAATAATAACAGTATCATTTTGTTTCTGTTTAAGAAAGCATATTTATAGATAAACAATATAGCTTGCTACTCTGGCACAAATGTTGAGGACATTTATTCTTTGCAGAGTGGATAGTAGCTCTGTTCTGCTCCATGGGGCTTGTTACTAGTTCAACTTAAGGCCGAGGGCACTTTTGAAGAAAATAAAATGGATGCTCTCAGTTTATCAATTGTTTTGTCTTTAGTGGTCCAAAATATTGCACACTTTTTCTTGGGTCATTAGGCAACTTTGTAATAAGTAGGGGGAGCATCTAAACGTCTGGAACAACTTGTTCATAGCTTTACGCCTACAACCATGGTGTGAAAAGCTCTCTAGTGGCAAGGTAACTTCAGAATTCCCATGTGAGGTATAGCACTGAGGAAGAGGTACTATGAAAATTCCTACAGATGGCAGCTTAATGTGTAAATTAATCTGACTCTGTCAGGATCATGCCAGTCACTGGCAGCTATAATTATAGATCAGAATAAAATCTTGCTCTACAAATTTGTTCAACCAGAGAACTGTATCACATATACAAGTTTATTTAAATACTTTAATTATTTACTGTCAGAATTTGTGACACATATGTGCTTCAAATTGCAAATGCTAATAGGAATGATACAGCCTCATGTTAGTAGCATAAAACAAGGTAATTAAAGAAAAAAAAAAGGAAAGAAACACTACCACCAAGTAACAGAACCAAACATCCATATGCAAACACAATGGATTTTCAAAGCAAATGGATCCAATAACCGGCATCAGTCGTCATGGGCATTTTGAAGTATCAAATTAAATATGAACCTGATACTTTATAATCTTAAAATTAAATTCTTAGTTACCCTAATTAAGCTCTCATTAACTAGTTCAACTCAGAGCTCTACTTCAACTTCAAGGTAACAGCTAAAAGTTTAAGGCAAGCATATTTATACTTAATGAGATTCGTATGCATTTTTGTCTTTTATTTGGAGAGTTTAGAAAAGCACTAGCCTTGAAAGGCACATCTGTTCTGTTCCTAGAACAAGAAATTCATCCTTTCCTTTTATTTAATGCAAGGAACAGAATTCTCTAGGAAAAAAACTTGCTACAATTGGCAAAGTAGCTTTTTTTTTCTTTCAAAGGAAGCTTTTAAACTTGTCTGTGCTCAATTAAAATAAACCCTAATTAAAATAAGGTAATCTATAACTCTCATTTATTCACCAAAAAAATAAAGAGATCCTTGATTTCTTATTACAATTTCAAAGTGGCCCTTATTCTTGTTAACAGCAACTGTTAAAAATGATGTTAACTACACTCTGCCCAATACTGAGGAATGCGAGCTTCCTATTTATCTAGGATCTAGTCTGACAATAGAGAAATGATTAGACTGTGTCGCTCTTTCTTCACATTCATTAAGATACATAGTACAATGGAAGGAACACAGGGCTGGAAATCAGGACCTTGATAACTAGCGATTATCAGAGAAACAATTAATGTCCGGAAACCTCCATTCCTTCATCTATAAAACCAGAGGCTTGCTTAGCTTAGAAGGCATCTAAGACCTTTCAGTAGTTCTGATACTACATGGTTCTACAAGATTATGTACACAAATAGGACTGACTTGTTCAACTAGATAACCTTGTCTGCTTAAATAAAACTTATCTCAATGATACGAATGCTCTAAGCAAAGTAGTTGTATTGATTTTTCATTTTATTTTTTATTTTATTTCAGTATGTTTTGATACTTATTAAGTACATTCATTTTGAGAAGTTGATTTATATTCATATCATAGCATATATTATATTATATCTTAATTATATATAATATATTTATCACACTGATCATTTTTATTACTCTCCTTTTCACCCTTTCTCCCTTTCCCCAAATCCTCTTCTTCATCTTCATAGGGTCCCTCTTCCTCTTTTTTACCTTCTCTTCTTTATTTTACTCTTCAAATTATTTACACCTTGGGTTTCTCCCAACAGATACATGAAGCCCTGATTCCGTGTGGGAGAGGTATGCAACTTCATGGTAGGCACTGAGGCATCCGAGAAAATGCTTTAACACACTAAAGACTCAGAAACTTTCAGTTTCGGTCATTCTTTCAAGTTTTAGATGCCAACATGCCTTGATGGGTTTTGAACTGGAATTTTGCACTAGCAAGTTTGTCAAATTGGTAGCCTGGGTGTTTACTGATTTAATTAAGGTCAGTTACATTTCAATGTAAAATCATTTT
>NW_004524743.1:5062794-5063996 GCF_000260255.1 Octodon degus
TCTGAGACATAGTTACCAGCTTTCTTAGGGGGAAATCTATTCTCTCTTTTATACTGGAAATGCTTAGCTTGATTGTACTATATTCTTTAGTCATTTATGTAAAACAGAGGTAGAAAGCTTAAATGCAATAATCATCAGTTTTTCTTTTAAATAAAAAAAAATAGGGAAAGAAAAGTGACATTTAAAGAATTCTGCCTCCTATTTGGGTTGGTTCGCGGGGAATAACAGACCAGTGAGATAGTAGCAGAAGACCCGACCACAGGGCGGCTGTCCTCATGCCGTATGGGAAGAGGACGCAGCAGCACATGTGTTCTGACTTTCCACAAGTTATTATGAGCAACCCACTGTGCATACTTGTTTGTTTGTTTGATTGTTTTTGGAAGCCATTTAAAGAATGCTTCAAATACTACACAGTTAGTAAAAACAATTCAGTCTAGATTTGGACATTTGTTTTTAAACTTTGGAGTGGAGCTCTCTCTAATATAAAAGTACTAATGAGTAAGAAACAGTACTCTTACTTCAATAGCAAAGGAACCCCATGACCAAGTCAAAAACTTGCCCAACGATACCCACCAGGTTTGCATCGCCTAAGTTCCTGGCTTTTACCCTGGTGTTCAATCTACTGTGTAAGCTGGCCCTAGTGAAGAATTATTTTCTAGCATTATGGACTATGAAGTATGTGCCACCTAGGGGAGCAAAAGCTATACTCATTCATATGAGCAGCATAGAAATATATTACTTAGACGGGCCAGGGAGATGGCTCAGTAGAATAAACGCTTCCCTGCCAAGCGCAAGGGTCTGAGTTCAATCCCTGGTTCCGCAAAAAAAAAAAAAAAAAAAAAAAAGTGAAGAAATATATTACTTAGAGACTACACCATAAACTCAGAACTTAAACGTAAGTGTTGGAACACTGTAAAGAAGCATTGGACCATAGAAACATCAGACGGCACAATTACAAACAATACATTGTTTTCAACTCAGTGTTTCCTTAAGAGAAGCATAGAGAAGGTTAGATTTCAATGTTTTTGATGGTTATTGCTTTAAGTTTTTTTTTTTTACATTTTCCCATAATTTTATTGAGAAACAAATAGCAATAAGACATTTTCAAACCAAATTGGTAGGACAGTTTCAATAATTAACACATTGCATACATTCTTCCTAGTGGTTAATTGCTTACAAGATGCGGACATGATATCCTATTT
>NW_004524743.1:5065256-5077528 GCF_000260255.1 Octodon degus
TTTTGGACTTATGTGTAAACATAAGAATTACATAATTCTTTATGCCTATTTTTAAAATACATTCTAATTTTTAAATGTTTTTTCATCATATTCTGTAGGGACTTAAAGTTTACCATATCATTATTTGATTAAGTTATTTTTAAGAGGGAAAACAATTTAGGAAACATTGACATAGAAACTTCTGTGGATTGAAAGGTTCTTCCCTGAAAATATGTGTTGGAAACAATTTCCATTGGAAGAGTGCAAAACTGTGGCAGTAACTGTGAGGTGTGCAGGTCTGAGGACTCAACCTTGCTGCATTCATTACTATCAAGTGTATGTAGGTTGGGGCTGCAAGGTTGAGCTCTGTTTGCCTGTGTCCTGTGGCCAGACACAGCAGGAAGGTCCTCACCCTTACCCACACTCCTACACCTTAGACCTCCCAGACTTCAGAAGTATGAACCAATATACTACTGCTCTTATAAATTACCCAGTAAGTAAAATTCTCCTACAGCAGACTAAGATGCAACTTTACTCATACACACAGTAGAATTTAAAACAACAATTTGTTTTTACTGTTCTTTGTTAATGAATTAGTAAATTATTTGAAATAATAACATCTGCATCCAAATACCTAGGATAAATTTGAATTTCTTGAAGGAAATTAAAAGTACTATGCCAAATCTTTGGAAAACTTGTGAAGAATCAGTACAAATTTAATTTTTTAAAAAAATAATTTCTGTTCTGGTCATCTCTCAAGATAAAACAA
This sequence comes from Octodon degus, assembly GCF_000260255.1. Classification (NCBI taxonomy): domain Eukaryota; kingdom Metazoa; phylum Chordata; class Mammalia; order Rodentia; family Octodontidae; genus Octodon; species Octodon degus. The sequence continues at coordinate 5,066,005 of NW_004524743.1, forward strand.
TAAAATATGAAATAAATCATATTTATGAAAACATTCATTTATCCCAATATTATTTTAAAAAGTGAGCCTTTGGACTCAATGTACTTAGCCAACAGAAGAAAACACACGACTGAAGTAAGTATTAAGTTTTGAGTTAGCTTAATGACAGTCCTAAAAATGCTGGCACAGTAATTCACAATTAGCACATAAGTTGATTTGGGAAAAAGAAGGACATAGAACTAACTCCATTAAGATTTTAGGATTTGAGCCTCGTTTCCAGATAACCCCCTACAAGACTGTGTGGCCGGGGCTCCTACACCTAGCATTTTTATTCAGGGGCTCCCTGAATAAAAATCAGTCTGACCATCTTTAAAAACAGAGAAATCATCAGTGTATAAAAATGAGTTACAAACACAAGAGTTTAACACTAGATCTGTTGGTATCATACATAGCCATTTAACTTGTTTTATTTTCTAGATTTTTATAAAATGGTCACATTTCTTTTAAAACATTTTTTCTTTAAAATATTTTAAAGCTAGTAAAATGAAAACCTAATGGGTCATAGAAACACAGAGCAATAATCTCAAAAATCCACCTACCATTTGATTGTCCTTCAATTCACTCTTTTTCTATTTATGTGTATCCATACGGTGGTATATGTTTTATTATATTTAAATGTCTTGTCCATTTGCCAGATTATTGGTTCAGTAAGAGCATGACTGTGTCTTCTCCATTTATGTTTACTGAATGATTGGCCTAGTTTACTATATTTACTGAGATTTCAATGTTTTTATATGATCTGAGTAATTGTAAATGAGAAAATTTCTAAATTTAATATCATATGTCTCTAAGCTGTATACATACATAAGACTTTGGTGATAAAAATATTCAGCCTTACACTGATAAATTAAATTTACTGAAAAACGTAACATCAACAAATGAATGAGTCTGGACAACAATTTTTCAATAATGATAAATACAAGAAAAGGTTAGAAAAGTAAATCTTATGTAATTTCAGATGCAGGTATAGAACATCTAAAATAAAACAGTCTTACCTAAAGTTAAACTTGAGACAAAACAATTCCCAAGATTCAACTACTAGCAATATGAAAGATGGAAGACTATTAAGCAACATCATAGAGATTCAATCATCAAAGTCCAGAACATGAGAACTCTAAGGAAGAAATGACCCAGTTCTGTCAAAAATAAATTGCAAAATGAGGAAGAAGGAGGGGGAATTTACAGATTAAAAAAGACTTGAGAGACAAATCAATCTAATATAGACAATGAAACTTGGTTATTTTTCATCTTAAATAATATGAGAGACAAATTTGTTGATGGTAAAGAGCGAATGCTAATTTTAACTGTGGTAATCTTATTGCTGTCATTTGTCTTGTGCTGTGCCCTACAAAAAGACAATTTGTAGATACGCACAGATACGTTCATGGATAACCTGATGTCTCAGTTGATGGAAAAAGAAGGAGGGCTATAAATGAAACAACACTAATCAAAAGTATATACTTGTTGAAGTTAAGTACAGTTTTATTATTTTCCTACAATTTTTGTAAATGAAGAAAGTTTCAAAATTATTCACAGTAAAACAAAACAGAAAATCCAGGGCCTTCTTGGCTTGATAAGGTGTCACCTATCTTGCCAATATTTCCTAAGGGTCTGGCTAGTAGAACATAACATTTTTTGGGGGCAATATTAGGTCAACATACTTCCATCTGATGATTTTCACTTTTTTAATGATTTAATAATCACAGGAAAAGTGCAAAATACAAATATAAATGTTTGCAAATAATGGACAAATCAATGAATATTGGTTTTAATATCACAAATCTCATACTGGGTAAGAAAGCTAATTTTTTTATTTCTCTTTTCAAATTATTTTTGGTTCAGCTATCTCTCTTAGGCACTCAGAATTCGTTGAAAAGATGTCCCAAATGAGTTCTTGCAGGAAAGTCACATCTGGAATATAATATAAAGTAAATAAGTGAATTGAGTAGAACATGAAGTTAGATTAAAAATCATGGATAATCAACTATGTTACAGACTGAGTTTTCTTAACATGCATAGAGGAATGATCATGTAATAATCAATTTTACCATAATTTTCAAAAAAATGAATATAAATGATAATAACATTTTCTGTTACAGATAAGTATGTGTGCTGAATAGGTTATTCCCCAGTGTTCATACATGTGCCCACATTATTCTAGATGTTTCTGTGAAAGCATTTGTGAAAGAGACTGTAGGTCAATCTGTGGAGTTGGGGTAAAGAAGACTGCCTTTCATACTGAGGGTGGATCTCATTTAATCAGTTGAACATTTAAGTGGAAACAAAGTTCAACCTTCTCCATGCAAGAAGAAACTCTGCACTAGAAGCCTGCAGGCTTAAGTTGTGGCATTGGATCTTCCTTGGAATTCTAGTCTGCCAGTCTACTCTACAGATTTTGGCCTAATCATACTCTGCAGTTCTGTGAATCCATCTTTAAAATAAATTTCTTCATACACACACCCATGCACCTGCACATATACAGCCTATTGGTCCTATTTTGTGTGGAGAACCATGCCACTATAGCCTTAGACAAAATTTCAGACATAACAAATGTTATAGGTCTGAGTTAAACATGCAATATCTCGTCATAATATGATTCAACAAAATAGTGAACCTTGATACCAACTACTTTAAGAGGGAATTGTTCTATTTTCCTTTCTTTTTTTTAATTTTAGGGAATTGTTACCTTACTTTAAAATGGTCTATTTCTCAAACTTATCTGAAATACCATAGCATGCTTTGACAATTACTGAGTGCACAGATGTTCTATTTTTCTCAGTTAATTTTTCTAGTATTGCTTTATTTTAACACAAGTCAGAATTTTTGTCTCATTTATGAGGTGCTTAAATTTTGACTTACTGTTAATATTGCAAATTGAAAAGTTGCAGTAGGTAAGATGCAATACCTTATAAATGGATAATTCTAATAGAGTACAGTTTAGAGTCAATCTATACAATTTATTTAAATAATACAAAGATTGCTTTAGTTTGGGCTGCTACAACCAGATATCACATATCAAAGCATTTAACTAATAGATATTTATTTCTCAGTTTTAGAAGTTGGGAATTCAAAGATCAAGGTGCTGAGAGACTGCTGCTAGTGAGAGCTTTCGTCTTAGTTTAGAGATTCCTTGTGGCACCTGGATTAATGAATGCAGAGGGATAAAAAGAGAGAACAGAGAGGGACAGAGCCAGATATTCTATGTGTTCCTATTTTTATTTTAAACTAATTAATTAATTAACTAACTGGTACAGGGTTACAGAATCCCGGTACAGGATCACTATGCAGCTCAGACTTGTAGTGATCCTTCTGTCTGAACTTCCCCATCACTAGGATTCATGGTTATGAATCACCACGCCAGGTTTTGGTGGCCAGCCCAGCATGGAATATGGTACTGGGGATTGAACCCGGGTCCTTGTGCTTTCTAGGCAGGCACTTGGAGCACCAAGCTATCTCCTCAGCCCCTTCCTAGTTTTCTAAGTGCTATTAAACCTATCCTGAAGTCTCCTATCTCCTGACCTAATCTGATTATCTCCCAAAGACTCTACCTCCAAATAGCATCAGTTGAATATTAGGGCTTTAGTATATGAACTTTGGGATGCTAATGTGCACTTAGTTCTTAAACCAACAACAACAAAATTCTAGGTATCCAAGACAGGGATATAAACTTTTGCATATATATATAAATTATGCTAATTCCACACATCATAGATGAGTTGAATAGTTATGAAATAACATTCAAAAATGTATGCATGTATATATGTATGTACACATGTATGTTTGAATATGCATGGTATTAGGACACATTTTAAGAAATCTTTCATTAGATAATACTGTCCTAGTGTAAACACCATACAGCATATTTACAGAAACTTAGATAGGATAAGTCAGTCTCTAGATGAAGCTTCTTAGTGTAACCAAGGAATGGTAAAAACATGAGATTCAGGAGGCTGCAGCTAGCTTCACATGCATCCTACTTTACAGTAAGCCTATTTTAATATGTAGAAGTTCACCTTAAAATAAGGATTAAAATATGATATAATAAATACACAAACTAAAAATATGATTTTTTATTGTCATTGCATTGTGTGTTGTGCATAATTGTATTGCTAAGTTTATTAGGATTTAGCACATCATGGTGGAGGTGAGAATAAAAATTAAGAGATTTTCCTATAAGTAGGACAGACAGCACAAAATTATGTGTCAATCAAGTAGGACATCACTTCACAGGGAACCTCGCTTACCTCCAAGCATGTGGCCTTTGACTAGTCTCATTTTGTCAAATACTCTGTCACTTCTTTTTCATTTACTCCTTTTCTTTTCTTCTGAAAGGAAGTTCTATCGCCTCACTGTATTGCCTGGCCTCTAGTCACACTGCTCATTCACACTGGATCTTATACTTTTAGCACTCTCCTGACAATGAGTTGCCCTTATGTGCTGGCTGTTAAGACAGTAATTACATATCATTCCATTAGACAAATAGCGCTAACACAACTTACCATATAAGTTTTTGTGAATAGTCTTAATGAGATGACATTTATAAATATATTAGCACTATGATCATGATAGAGGAAATTGTAATTACATGTTACCTAGTTTTATGCTAATATTATTATGAAGCAAATACATAGCTTTGGCTACAGCTACATAGTGAAAATGAGGTTGTTGGCAGGGAGACCTGAGTGAATATAAATCAATATCATAGAACAAGCAATACTTAGTTGAAAAACTTTTATGAGTAATTTTCTTTATGGTTGATACAAAAATATAATTAATTCTTATTTCCTAGGACAAAAAAAGAAAAAATGTTTAATATATACTAAAATTACAGAAAAGCTGGTTTGTATGAGTAAAACAAGAAGTGTTTCTCCCAGAGTGTCCCTTACGCGAATTGGGGAATGATAATATAATCAGCTGAAAGAAACTGACAGGATAATTTTAATTTATGTAGAATGTGTCTATGTTACTTTGCTTAAGTAATGGAGATGGATTTTTCTCCCTCCCACACTCTTGTCCACTCTCTATGATTCCATGCCTTCCTATTATACTTCAGGTGTTCATTTCCTATGAGATGTCTTTGTTATACATCTTACGTAATAGTGGACACTGAGACCACAAAATTGAATGATTTTCTATCTTCAAAGAGCTTTTAAATCTAGAGAAAATTGTATGAAAGTAAACTAATTTAGGCATGAATATCACAATAGAAATATGTAGTGCTGAAACTCCCCATGGTAAAGGACCTGGGCTACTGGGAAACACAAACTCATTCATTCAAGATGATCTTGAGCTGTGTCATGCTGTGGAAATCAGCAAGGATAGGTAAGAAGAGAAGAAAAAATATTCAAGTAGAGGGAACCATTTGAGCAGAGTTGGAATCCAAAGAGGGTGCACTTTTTATTGTAGAAATTAAAAAACAAGACCTAGTTCTATTGGCTAACACACTGAATTCTACATTCTACCTTTCATTTTGGAATATAATTAAATATGGCCAAACAGAAGCTAATAAAACCTCTAGAACAGTTGAGGAAAACAACATGAAAAACACTTTGGAGTTCAGAAAATCAAATAAGACTATAATTGCTTTGATATGACAATACAGTAATAATTCATCCACACACTCAGTAGCCAGCAAAACTGGTAGCATATAGAGTTGCAGGAGACAAAACCAACATAAAACTTTCATGAAGTCACAAGAAGTCATCTTCTGCCAAATTTATGCCTATCTGCTATTGTCAGGGCAAAAATGACTTTCTATTTTCTTTATTCTTTTGACTATCATTCAGGTTCCTTCCATTGAAGAAGCTCAAATAGAACTCAAGTTGCAACAGGGCCAGAGAAATATAAATTCTTTGGTTTTGCCTCTGAAAGCTATGAGGGACAGCAGGAAGAAGGCAAAGTGATGAAAAGCAACAGAAAAGTCAGCATCCTGATATAAATTTACCACATGGCTGGCAGAAATTTTCTCAATGTTTAAAGGTACTAAAAATTGTATTGTGAAATATTTGGGATGTTTCAAGATATGTTTAATCACTTTGGTGTAGAAGCAATAAAGCAAAAAGTTCAGAAAAATCACTCCAATCTGAAAACATTTGCTTCTTAAATTAAAAAAAAAATGAATATGAATAAGACATTAAGAGGGTCAGCCAAATAGCTCAGCAGATTAAAGCACCTGCAAGCAGTAGCAGGGACCGGAGGTTCAATCCCTGGGGCTGCTGTGCTGGCCCCGGCCCCAGGGTACACTGAGACAGCAATTGACACTGAGCGTGGTGGTGCGCGCCTGTAATCCCAGCTCTTGGGAGGCTGTAAACAGGCGGTTCACTATGACTCCGATCTAGTAGTGAGACCCTCAACACCCTGTGGCCCCTTCACTAAAATAGAAATAAAAAACATTAAGAATGGGGGGGAAAAGTCTTATGATATATCTATTTTTGTGCTATTTATGAACATGCATCATAGTTTAGATACCATACTGCAAAATCTGAAAAGATTCTGGAGATGAAGCTGGAAATTATTCTGATTATGTTAAGTACAATGTGTAGGAAATGAATGATTTCCCAAATCAATGAAAGAATGTGTGTCTACTTACTGCTCAAACCCTGCCGACATGATACTGAAGTAGAAAAGCGACCTAAGTAACAAGCTGAGTGCTCCTCACAATGAAAACTTGTTAGGTATTTGGTTTTGATACTCAGGCTTGTAGTGGTCTTTTACACACAATGCTCTCTATTTTCATGCAGTCAGATCTATTATTAAGAATGTCCACAATATTACAAAAATAAGAATCATGAATATATGAGAGAAGATGTTGTCTACTTGATGGATTCAGGGTTCTGACTAGATACATTTTGTAACAATACTAAAAGAAATACGCTTCTACTAATTTTTTTTTTAAAAATTACATACTGACCTCCCTCTATTTCCTTGCTCTAATAAGATGCAATGCCCTTAATTTTACACTCTTGCTTATTGCGGTGGACACCCTTCATCTGTAGTTTTAGTTAGCTTTGATCAACTGCAGCCTTAAAAAAGGCATGCAGAAATTTCAGAAATAAATAATTTATAAGTTTAAATTTCCAGCTGCTCTGAGTAGCATGGTGAGATATTTTGTGTCCTGCGTATAAACCTGGATGTGCTCCCTGAGCAGCCACTTAGTATTCAGTATGCTTCTCTTTGGAGACAGTCATAACGCCACCCTCTCACACACCAGCCGAACACAGTATCACAGTGCTGACATCATTTCCGTAATGTTGACATCATCTATGGCATTTCATGTCATTACGCAGTATAGGCCTTTCACTATTTCATATTATAATGAAAAAGGGAAGCACAAAATTTTGAGACAGAGAGAATGTTCATATATTCAATTGCAATGTATTTTATAATTGCTGTAGTTCTTATTAGTTGTAAATCTCTTGCTAAGAATACATCATAAATTAAACTTTGTAATAATTATGTGTAGGACAAGCTGTGGAATATATTGTTGAGTTGGGTTTCTCCACTGGTAGTCTCAGGGTACATTTCCTACAGATGAAGATTTTCTACTGCAAGTCCTCTTGCAAAGGCTGCGAACAAGGCTCATCAAACAAAAGTTGCAGCTGAAAAGGAATTTTAAAATTAACCAGAGCCTGGGGAAGTAGCTCAGCAGTCTAAGCATCTGCCTGGAAAGGGCAAAGACCCAGGTTCAATCCCTAGTACTGCAAGTTGTGCCAGCCCCTCTCTGTGCTGGCCACCGAAGTAGGGCATGGAGGTGCACACCTATGATCCCAGTGCTGGGGAGGCTGAGACAGGGAGATCACTATGAGTCCAAGCTGCATGGCAAGACCTTGTACCAAATAAATAAACAAATGAATAAATAAATAAATACTTTAAAAAAGAAAATAAAATTAACTGGACATCTATCTGTGAATGCTGAAAGCAGAAAAGTATTTTCCATTTCACCACAGTTTCCAAGTCACAGGAATATCTCAGAGATATTACTCTTTTCCTACCCAGACTACCACAGTAGAATAAATATTGCAATAAAGTGAGTCACAGGAATTTCTGGCTTCCCACTGCATATAAAAGTTATGTTTATACAAAACTGTAGTTTATTAAGTGTGCCAATAGCATTGTGCCTAAAAAATATATGGACCTTAATTAAAACATACTTCACTGCCAAGAAATGCTAACAATCATCTGTGCTGTTGGAAGTGCGGCACCAATAGGATCGCTCCATGCAAAGTTGCCACAGAACTTCAAGTTCTAAAAGATACAGTACTCGTGAAGCACACTAAAGGGGAGCACGATGAAGCGCAGCACAGAAGCACAGGTACGCCTTAAATTGCTCTCCTTCTGGTTATACAATCAAATGGATACCTCACATCCACATTGTAATGCTACTGGTTTATTTCTTTATATATGTTGATTTTATGAAAAGATACTCCGTGTACAATAATTGAGAAATAGAAAATGGACAATAAAAAATATATCAGTAGTAGCAAGCCCAACCCCCAGAGATCATTTATCTCTGCAACTGGTTGAGTTTTTCTCCTTCCTTCTGCCTTCTTTCTCCTCCCCTCTGCCTTCCTTCTCCTCCTCCCCTTCCCTCTCTCCTCCCCTCCCCTTTCTCCTCCCCTCCTTTCCCTTCCTCTCTTCTTCTCCCCCCTTCCCTCCCATTCCCCTGCTCTCTCTTCCTTCCTCTTCTACTCTTCCTGCTTATTCCTCTTTCCAGTAATTTTTATAATCTCAAGTAAGTGCAAAATCATGATATTCATTTCATTTTTTGAATGTGACTTTAATTTATATAAATTCAAGATTGCTAACTCCTTGGTTTTTTAAGATACGTGCGTCAAACACTTCATTTTTATAGGTTAATGTAAGTTATCCATTTACATGAAGCCGATTCACAAATCTTCAAAAACCTCACTGAAGAGATTCAAGAATACTATACCACAGTATCTCCAAGCAATGAGCTTATCCTGGAACTGCTTACCTAAAAAGATTTAAAATGTTTTATGAAACTTAGAGATTTTAGAACACTCTTAATAAGTGTGTAAAAACTGGCTACAATGATTTCACCAAATAATACCTCAGATGTTATTTTTTGGCAAGTGCTATATCAGTGGTTTAAGGGAATGGATTTAATACAGGACACAGGATTTATAGTATTTTATAATATTCATCCAAAAAGTTAATGGTTAAGAGGACGGAAGCTCTGTCCATGACCCAAAGACCTGAAGAAGCATCCAGCGGAGGCCTGTCTCCTGCAAGGCAGTCTCAGGTTTCTTCACAGGAAGGCCCCACAGCTAGTGGTAGAAGCTAGGTAGTCTGTGCCACAAGGCCGAGGGATCTGCACTGGAGCCAGGAAACAATGCTCAAGGTGAGAGCCAGAGCTCGCTAGAAAGAACAGCAGCCATACTGGGTGACAGTGAAAACTCAAGCTCTTCTGAGGACGAGAACAGTCAAGTTTGTATCAGGAAAACCAACCAGCCCCAACAGGCTTTCCCCAGGAACGTCAGCAGCCTTCAATCTTCTTTTCAAGTCACCCTTTTATGGCATTGGCAGCAAGCCTTTCTTAGGTGGACCCTCCATGCCCAGAACCATGCTAGCTCAGGTCAGTTGGATGCTACAAGTGGAACATTAGTCAGTCCACCACAGCAAGTATCTACAGCTTCAGTTTTCAAATGCAAAAGATGACCAAACTCCACACCAACTTTCTACATTGGCTGTCTCAGTGATTTCGTTAAGAAACATGTTCTTCAATTTAAGTCATGCAGCTCTCACCTCTAAGATTTGCAGAAATGATTATTTATAGGAGATCAAGGAAGGTTATATCACACCAGTCATATGATCATAAAGCCTTTTGAAGTTTAGCTGTATTTTATTTTCATACTTCTACTCTTAAAAATTCTGTTTTTAATAACACATGGAAATACTGTAGAGTATGTTTCTTAGGGCTTCCTGAATAATTTTTCCTTTAAAAAATAGGGCCTTTGTGATATCTGCTTTATTTCATGATGAAAATAAAGGTATATATTTTAAGGTGCATAATTTGGCAAATGATTGAAAATGGAGATTCTTACAGATATTGACACTTTTCACTGTTTTATTTTTTTAAGATGCTGGAAAATTGATTAGGGTTCTTTAGAGGAATTGAATCAATACAAGGTTTATGTATAATTACTAAAAGGAAATTAATTAGGTGGGTTTATAGGATCAGAGACCAGTGAATTATAGTCACTTCCTGTAGCAACAGGGGCAGAAGACTCATGCTTGAGAGCGGAGCTTCTCAGAGAGATCAAAAGTCAAAGGCCCCAAAGCTCACTGTCGTCACCAGAACCGGAAGCCATGGAATTTGTGCTGGAAGGCTGCATTGTCCATTGGAAGGCTGTAGAAATGGGAGACCAGTGTCCAAAGGCAATGGCAAGACTGGAGCTCAGTCAAAGCAATTACCTACTTCCTCCTTCCTTCCTTTGATAGTCTCTCGAGTCTACATGCCAGTGGTTGACATCACACATTTCTGGGTTGGTCTTTCTCCCACAATTTGCTATTCTACATGTCAATCATCCACAGACAGTTCCAGAATTTACTAATCTGCTAGGCAGTCCTTTCCAAGTATCACAACAGCACACTTCCGGGTGTAACTGGATGGGCCTGACCTTGGGTAGTCTATGTGGCTCCTGGCCCTTCCCTCTCTGGCTCTGCTTTCCCATTCTGCTTCACGCAGCTTTACTCAACCATGCCTTCCAATGTGGTGTTTCGGCACTGGAACTGTGGTTCATGAACTGTAACATCTGAAATCATGAACCCACTAAACCTCCATGCCTCTAAAAGTGTGTGTGCTGTGTTACTGCCCTAGCGACAGGAAAGACCATTATGACCTCCTTCAACACACCTGACCAGTGTGAGAGAAATAAAGAAATAATCTCATTTAATTATTTGGAGTAAATCAATGTGCCTGACATCTCTAGTTGGTTACACTCTTTTGTTTGTTGAACTTACTATAGGGCATCTGCAGTATTGACTATAGTTATGAGTTTCACATTTTAGCTAAAGTCCTAGGGTTTTCTACTTCACACTTTAGATTAAGTCCTAGGGATTTCTGCTTTACTTTATAGAGCTATGATACTGTGGTATTATTTCTACATGCTCTTGTGTAAAAATGCTAGATGTTTTGCCAAATTGTTATCAGTGCCCACAAGATCGTTAAGAGGCATGGGCCTAAATTAATAATCTATTGAAAACCAATCCAGTTAAATTTTTTTGAATACATGGTAGAAATAGATTCATTGCTTATATGTAAGCTTGGAAGCCTACAAACAGTGATTAAAGGGCAGTGCAAAGGGTATGCTTCTTCTGAGAATAAGTTCAAAGTCTTCCTGGTGTTTTTTTTTTTTTTTTTTTTTTTTTTTTTTAGTTCATAGCAACTGTATGAAAGAACTTAGTTTTCAAAAGTCTGATTTTAATTTCTATTTCCTTTTATCTAAAGAGTAAGAAGAAAGAC
>NW_004524743.1:5077628-5085973 GCF_000260255.1 Octodon degus
GCTTCTTCTGAGAATAAGTTCAAAGTCTTCCTGGAGTCTCCTTTTTTTTTTTTTTTTTTTTTTTTTAGTTAAAAGCAACTGCATGAAACAACTTATTTTTTAAGATACTGATTTTAATTGCTATTTCCTTTTATCTAAAGAGTAAGAAGAAAGACTATAATATCAAAATCATCACTTCTTACATTTCTTTGAGTATAGTGCCAGTGAGCATGTGATAAGATTTGTTAGTTGGTACAGCAGCAAATTGAAATGGATGAAAGAAATATTTACTATAGGTACTAAAAACAACCATAAAAAAAAGCAGCCGAGATGGAATGATTTCTTAGAAAAATATCCAGGAATTGTACTAAAAGGAAATAGTCCTGTCTTTGAACATGGACATAGAACTCTGGTAACATTTTAAAGTAGGGCTTCAATTGCACATAACAGATGTCCATACTGGGTATGTCAATACAGAAGAGTAAAATAGTACATTTAGATCTATATGTAGAGGTTTATATTTTCCACACTATTGTTTCTTATTTTCGATCTAGTTCTTATTATCATTGTTGAGAATTCTGTACGTTGGGTCACTGAGTCCAAGAGTTATGAATTTTTCATGGATTTGTTCTGTGAAACATGGGAGGCTCCTGTGCTGCAAGTCACTGGCTGTAAACTTAGAGGCCTTTTTAAACAATCATCTACCCAAAAGACAGCATGGCTGAAACTGGTGTGTCATGACAAGCAGCCCGTATTCAGAAGACCAGAAAGACAGGCACTCCAAGCATGAACCTACTATTACAAATTGCCATCTTTAGTGCAGTTGCTTAGTTCACAGGTGTCAGTATATATAGTTAGTCAGGGTGAGAATCATTCCAATTAACTGCTAGATTTGAAGATCTTCTGAAGGCAGGAGACAGGAAAAGGAGCACTGTGGGACTGTCCTGCAACAATGTTGTATATGGTTAGATTTCTGGACTTATGTGTAAACATATATACTTCTTTATTCTATTTTTTAGATGTAGTTTAATTTTCTAATTTTTTGTCATATTCCATGGGGAATTAAAGTTTAATATATCCATACTTTATGGAAAATACCTGTTCCATGTTATGCCTAAGATGTATGATATTAAGACAGATAGTGAGGTCAAGCTCATCAGCTTAGGTTACATGATAATAACAATAAGCTTCTCTTCTGGAGGGTTAACAACCTAAGGTTGCAGACCAAAAATTAGAGAAAAAGGAGGACCACAAGGAAAGCGAACATTTTGGCCCTAGCCCTCCAAGGTCAATTAAGACTCAGGACATATGAGAACCTGTACTGTAACATCATGTAACTGAGTTGTGTCCCAAATTTTCTAACCAAGGAGATTATGTGGCCAAAGAGGAAAGTAATCAATGATGTGGAGTGTACCTAAGGAGAGTCACATGGAGAGAAATCATTCTCTCAGGCTTTCACAGACAGCAAATCGGCCAAGCAATAGCCATGACTCATCCACATGGCTGACACTGATAAAGGATCTACAATCTGAGGTACAGGGTCTCAGGATAAATCCTTAGGGTATTTCACTGACCTTATCATATCCAAAAGTTACAATTCTTGTTACATAATTTTGCTTTATCTTGGTCTTAACCATCCAGCAGAAAAGTATAAAAACAAAGTACAAGAAATAAAGCCATGCTGTTATGTTGAGCTGTGGGGGACTCAGGTCAACAGCTTCTGATATTACCAGTCATTTGGAAGACCCAGTACTATTGTGAACTAGACAATTTTGGAATATTTTGCTGAGTTCACACACCTATAATATTTAAATGATGGAATTAAACAAGAAAAGGGGATATAGAAGAATGACCATTTTGTATCTGTGTATTCAAAATGGTTAGGATGGATATATAGCTACATTCTCTTAATTCAGGGAATAGAGGGATTTGTTCTTATTGTGTTTGTAAATAGGATATCATGTCTGCATCTTGTACAACAAATAACCACTAGGAAGGTAGTACGCAATGTGTTAATTATTGGAACTGGCCTGCCAATTTGATTTGAAACTGTCTCTTTGCTATTTATTTCTAAATAAAATTATGGAAAAAAATAAACTTAGGGGCCTGCAGAAGCGAGGGAGGGAATGACGTTCATTAGATTCTACACACTTCTTGCACCAGTTATCAGTTTATTGCCACTCTTCCTTTTCCAGCTTTGGAATACTGACACTGATTACTGTTGACAAGTTTCCCTTGTCAACTGGTATAAAAGAAAATTTTCTAGGGGTGAGAACCCTGCCCAGGGAAGGGGCATCTCTTCTGGGCTGCATATCAGATTTATTCCCCTTGCTCCCACAATGCGTCACAGCAGCAGCAAGCAAGATGCTAGCAGGGACCCTCAAAAGGCTTTCACTGGCAGCCTAGTGACTGAATTTCCACTGAGCTTTGCTGACATCCCAGATTCCAGTTTTGTGCCCAGCGTTGTCCTTGTTACTTCAATCAGCTTCCATCTAATATGGCACAGTTTAACTCTATCAAATGATAAAAAGAGTAATAGAAGGGAAGGGACCTCTTCCAAATGTCCTTCTTTCCTGGTCCTCTGCTTTAGCTCCAGGGCAATGGCTGCTTCCTAAAGATTCTATCCCTATACCTCAGGGTTCTTTCCACCCCTTCACAAAGAATCACTTTCAGGGCCAGGAAGATGGCTCAGTAGAATAAATGATTGCCTGGCAAGGGCGAGGGCTTGAGTTCAATCCCTGGTTCTGCAAAAAAAAAAAAAAAAAAAAAAAGAATCACTTACTATCAGCTATTAAATTTTATATTAAATCTCTCCCATGCGGCTACTGATGTGGTTTCTCTGTCCTGACTCAACCCAAATGGCACATATCCCTCCGCTCCAGCTGAGGGTTAGGTGATAGAATAAGTGTGATTAGAGCTTTATATTTTTCAAAGAATTTGAGTTAGCTCCTTTAAATTGTCCTTTGCTTTAAAATTTTAGATGTCACAAGGTATAAAAGTGCTTTGTATGCATGGCAATTTTTAAATGGTGGTATGCACCCATATGGGGGAGGTAGAGAAATGAAGGGGCAGAAGGCAGCCAAGCTTTTGGTAGGAACAGGGGAGAAGACCAAAGGACACACTTTCCAAATGGCCTATGGAGGCAGAGATTGGGGCCATAGGCCTAGGGGCAAGCTTAGTAGTAGTACTGTAGGAAAAAGGAGAAATATTTTCTTTCTATCTCAAAAAAATACACATCATTTCAAACATGAGGGAGGAGATACACATCATGTGTGCATATATACAAGCCACACACACACACACATACACACTCTCACACACTCACATACACAAAATATCCACAATATCTAAACATAGAGTGGCAGTTAGTCATTTGAGATTTCAGTTACTCAGGGAAATGAAAATGATTTCCACTTTCACTTCAACATAAGAAGGAGCATGAGGCTGCTTGGCTTTTAGGCTAAATGTGCACTTCTCTATAGCTCAGAGTTTTAAAAGACTGCAAAGGAAGAGAAGAGGGAAAGAAGTGTCCATAATTCTAAGACTATTATCTGCTATTTTGGCACTACCGAAAAAAGTGTGATGTGATTTTGTCCCTTTGCCGTGATCTAATTGTATATTCAAGAACGCAAGCCGGTTGCAAGGCTTTGTTCTATTTTTAGACATAGCTTCTTTCATGTTAAAAAATGGAAAACAAGGAGGACAGGCAGGTGAACAGTGTCAGTGAATGTAGACACTGGCCACTCAGCCTTGGCATACTGGCTGACTAAAGAAGGCTGACTGAACATCTTAGTGCGCAGAAGCACAGGGTCACTACATCTCAAGTTTTCATCCAGGCAGCTGGGCAGAAAATTATCCAATTGAACTCCATCTGTCTCTATCTTTTGTCATTAGACTTTTGAGGAAACATAACATTATACATATTTTTCTTTCTTATTTGAAGTGGTTGAATTATCCTAATGGAAAATATGAGAGAAACATTGCATGTTCCATGAGGAAGCTTGTGTATTTTCTGTTAATATTACATTCAAATTGGTATCTCCCATACAAAACACAGAAATGCTGTTAAGAAAAGTGCTAATTTTTGTAACATAACAAAACCAACTCTAATTAGAAAAGCAATTAAAAATACGTAATAATAAAGCTATACTGGGACATACTATGTATGAAGAAAATAGCCACAAAATACACAAAATATTTGTATTCAAAGAGTCCTCTGCTTACTGGAACTACCAAGCATATATATGACAATTTGAAGGTCTCATTAGATTGTGGTAAGATTTATGAGAGGAATAAGCAGTTTTTTAGGCACATGAATAGCAAAATTGATACACATTTTTCTAGAACTCAAAGAAGAACTGTACTACTCAAAAATTTAGCTTAAAGCAATGTATAGAAAGTGGTAATGGTTACCCACTGAAAGGAAAATATCTTTGAAAATTAGAGAGGGTTTGTAGATAGCCAATATTGTAGATAGTTTAGAAAACAAAGTATAGGTGAAAATTTTCCAACGGGGCCAAAAGTAAAGAGATCCATGTCTTGCTATGCAGTCTAGGTTTCATTGTCTATAAAAATGGTATTGTTAAACATATTTTCCCGATTGATAGTAGTTGTGCCTTCCTATGTGTGTTTTAAAAGAGTAATGCTGTCAACTTTAAAAGGAGATTTGGAGGCAGATTGCAACAGGGAGCAGGCCCTTGAGATAATAGAGAGCATCTAACAGCTAGGTCTGAGCCACAGAAGGAGAGGGGAATGTGAAGGCGAGGACAGATTCCAAAGGCGTTTCAAAGGTAAACTGGAGAGGGCTTGGCTGGTTAGCTTTAAAGGGTCAGGAGAGGTTGGAGCCAAGATGACTGTCGTCTCGGAGCCTGAGCGAGTGGGTGGAGAGCGGCCCCATTACGGGAGCAAGGGGCCACAGAGGGGCAGTAACTTTAGGGCGGGGGTGCAAAGATCAGGAACCTAATTTGGATCGTCTTGGGTTTTGAGTGTCGGTGGGGCAGGCATGCTTCGTCTTTTCTAAAAATAAAAGGGCTTTGGGGGCAATCATCTAAAATAATTGTAATATTAAAATATAATTTATAAATGTCACCCTGAAGCAAAAATATTTAGCAATGCACATCATTAGCGCCAACCATGCTATTTTCAAGAGGCCTATGTACACACATTAGGTCTAAGGTGTAAAAGTCTATCCATTAGGGAACGCTGTCCAGACAATTACATTTGATTTGACCTACCGCCTGTACATTTCGGGGACATGGAATCAAAAAGGAAATTTTTTTTTTCTTATTTTGCTAACAAATATTTTATATAATTCTTATTTTCAGATAATTAGATTTTCATGCGAGAATTAATCAATATGGCATTAAGGAAAAAATAAAATGATTTTAACTAGTGACAATAGAAAGATTGAGTTATATATTACTTTCACTGAAGACTCTTTATTTCTTTTAAGATGTCTAAAATCAAATAATTGCTCAGTAACACTTTCCATTAAATTACTATACTAAACATTCTAATTATAACTGCTAAGTATTTGGATTGAATTGAAGGATAGAGCAAATAGTAGGGTTAATGATAAATTCCAAATCTATTGCATACAGAACTATTAAATGTGATTAAATCAAATGTATTTCAACAATATGTAGAGACATAGAATCTATCACTATGTGAACAGTCTTTAAATCCTGGCTTCTTAAAACTTTGGCAACTAGAATAAGCATCAGCTTTCAAAGTCTGCTTCCTTACATTTTCATAATCTACTCGAGTAAAACATTGTTTAGTAAAAACGTATAGAAAGGTTAATCAACAGATCTTCTTTTATTTGAGGCAGGGTCTCACTATATAGATCAGGCTGGCTTGAAACTCACTTAGGTAGTCCAGGCTGATGATCCTTCTGTCTCAGCCACCTGCATGCTGGGATTACAGGTGTGCATCACCACACCTACCTGACTGGCTCATTTTCCTAATTGTAATTTTTCTCCCTCTATCAAACTTTTTGATTCAAAGGAACCTGTGAGTGTGAGCCTGTAGGAGCACTGTAGAGATGCACATTCTGGTTTTGGTACTTATGTTTCTGTGGTCTTACTTCTGGAGCCGGACCCTCAGTTTTTAAAATAATCACCTTATTTCAGGTTATTATCTTGTTGCTTACTCATCAGAAACAATAATACTTATGGGAATCTAAAACTTTAATTTTCTATACATAGCAATCTCTCCACTCTTTATAAAGCCAAAATTTTTATCCTAACCCATCATTGAAATTTTACCTACATTCTTTATGATAAACATCAATGTATATTTCTTATAGTTCATCATTTCATGTACTTTATTGACTTACTTGACATTTTTGTTTGCCTCAATGGGTTACCTGAAAGGCACTACTTGACACACTTTCAGAATAAGAAATAGTGTAGCTGGTTTAAGTTCAACTCACTATTAAGTGACAGAAGTTGCAGAATCTGAACTTCAACATTTTTTTTTCTTTATCAGAGGTATATGGTACACTTCTAGACTCCACAGAGTCTTTTGGTGGGAGGACAGCCAGAAATACTGATCACAGAGGAAGATTTTTCACAGAAAGTTTGTTTCTGCTGCTGCATGGTAAGTGCTGATACTCCTCTCAGGCCATCTCAGTAAATTTGCAGAGGATTTTCATATAAGTAGTTGAAAGACACTTAGCTCAAGAACACAACAAAAACAATATTATTTATAATATTCATAGATAAATAGAACTTACCAATACCCATAGTCTTTTTATTTTTACATTTGATGTTTAATCTTATTGAAAAGCTCTGAGCTACCTACAAAACAATTCATCAGCATAAGGAATTCAAGAAGTTTGTGAGCAATGCCAGGAAGGAAAAGATTGAATGATTACTCCGGACTGGGGTTTTAGATCGTATACAGCAAAAACACAGATCAGAAAGGGATTCCTGACACATAGCAAGAAACATAGAATCATAGGAGCCACCTACCCCAGCGCCGTTTAGTGTATTATACTCCACAGAATGAAAGGAAGCAGATCTCATTTTTCTTTTCTTTTTATGCTGTTTTCCTGTGTGCTGGCACTTTCACTGAGAAACTAATACACAAGGAACCACGAAGATACATTCTGCCTCATCAACAGTATTTGGTATAAATAGTCAAAGCTTACTGAATATAAGAATATCTGGATTAACTAACAGGACTTTACAGCAAACTAGAATTGTCCATGGAAAGCAATGACACTGACCGTAGGCAGAGCCAGTACTCTGACAGAAATTTTAAACAGAAAAAGATAAGCTTCCACCCGGTGAAGACTGGTTGCCACCGTTTTCTCTTTGTTCAGAGACCGAGGGTCTTCCCAAGCAGCGCTGTGTGCCACAGTTAGGTGCTACTTCTGGGCCAGTTACTGTGGAATCTCAAGGCCTTTCTTTATCTGCCTTTACGTTTTGTTCTTGTTTGTTAGCAGCAGGTGACAACGACATATGTGAGCCCACGGAGTATGTATCGTTATCTGGAGTCACATTCTAAGTCTTCTCTAGCTTTGAAGTTTGAGCGGCTCATCTACCTTGCCTTGGCCTCCACTAGCTCATCACTAAGATAACAAAGTGACTCCGCCTATTTCATAGGGCTGTGCTGAGCACTGGCCCTGACAACAAATGTGAAGCAGTTGTCACAGTCAGTTGCTGTTACAGTGTTCTTAGCATCATGTTGTTAATGCCAGTTTCAAATTATTCTTTAACTTTTGTGAATCCAGCGCACAGGCTAACAATGACCCATCTTCTATCACAGGGAAGGCTCCCTAGCAGAGTGGCTCTGGGGGCTGACAGGCTTCCTTCCCATTGTGCTTGAGGCCCTAACAATGCTAAGTCTGACCCAAATTCCCAGGGGAGCCACCTGAGGTCCTTATCTTTTCAGTTTAATGGTAAAACAATGAGTTCCATGGGAAATGCCAGTCACTTGCACACTGCTAAATTCTTTCTGAAGTCAGAACAAAAATTTAAATGCTGTGGGCCAAAGAGATAGCTTCGTGTCAGAAGTACCTGCCTAGCAAGCGCAAGGTCCTGAGTTCAATCCCTGGTACAAAAATAAATAAGTAAATATAAATAATGTAAATGCTAAGACTGAAAAGACCATTGCTGAAATAGATTTTGGGAATTTTATTGATACCTTACTCAGCTCAGAGCCGTCAGATGAAGGCAGAGAAGACCACCTCAGTATGATCATTAGAAGTGTGCCCTCCAGATCCTAGTGCACCCTGCACTGTATACTCCTGGCTTTTGCTTCGGCAGTCCAGCCAAGGGAAGGTGGAAAAGATGCTGCAGTGGGTATGAGAGTGCACGGTGGGCTGCCTCTACCTCCCATGAAGCCCACTCACTGAAAGG
>NW_004524743.1:5086505-5087427 GCF_000260255.1 Octodon degus
CACAGGGTCCTGAGTTCAATCCCTAGTACCACAAAAAAAAAAGAAAGAAAGAAAAGAAAAGAAATTACAAGGTTTTACAATGCATAACTCAACACTTTTCAAATTGTAAAAACAATTATGCAACATAGATGATCCCCCTTTGTTTCATATCTTCATTCATCCTGTCCCCGTTTTCATTTAAAGACAGAAATGAGAATGTAAGAACTATTACACAAGCTGCAGGTGGGGAAGTGACTTTAGGCCTGGGTTAGCAAGCACTGAGACCCCCTTAATCCACCCTGTTTTCTTCCAGTTTCTAGGCGGTACTAAGCTGACAGCACGGGACATGGAGGCATTGGCAAGATGGAAGAAATTGTTGAAGATTGGAGTTGGAGTTATTAAGAGAGGAGCAGATTACCTGGTGTATGCATACAAAATTGGAAAAAGAAAGAAAAAGTTACAAAAAAATGAACAGAGAAAAAGAGAAAAAACTGAAAACCAAGGACAAAATATATTAAGCATTAACTGCTTCTTTTCCTTTTTTCTTTGAAGCCAACTTTGCAGGTTTATGTGGTAACTTGAACAACTAATTTGGGGGTGACATAATGTAATACCGAAAGCATTGCTGAATTCCTATTAAATATGTTTAATGAAATTTTGTATCACTTCGATTGCTTTCTTTTATTATTTTGTATTCTTTAAAAAATATTTTTTTAAAAAGAGCTGCTTTCCATAGACCAGAAAAACCCACAGTACAACTATCCAAACCATCCTGCATATATACATAGATATATCTCTGAATGACTGATTTGAAAACACCACCAAACAATACAACAAATGCTGTTCAATCCAAATTATTTTGATTAGTGAAATTCTGTATCATTTGTAAGTTTTTGTTTTAATACTATTTGGTACTCTCTTTAAGGAAATAAAAAAAAAATTA
>NW_004524743.1:5088013-5129530 GCF_000260255.1 Octodon degus
AAAAAAAAAAAAAAAAAAAAGGAGCCAATGCTCTTGTGCAATCTCATATCTTCTTCAAATTCTTTATATTATAAGCCCTGATATAAACATGAGAGTCTTTTCTAAACTGCATGCTATTGGCAGCAGTGAGAAATTAAAAGTGCCACTGATTCATCAGAAAGTCTGTACAACTATGACAAAATTCAATGAAACGAATATAAGTTAGCATAGACAGTGTTGTAAAATGTCAGTTTTTGTTTGTTTGTTTTGGTTTTTTGGTACCAGGGATTGAACTCAGGACCTTGAGCTTGCCAGGCAGGTGCTTACACCACTGAGCTACCATGTTCTTTAAACTACCCAGAACATACAATCTTTTGTAGCATTTCAGTCTTGTATAGTAGAAGTTAATGATGCAATCTGATGTTTTTTTCTTCTTTTTTTTTTAAGTATTTAGGACAAGGTCTACAGGGTCTTCTACACAGATCAGACTCTTACTGATCCTCATATTTTCAGCCTCCTAAGTGCTGGGATTACAGGCATGCACCACCATGACCCCCAAGGCCAGGTCAAGAATGCATGACAGGGGTTGAACCCCAGTCCCTGAGTCTGCCTAAACAGGTGATTTAATCCGCTGAGCTATCTGGCTGACCCAATCTAATGGTTTTATCATCAAATGCAAATGGCACTGTTTTTCCTATCAAATGCAATTGTGCTCTTAAAATCATAGACTAAATTAAAACTGGTCATAGGTAAATGAGAAGAGTCATTTCTCTCATTAATGTGTTTTGTTCACCATCTCAAGATTGTCCCATTCTCTCCCAGCCACTGGGTGGCTGCCACATGACCATGTGCCACACTACTGTCCCAGGAATGTCCCCTGAAGAGGACCCTTCCTTTAACTGTGTCTCATTTTTATTACAGTGTGTTTGCAGTGCATAATGATGACAGTTATTGTGGGGAGTTGGTGTGTGTGAATAACACATCTTAATTCTTTTTCCCTTTTTGTTTTCCATCCCTTCCCCTTCACCTCCCTCCCTGCTTGTCCAACTGTTGACCCCCTTCCCATTTGCAAAGCCTCCATTTTTGTAATTTTCCCCTTCGATTCTTTTCTTATTATTCCCTTTCTTTCCTTTCCCTCACCTTCTCTCCATTTCATGTCCCCTATCCTTTTGCAAAAGATACCCTTACTTCTATGTCAATTTTCTGTTCTTCTCTTTATTTACTATGTAACCTTCAAAAGATTTTTTAAAAAAAGAAATATTTTTCCCTGTGGCCCCAAGCAAACTTCTTCTTATAGTATGTTTCCAGAATTATGTCAAATCAATCAATTGACACTGAGGAGAATGGAATTGTCATTAAGAATTCACTTATTCAGTACTCTACTCCTGGGGCACATTGAATGAAAGGATGTAGACAGCTTGCTTTGCCCCACCCCCACGGCACAGACTGCGGCCCCAGTGAGTGGATTCCGGGTCCCTGGCAGCCAAAGAGCAACCCCAACAGCAGATGCCCTGGAATTATGAAAGTAACCTGAAACCAAAGGAAAATGGGCCTAAAGGAATGCGATTTCCTCTGTGAATTGTGATGAGAGTAGAAGTTGAAGTGAAAGATAAACCTTTGTTTAATGTTTACTTAATTATACTTGAAATTGTTTCGCAGATATATTGTCATTAATTTCATCATGTTTACCACTGTGGAAATCAGCATGAAGACTCCGCAAAAAACTAGAAGTGGAAATCCCATTCAACCCTTCAATTCCCCTCCTGGATATTTTTCCAGAAGAAATGAAAACGTCATACCACAGGGATATATGTGCACCGTGTTTATAGCAGCACAATTTGTCACAGCCCATTCCTGGAAATAACCAAAATGCCCGTCACCTAAGGAGTGGATGTTTTTATTCAATGGAGTATTACTCAACTATAAAGAAAGACAAACTTCAAGCCTTACAGATAAATGGATACAACTAAAGGCTATACCCATGAATGAAATAAATCTGACCCACATTTGTAAATATCGTATTGCATCCCTGATGGAAGAACCTGAAAGAATAAATAAAGTCTGAAACGTATAATAGTAAAATGGAAAGAAACTGAACATAACGAATAAACAGCAAAGATGAAGGAAAGGAGAAAATATAGGAAAGAAGAAAGGGAAAAAATATGCAAGTTTATATACAGGATAGCTGAGATAACCTACTACTAATGTCCATTAGTTTTTTGAGAGTAGCAGATAATGTTTAAAATTTTCACTTTGACAAACTATCTCAGCAACTACATCAAAGACAGCAAAGTGAAATACAAAGACCATGGTTGGATACCTCTCATCTTGTTCTTCGAAATGTGTACCATTTCTAATGTCTTATCCATTATTATTATACACTTTAAAATAAATTTAGAGGGCTGGGGAGATGGCTCAGTGAAATAAGAGCTTCCCTGGCAAGTGCAAGGGCCTGAGTTCAATCCCCGGTTCCGCCAAAAACATAATAAAATAAAATAAAATAAAATAAAATAAAATAAAATAAAATAAAATAAAATAAAATAAAATAAAATAAAATGAATTTAAAAATAAAAAGTAAAAAGGACAAGAAAAAAGTAAGGTTTATTGAAAGCAAGTGCTAATGTTCAGCATTTGCCTAATCTTGCACACCTATATCTGTTACTCTGCGCAACAGATTTGAGGATATAAACACATAATATGGCAACTATTATTAATTTGCTATTCTTGTTTTGAAAATATGTACTATTATGTATTGTTGCATGTTACTCTGCTTATGTCTTTGTATTTGCTATTTGCTTTTGGTTTTGGTTTTGCTCTTTAAAATAACATAAAATCAGACTTAAAATATTTGATTATGCTTAAGCCACTGTTCCATTATATTTAAGCAGTAATGCAAAAGCAGTCTATTTATTTGAATGAAGACTTCTCTGGTAGAAAAAACATGTCCTTCTTAAGTCTTTCTGTATGTTGGTATGGTCATGCTCCCTGTGCTTACTACAGCCTAGGATATTGTCATTGTTTGTTCAATCAAAGCATTTGCTAACCACCTCTGATTAAATAGGAATAATCAGACATGTAAACTTCTCATATGGTTATCTTCTAGGACTTCAGTGTGCCTAAACTGTGGGCTTTTTAAATAAAGTGTATTAATATTGGGAGTTAATACAATTAATAACTTTTAACTTCGTGACTGCAGACTTCATGAAATATTCAGAGGCATAGGTTAGAGGGAAGATTTATCTTCTTGCATAGTTGTCAACAGGTCAATTTAATCTTCTTTTTGCAATTTGCTAGAAGTAACATGACTGGTTAGGACAAGAAAATAATCATCAGAATTAACTTCTTCATAACATTTTTAACATTATTTTTATTTATTTTTTGTACAGGTAAAAACTGTCTCAACATTACCTATTTGAGTGTAGCAAAGTGTTAAACCATTTGAAATACAAAGTTAAGTAGATATATGCTTCCATGGATATAATATTCTTGGTTTCTCTACCTAGTCATTATATATCTTGATTCCAGGGCTAAATTCACTAAGCTTCACTCTTTTCACCTCTATAAAGAAATTATAATAATTTTTCTAGATTGGGTTTTGGACAGGAAGAAGTGGCTAAATAATTTATTAATAAGCTAGACATTTACTTTTGATTTGGTAAATAGTAACTGTTATTTTGAGGCTAGGTATCTTTCCAAGAGTTTATACCATTTTCAACTGTAGTTTGAATGTAAAAATCTCTTAAGAACAAAGATAGAAGAGCTATTTTTGTGGAGTCATCTTCAAACACCAGTTGTGCTAAGGGCGTATTAAAAGGTCTTACCATATGCCTTAGCTCTTGTGTTGATGCCTCACGAGTAGGAAGAGATACTTCTTTTCAGGGAAAGACAAAGAAAGAAAAAGACAAGAAGAGGAGAAGAATAGCAAAGAAGTTTCCTGTTACTTCTTGGACTCACTGTTAACTCTGAAGACTAGTTTGAAATAGGAGAACTTTCTTTGACACTCTTATCCATCCTTGTTGCATGAGGTCTTGGAGGAGGCTGTTCACGTCTGGAAATAGGGGACCTTCTGAAGGATAAGGCTTCCTCTTATCCTTCATTGCACAACAGTACTGGAAACATCAGAGGATGATAAAACAGAAAAATGAAATGGACCATTTGCTGTTGGCTTCCATTTGTTCCTAACTTGGGTGTTGCATTTACATGGGATATCTTTAAATTGGGAAAGCTTCTTTATGTGAATTTCCAAAATTGTCTGGATAATGTGTATTTGGGTGTTAATACTTTTAAAACTATTTCAATCTTCTTGTAAGAGAGATAGACTAGCCAGTTTTTTCAAGATAGCTTATAAAACATGAGTCAGAATATACTTAAATGGAAAACAGGTTTTTGGTTAGGTAGATATTCAGTTATATTTATAACTGAATATTAATAATAAATATAAATAAATTTATATTTATATTTATAAAACGTTATGCCTTTTTATCTCCTTGTGCATAAAGAGAAAGATGTGCAACTTACAAATTGAGTGTAGAGAAGAATTCAAGCAAAAGAAACAGGAGAACTGCAGACTGGCTTTGTAGCCCTTTGCATACGGACTAAATGCTTTTCTGAAATCTTGTCCATTTGTAAGATTTGCCCACTTGTAAGGTGATTTCTTACATTAAATCCATCCATCCTTTCATTCTATTTGCTGGACTGAGAGTGCATTTCTCTAAGGATGGGTCAAGGTAGAAAAGAGAACATAAAGTAAACAGACCCTTGCAGATACTGTGAATTCAATTCCTGTCCCTCATCCATATTAACATGCTGAGTTTCCTCCTCCTTTGTCCCCCGATGGAGACTGAGGGAAAAAGTATCCTGTAAAGACACTGTGGACTGTTTGTTCTCTGGGAAGAGGCTGTAAAAGCCACTCTCCTAATGAGGGCAGACAGTATTTTTTGTTCTCGCTTTCTCTGGTTCCTTCTGACCCTCACTATACCACCTGTCTCTTTTTGATTTAGAAGTAAAGAGATAGTTTTGTGTTACCATTGTAGAGTACTTCCACTCCACATATTATCAGGGGTGGAGTGGGCTGGAGGCCAATACACATCCAGCTGAAATTTTTCTAGGAGCTGTCATTTAGGACCCTGAAAGTGCTTGAGGGGAGATCTCCTGTGTATTCGGACCTTAGAGTCTTGCCCTTTCCTCTGAGGACTATTCATTTGGCCCTAAGAAACATTCCACAACTGCAGCACTGAGGAAATGCATGCCTGTAACCATACTTTTGATTTATAAATCCCATAACACAAAGTGCTACCCACAAGGTCATGAAACAAAAAAATTCAACATGGGCATATAAAATACTCTGGCTTTGTTTATTTAAAGAATTAACCTTTTTCCCTCAGACAGCTGGAATTTCTATCAGGTCTACTTAACTAAGGTATTTTACATGCAATTGCCACATTGCCCCACCAATAAGAGACACTGTCAATTCGTTCTGTAGCCTCCAGTTGTTTCTGTCACAAAAATAAGACCCTTGGCTGCTTTTGCTTCCTTTTAACAAGTATTTGTTAATTTTGATAATTTGCAGAGTTTAAAGAACAGCAGTTCTGTTTGTGTAAATCACAAGATTTAATTAGAGAAGAGGAATCCAAATGGTGCAAATAAAAGTCTGTGCATAATAAAATATTAATTGCCTTTAAAAATACAATAGTGCTCCAGTATTCTATTACACTCCAGTGGAAAGTGCTGCGAGCAGCCAAGCACAGTGCCACGGTTCGGCTGCAATCACACAGCCTTGGAAAACAGTTTGTGACCCTGGGAGGCTGGGGCAGCAACCGTCCCTGTTCACCATTTATAAGGATGCTTTGAGTCTTGTTTGTTGCTACATGTGGAATATTTGCAAGGAACTCATTGGGTAGGGTTTTTAGCCTTACTGTCTTTGTACCTATTTCTATAAACTTCTAAAATCTGGAATGCTATGAGGAATCCAGTGATTTATATTTTCAACTGCAAGAATTTATTTGGGGCAAATTTATAGGAGTTGTTTTGGTCCTCATGTCTAGCAGCTCTGTTACTCTTGAGCTGTGGGACCTCTGGTATTTAGCTTTTCCTCTTGAGATAGCTTCCTCTTAACCTGTACAACACATTAGGACAAGCTGCTCAAATCAAAGTGGGTGATTTGACTTTCAGCCATTCTAACATCCTCATTAGCATCTATGTTCAAATCAGAAATTTGAGCATTTCATTCTTAAATAAAAGTTGTCTTCATAGTAGTTATTCATAATACAAGATGCAGACATGATATCTTGTCCAAACACTATTAGTACAAATCTTTCTTCTCATTGAATTAAAAGAAAGTAGCTATATATCTGTTCTAACTATTTTGTATATACAGATACAAAATGGTCCTTCATTTATATCCCCTTTTTTTGGTATCTGTTACAGGTTTGATGATAAAAATAGGTAATAGAACAACCATTGCAAATTAGCTTTTGTTGTTTTGAAAATCTGAAACATATGTGTTGTTGTTTGTTACCCTGTTCTGTCTTTGTTTCTGTTATTGTTTTTTTGGCTATTGTTTTTACTATGCAAAATAAAATTAAAATTAAATAAAACAGTTGTAATACATTATTTGATAATACAATATACTTTCCAAGTATAGTGTGAAATAAATGCGTTTAAGACCCAAAGCAATACCAGTAATTCCACACAGTGTTTTCTAGTGTCAAAGATGTACTTCACGTATATTAACACAATAATTGCAGAGGATGGAATCATACTTTGCATTAGAAAGGAAGGTATACAGTCTAATGTTGACTGATTAGTGACAGGATTGTTATTAGAATACACTCAATTTCCATAACGAAAATGGGCATAAAGGAAGAAGTTAAAATGTAAAATCCGTAGGCAGTGCCTGTGTTGTACCACACAATTATTTTAATTTACACAAATTCATTTTAGGCTTAGGCATCATTCATTCATTTTTTACCCAGTTATTTCAAAGTTATAATGTTGCTCTCCACAATGACTGTAATAGTCACTGAGTAGGGCAAGAACAAAGAGTGTTGTTGGGTCCTCGGAGATAGTTCAGCAGTATAAGCCCCTGCCTGGTAAGCTCAAGGTCCTGAGTTTAATCCCCAGTAACACACACACATACACACACACACACACACAATGAAGGAAAAAAATGACTGTTATTAGAACCAGAACCAGTACCATGGACTGTTCCATTGAGGGCAAGTATATGTTTCAAGATGCAATTTTAGTAGCATGCAATTAATATAATAACAGAGAAGAAACGGGGCTGGTGAGATAGCTCAGCAACCACTTGCCTGCCTAGGTAAGCCCAGGGACTGGGATTCGATTCCCAGCACCACAAGCCGTGTCTGTCTTGCCCCTGGGGCCACAGGGTATGGGCGTGTTCATGCATACCTGTAATCCCAGTGCTGGGGAGGCTGAAAATGAGGATCACTCTGACTCCGAGCTGCATGGTGAGACCATGTACTAAACACAATATAAAAAAGGGGAAGAAACATGTTACTCATAGAGTATATACTAAATGATAATATCTTTTAACACCATATTTTGGGAATAGCTTGTCACATTTTATTAGTAGCAAACAGCTGGAAATCTCTTTCTTTTTAAATAATGTTAAAATCTTAATACATAAGATGTTACTGAAAATGAGTTGGAATCTGCATCTAAGTTTAAATCTTTAGGATATACGTTATAGAAATCTAATGTCACTAAGCATCAGTGATAGGGTAGTCCTACGTGACAAAGCAAAAACATTTTCTTTCCTTTTACTGTGCTTCCTGTTATTGTTGGCATAGCTACTATCGCAAACAATATTCATAGCTAATTTATTTCTTCACAGAAATATTTTGTTTTTCACAGGTTATAGAAATTATAATTTATGTGACTCAATCAAATACATTTGCCTCATCTTTGTGAAGAGTCATTGGAATAAAAATCTGTGACTATAAAATGAAATGAAGTCACAATAGTGCTTAAAGAGGTGTTGTTGTAACTAGTTTTTCAACACAAGTGGAAGATCAAAAGTATATGAAACTGTCTCGTTGCAATTTTGTTTCTCAATAAAATTATTGGAAAAAATAGGATAGATATATAGCTACTTCCTCTTAGTTCAATTAGAAGAAAGATTTGTACTAATATTGTTTAAGATATCATGTCTGCATCTTGTACTATGAATAACTACTATAAAGACAACAATATGCAATGTATTAATTATTGTAACTATCTTTCTAAACTGTTTTGAAACTGTCAACAAAATTTAAAAGTGAATAACAATAGGTCTTAGCTTGGGAATATTTACAAGACACGTTAAGAATCATTTTCTCTAATTCCTGTGTCCAAAGGGCAGCAGACATGAAAGAAGGCAGGTCCAAAGGCAGGGCCACGTGTACTGAGCTGGTCTTTTCCTCTTTCTTGCAAAGTAAATATGGCACATACTCCACTCAGCCACCTGGGTGCAGACCGGACTCCAAGGCTGGTTTCTGAGCAGTGTTGCCTTTCAGAAAGGGCTTTCTCACTTTTCACAGTGGCGTGAGTCCTGGGCTGTGTGTGATCCCACTGTCCCTGCACTCCTCAGGGGGAAGTTCATCACTGTGCCCAGCTTTCCTTCTACTCAAAAGAACCCAAGCAAACATTCTCGCTCAAGGAGGGCAACCACTGGAAGCCAAAGCAGAGAAACCTCACTCCAGCTACCTTGTTGTCAAGGTGAGACAAAATCCAAGTCACTGGCCAGACATAGGGGTGCAAGCCTTCACTGCTGGCACTCAGGAGGCTGAGGTGTGAAAGTCACCGTGGTCACAGACCAGCTGGGCCACATAATGAGTTCAAGCCCAGCCTGAACTACATAGCCAGACCCTGTCTCTGGATCAATCAACCAATGAAACAATAAATAAATAATTCGCTGCCATACAAGAAAACTACAAAATGAGAAAAACCATTGAATAAAAACACAAATCTTGTCCCAAAGAAAACAAATAATCCATACCATCAAATATTTCTGAGAATTTCTTAGTTGTGTTCTCAGATATTTAAGAATTTAACAGGTACATAAAATATGAAAAGGGTACAAACACCTATAAGAAAAGGAAGGAGAATAAGAGATGGGTGAAGTGGGAAGGAAGAGAAGGCGAAAGATGAAAAAACTAATTAGCTTGCCTCAAGAACATGTGTGAACATCCCACAAGGAATGTAAATATTGTGTGCCACTCTCATATACTAATAAATTGAACTAAAATTTAAAAGAATACACCAAAGAAAAGACTATAAAAGAGCTCTTAAGAGATGAAGATATGGACTATGAAGTTAAACCCATAAAACTTGAACATAATAACAGTAAAATTCAGCAATACTCAGCAAAATACTGCATTTGTAATGTACCTGGCACTATTTCATGAACCTTATGTGTATGAATTTAGTTAATTATTATTCTCACAATAATGGTGAAAGGGATATACTATTATTATTTCCTTTTATAGGCAAAGACCTAGAGGAGAGCTATGGTCAAATTCCTGACACGTGTCACCCACTTTGTAAGTGGCAGATCTGAGACATCAGCCTGGGGGATCTACCTCCATAGACAATGGACTCATGAAATCAATTACACAGTATTTCTCCCAGAAAAGACATAAATAGTAAGACAAAGACTGTTTCAATAAGAAGGATAGAGAAAGTCACATGAGTGCATCTGCAGAAAGCAAGATCAGAGAAGTACCAGATTTCTTTCCAACCATAGTATGAGTCTGAAAGCAATAGAGTCTAAGGTTCTGAGATCTATAATATTCAGTTCAGATTTTATATAAACCAAGCAATCAGCTGCCTGCCAGAGCAGAATGAAGGCTTTTTATGGTATTTGAGGGTTGGAAATACTAGCATCCCCAGGTCTTTCAGGACAGGAAGCTGGAGGACGTGTGTGACTAAATGAGGAGTTAACTTAAGAGACATCTGTACTCTCTCTCTCTCATGTATTGAGGCACTTTCCATCAATATAGAAGCAACTGATGTATCCCTGAATTGATGAAAGAATTAGAACTGCAGTGTGTGTACTCAGTGGAACACTAGCGAGCCGTGTAAAATGACAACATCTTATTGTTTGAGGCAGCATGCATGGATTCGGATGGCTTTATGTTAGCTGAAACAAGCTAGATACAGCAGGATAGATGCTACATAGTTTTACTCATATGTGAAACCTAAAGAAATTGTTTTCCTGGAAAGTAGAAAAGTGGTTGTCAGAGGCTAAGGAGATTGTGAAAAGAAGTTTAATTAGTGGTACTGAGCTGCAGCTAAATGTGAAGAACAGGTTCTGGTGTTTGAGTCCACAGTAGGGTGACTACGCTTAGCAATATTATGCTGCATATTTTGAGACAGAGAAATGAGACTTTAGAATGCTCTCAACACAAAGGAAAAAGTATGCTAATAGATATTGCTAAATATTCTGATTTGATTATTAGTCAGTTATATATGTGTTGAAACAACACACGCTATTCCCTAAATAGGTTAAATTGTATTGTGGATAAAAATGCAAACAAGTTTTGCAAGAGCAGGGAGATATCTAGCACAACTGAGCAGTGGAAAACAGGCAGGAAGGAAGGAGGGAGGGAGGAAAGAAGAAAAAGAGGAGTGAGGGAGGGGCAGGTAGAGAAGTGTTTGGGGGAAGAACAGCAAGAAAAGGGTTGCCCAGGGGCTGTAATACAGCAATCGATGAAACATATTCATCCTGAAGACACAGAAAATATAAGGATGAGGAAAATGACATCTAGAGGACAAATTCTGAGGGGAAAGTAATTGGGAATTTTTCTGTGAATAGTGAAAACATGTTGCATCTATAAAAAGTCATAGAGTTAAAATAAAACAAAACAAAAAATATTGTACCAGCTGTCAAAACAGCAATGAGTTTCAAATCAAAAACGAAATTCTAATTGAGGGTCTATAAGGATAGAGAATCTGCTTGGCAATAATGTTATGTACATTCTCTTTAGAATAGTTCAAAAATTCTGGATTGTAGCCACTAAAACCAGCTTTACGTCTTGACCTACCATAGATGTTCATATATTGTAATTCTGTGTGTGTGTGTGTGTGTGTATCAGTGCTCACTAGAGAAACATTTAATATAAGGTATAAAAACCCAAATGGATTCACAAAGTCAGTTTACATCGGCCACTTGTAGAGTCGAGCGTGGAAGATTCGTGTGCTGCCGATCAGGAGCTGATGTCCAAGGTGAGAGGAAGACTGGAGCTCCCCTGACGAAACAATTTCAAGCCCTCCTTCCTTTCACATCATTTTATCCAGGTTACAAGTAAGACTATAGGTTAATGCCACTCACTGGGAGAGCAAGATTCTGTCTTCAGAAAACTCTACCCTGCCATAGCCTGAATTATGCTGATCCAATTGGATGGACATTTCTTAACTCAAATTGACACAACAATCAGCTATCATAGTGTGTGTGTGTGTGTGTGTGTGTGTGTGCGCGCGCGCGCGTGCACATGTGTGCATTCCGTAACTATTCATGCTAATATTCATACTCATTCTTCACGTGTTAGAGTCCATCACTATTGACAGAAGATTGATGTCTATCTGACGTGCCCTGCACTGACTGCACGAGAAGTGTAACAGTTAAGAGAAGGAAGAATGAAAAAGAATTTAAGGAAAGCTGTGCAAAGTACAGAAGCTCAGAATGCTCATCTGAAGGGAAGAAGTTGACACTCTCGAAGGTCATTGAAACTCACTGTTGGAATGTAATGAGTAGCCAATAAAAGAACTAAAAATAAAACTGATAATCATTAATTATAATAAAGAAAGGACGGGTAAAGCACAAGCTAGCTGCAACCTCATGGGTCACAAGAGGGAATGAACAGAGACTGCAGTGTGCTGCTTATGGAGAGGAGCATGACCAGCCTGGAGGAGCTGAAAGGGTAAGGGACGAACACGAGGCTCAGGGTGGTACCGGGACTCAGATTTTATCAAAAATTGTTGGTACTTGTTCATTATTGTCCAATGCAGGTATTATTTTGACATAACTAAAAAGTAAAGGAATTGTATTTTTCACTTAACAATTGTTAACCATAATTTAATAATTTTCTAAATGAGAGACTCTGACATAAGTCACTCCTTTATTCAAATTAAAAAGAGCGGAAAGAGCCAGCAATCTGCTGTAAGACAGAACGAAGTCATTTTCTGGAACTTGGATGAGCCTGGAAGAAACAGCTCTAGGTTAGACAAGCCACAGCGAGCAAGGAAATACCCCACGGTGTACGGAGCGATCCATCTACAGGAAGGAAATACCCCACGGTATACGGATGCGATTCATCTACAGGAAGGAGGTGGTGGAACAGTATGCACCAGTGGTGGGAGGGGCAGTGGGAAGATGCTGGCCAGAGGGTACAGACTTTCAGTGACAAAGTTAACGAATTCTGGGCATCTAAGGTAGAGCATCATGAGCGTTGTGAATATGTATCATGTCCTTGAGAAATCTGAAAAGAAAATAAACCTTACACACACAAACACACACACACACACACACAAAGTTGTAATTATGTACTTTGACAGGAAGTAATTTTGACTGTGGTAATCATTTAAAAATATGTATGTATATGAGACCATTACTTCATATACCTTGAATGTAAACAACTTTTACTTGTCAATTGTACTTGAAAAAAATATTAATTAATTAAAAAATTAATTCCAGGAAAAAATTGGACGGGAAACATATTATCATCAATATAACCAGAGATAATATGCTTTATGGCACTGGACTCTAGATCTCACAGATAAATTCTTAAATTTGCACATGAATAGAAGGCAAAGGATTTGATGTTTATATGTTATGAACACTGTAAAATCTGAATAGTCATGATATACAAAATTCATGCATAGTAAAATAAATAAAAGGTCAATTTTTCTTTTCTAAATGACTGGTAGATATAAGGAAAAGACATATTTGAAAGCATTGACCTCCTTCAGGTTTTCAGAGTGTGCTAACATGGGGTACATCCAGGCAACCGCAGAAGGATTATTTAGTACAGAATTGAAAGATATGGGTCTTGACTGAAGTATGATGTTAGCAAAGTGTGATTCAGTTTTCTCATCAACAAAAAGCAAGAGAGGAAGCAAAGATAAAAGAGGAGAAAATAAGAGAGGAAAGGCAAGAAAATAAGGAAGGGAGGGAGGGAAGGAGGGAGGCAGAGAGGAAAGAAGGGCAAATTTGAGAACTATGGTTGATTTTTAATAGCAATGATAGAAGCAAAATTGCAGAAGTAGGAGGGGAGTTTAGAAACTTTTCAACCTGCGAGCAGAAGTGGTTATTTTAGTCATAGATCTTCAGGGAAGAAGAGGTCTCTCAAAGGTTACGAGGTAGGTGGCAGGAGCACATCATCACTTGCTAATTATATATGAGAATAACAAAACATAGAATGGGGAGAATTTCTAATTTTGAATGTACCAAGTTTACATTAGGCTGTATTCAAAGAACTTTAGAGCATTAGTAGGTCTAAACTGCTTTTAAGGTACAGGAGCTGCTATAAAAATATTTATACCCAGACAGGAAGATACAGTAAATATCTATATGTGTAAATATTTTTTGAAAAGAAAATCACCAAACAAGTGGTCTTGTATTTCAGAAGAAAAGACACTAGTTTTTTCTGTTGTGTATACAAGACTTTCCAGAGCATAAAAGGCTAGAGATGGCATTTGAGAAAATTGAAACAAGCTACTGTGGAGAGGAAAAAGTGAAATTGTTGACTATGACTCAAAAAGACCTTAACTTCCAAATTCACTCAAAAGGTGGCTGAGAATCTATTGTGATTCTGCACACCTACACTCATCTTTCTTTTCTGACTATTTTTTAAGTTTAAAATCAGTCATTTAATAACAAGTTGATAACAATTTTGTTATATATAAGAATAATACCAAAATGTTAAAGCTGATCAGTAATTTGTTCTAGGAATTATAGATTTATACAAACATGACTCATTACTTTTGTTTTGTTAATGCAAGCAACAATTGGTAAATATGTATAATGGTTCTTCTTCTTTTTTTTTTTTTTTTTTGAATTTTAAAGAAAATGTGTTTATTTACCCTGATTTGCAACACTGTTTTTTTAATTAATTTTATTGAGAAACAAACACCAATGAGACAGTTTCAAAAAAGATTAGTAGGACATTTTCAATAATTAATACACTGCATATTGTTGTCTTCTTAGTGGTTATTCATAGTATAAGATGCAGACATGATATCCTGTCCAAACACTATTAGTACAAATCTTTCTTCTCATTGAACTAAGAGAAAGTAGCTGTCTATGTGTCCTAACTATTTTGTACATACAGGTACAAAATGTGCTCCATTTGTATCTCCTTTTCGAAAAGGGGCTACCTTGAGACGGCCTGAAACAAGAGGCAAGATGGCACCACCCTCACACAGTAGGAGCATTGAGCTCAGGTGATCTCAGAGGCTACTTATGTGCAATACAGCTGACCCGAGTGCATCCCCAGCCCTTCAATGCTTTTCATGTGAGGAATGTTCTCGATATCGCCTAGTGTGTTCTCAAACTGAAACATATATTAATAACTTAAGAAGGAAATTTCGATTTCTCACCACACCTTCGCAGTATTTATGACACATTGTATGTGGCCCGCAGATCATTAATTCTACAGATACATAAAGCCCTGATGCCTGGCTCTCTCTTGCCATTCTTCTCTCAGTGTTAGCTTGATAAAACCAGCCAGGAGCACCCAGCATGGTAGATCTTTCCAACCATCTCCCCTAGATCAGCTCACTCAACAGGTAGGGAATGTTTGCAAGGTATCTTAGCCAAAGACTTCTGAGATATCTTTACAACAGAATCTCAAGATTTCTGGCCTCTGATGTTAGCTTTCCTACCACCTGCTGCCCGGCTGTCTTCTGTAACACTTTCTGTTTTGGTTAGACCACAGTGGGAATTGTCCTCTTTCCCTTCAGCAGGAGCTGTGTGCAGTGATGTCTTGTGGGCAGTGTCTGACTCCACTGCACATCTTTTCTTCATCATCATCATGGCCAGAGTCCTCAATGAGCATTTCTAACTATAGGGAGCTGGGAATAAAGTCTAAATGTGTGCCTGGGGATAGGGGAAAATCCATATAATGTTCGTCAGGCACTCTGGTACGGAAGGAAATGGTGCAGAGATAAACCAGCAATATCTGTGAAGGAGGAAGTTTTGCCTGAACATAAGCCCTATATTTTGCTACCTTGGTTATAAACAATGCATTTAGGGTCAAATGTGAGTGAATAATCTTAAAACTTTATTATCCTTTCCTTCAAATATACATTCCCTCTAGCAGATCGGACTCCATCTCTTAATGATCTTCCTTCATGCTTTCCAAATAAATCTCATCCAAAGCGAAAGTTTAAAATTTAAAGCAGGCACTAAGCTGTGCTTTATAAGAAGCACAGTCTTAGAACATTTCTCACCTTAAAACTCTACTGTCTGTTTTCTAATTCTGCAGTGCCCAAGTATTTCAGAAGCAATATAATCTTCAGTTTATTTCAAATTTCTAAGCTTTCCCTAGGGCACTTGTCTCTCTACAGGGCGTGAGTAACTAGGAACATTGGTCGGATGCTATCCTCTTGGTTAGAGTTCAGGAAGGGGAGAAATTGCCCATGTAGAAACTGTGCTTCCAATACTTGTCACTGAACATAAAATAACTTGGGCCTCCGGGGTTAATGGTAACGTTAGAATCACTTGAGGCTCAGGTAAGAAAATTGTAATTAAAAAGGAAATAGAGTTTGAGATATAGCTGAACTTTATTATATAAAAGTACAGTATAGCATTTCCTTCTTAACCTTGGAGCCAAGTCTCTGAACGTGCTAGAGTTTTTGATAACTAGAAAATGCCTTTCAGAGGAAAGGGGGAAAGAAAGAGAGTGGGTGTTAACTAGACCACTGAAAACTTCTGCCCCAAATTTTGGAGAATAATTAAACCTTGGCTGCCACCTTTTTTGTGTGTCTCCACATGGTTTCTTCTCATCAGATCCTAGGCAAGGTGACCGTGATCTGATGACTTATCCTTTACCTACCCCTGTGGACTGTCTCCCTGGTGCCTTCATTTAGGAGTTGAGCTAGCTAGGCAGTCTATCTTTAGGGCATCTCTCTGTATGTGTTTTTAAACAACTAAGATTGCATGGCCTAGGAGCAGTGTTTTTTATTCCTTCTCAGTGACAGACTGAAATAAACACACCACCATCTGATAAAGGTCAGCTTTGAAACCCAGTTCCTGCTGTGCTTGCAGAGTACCCCAAACCTTTCCTGACTACTAATACAATTTAAAATCCAATTAAAACCTTCACCCTCCTCTTTAAATCCTGAAGGGCTTAGGGACCCAGCCTCTTCTGAAACAGCCTACTGAAGTCATCTTCCCCTTCCAGCTCTCAATCACCACTTGCTCTCAGCAGTTGTTTATTTCTAGGATTAAATTGAAAAGACCTCAACTAAGTCATTTTGTAAATGAAAACCCGAGAGCATAGACCTCTCACTTCTCACTTATCCACCCGAGTGTTGGTATAATAATTCACAACTTGGCACACAAAACTTCCTCCCTCACATGCTCACTGGCTTGGAATCCTAAGTCTGCCAGTGCCTGGTATTTTCCCACTTGCATTCACATGGTTTAAATGGAGTAGAGCCCAGGAGAAATTGATTTCCCTCTGCTGTATTATACGTACATGTTTCTCTGATCTCCCAGCTACACCGAGTGCCTGGCGATATGACAATTTTAATAAACACTGCAGAATGCTGTCTAAGATGTGTGCAACTGGGAATGTTAGGGGCCTTGAGTGCATCTGCCTTTTGGTCCCTCTGACAGGTGAGACTTAGGTCACTTGATATCACACACCTGCCACCAGTGCTTCGGCCCTTGGTAGTGATGTGCCCTTCACCTGAGAACTCAATCACAGAAGTGGTTTGCATTTCTCTTGCTGAATTCTTGTCCCTCCTGATACTGTGTCTCTGCCAGGTATTCACCGGTCCAGAACCATTCCTTCTTTGTGTTTGTGCATGTGGTATTTAAGGGATTAGAAGACAAGGAGGAATACTTACCCTTTAGGAGGTAAAGTCTTGGAAGAGTAGGCTGTCACTGAACAGCATATGACTGCTAATAGAAGGTTTGCTCTCACTGTGAATGTCTGCGAGAACTGGTGAATCAAAAATGTGGTGGAAACTCTTGACTATTTCTACTGTGGGTGACATCTGTCCTCTTCACACTATTGTTTACAGCTAATATACTGAGCAATCCCTTTGCAGAAAATTTACAGGAAGAGAAAATTTACAAAGTACTGAATGGAGTTTCAACTCCTCTCAGAAAATCCACAGGGTTCAGTGAAAATAGAATCTAATCAACCTGTAAAAATTGAAATCCCATTTCTCTTGCATGACTTGATTTGATTTGAGGTGTCTTCTTTTTGATCCCAAAGCAATAAAAGGAGTTGACTGTCTTTTCAGAAACGTTCTGTACACCCGGGTCTGTTTTTCTCAGCTTCCTTGTAGGCTTCTGTTTCTGAAAACTTGCTACTAGTTCTTTGGCCCAAGGATAGTACAGACTCTCTGTGGTAAGGGTGACTGTCCCACTGAATGGGAAAAGAGCGTAGTGAGTGTTTCTTCCATGTATGACTGGCATGTCTCTGACTATCACTTTTGTAATCCTCCTTTCCTGTTTCATGATGTCTTCTCTCATCCTTAAGGTTTTACAAAGACTTTATATTCAACGTTTCCTAGTCAACTAAATTTAAATCTGAGGAATATCAGAATTCTAGGTGCTGTGTCCTGCCTTTCACAGTGGTCTGCCTTCACCCAGCACTGAATCTTCTTTTCCTGCTTTCCCTTGGCCCAGACCCACACTGCACTTCCTGTTTCTTTTCCTACCCTTAATGAAACTTCGCTACTGTTAAAAAAAAAAAAGAATTCTACATGATAGTTAGGTTACAATTTCATGGATTCCAGTACTAACGTACTTTAACAAAGTTTATGTTTAAGTAACTTTTCTTTCATTAAATATTCCAAGACAGGGACATCTGTCTCTTTCATTATTTCAACAAGGAAAATATTGTAAGTTTATACAGTCTTCAGATCTGTATGAATGTGTAAACATTTAGCTGTAGTCTAAAAATGTAACCAGAAAAGTGGTGTTTCCTTTTTGAACAAATAAATTATAGTTCAGTGGTGTTCAAGGGAGAAAACAAAAGTGAGATTTAATATGCTGTCTAGATTTCTGTAACATTGTGTAGCTTACAGAGTTGTCTAGAAATACGGACTTTGGCAATGATTATTTCATTAAGAGAAATAAAGTCATATGAACTTAATCTTGAAAATATTTTGAAGGAAGTTATTTTATATAGTAAGACTATGTATAGAAGAGCCTTTGATGGGATTGATCATCTAGATTATGGTTTGATGTGCAAACAGCTACTAAACATGCATTAGGAGAATAAACAATTTTTGATCATATATATGTGTATTACATATGTTTTATTATGCAATATGTTAATATATATTTACATATGTTACATTAATCCATCTTTGCAAGAATTTTAAAACCTATGGATTAAGCATCAGTGTTTGTTTCTGTTATCATTTTCTGCACAACACTTTGTCCTACTCCGACAGCAAAACTTTTCATATAGTCCATCAAATTTCAGTACGTTCCTGTATGTATTAATATAAACAGCTGAGAAATTCCAGTGCCATGCATCAAGAATAGCATTATGGCAGAGATAAAAAGAGATCTTTAGTTTTAGTCAAGAATATGTGCGCACGAGGTTGAACTCAGTGGAATTCTGCTATAGGGAAGCCAGATGTCCTTAAGTACACTAACGGAATTGCATGGAGAGTGTTCGGGAGGAGGGTTTGATGTCCTTTTCCAGAGATGGTATCAGAAGCAAAGGTGCCTTCTAGCACCTGTGAGCACACGGACTCAATTGTGAGTGGGGAGAACCTCAGGGACCAGCCCTGCCTGCTTCCCCCTCACCCTCGTAATGGCCTCCTGCACAGGCAGTGCCAGAGCCCCTGCGCTCGGTGTGCTCTTCTAAGTACTAAAATGATCTCCGCCTCAGGTGGCAAAGCTGCCCTTGAGTTTGCTCAGTCATTCAGTCACAGAGAAGGAAAGATGTGGGATATTTCCCAACCCTGGAAACGTTCTAAAGCAACAGCTGTGGCAGCCAGAGGATTTGATTTGTTTGCTGTTTTTATCTATCTTACAACGGAGCTTTGTCGTTAGTCCTTTCTTTCACTTTCTTATTTTTCCTTCTTTGTTTTTATGGTAGTAGATTCTTATAAAGGAATAGTCAAATCTGACCAATACACATATCAGGCAAACTATGTGTATTTGGGTACTGTAGTGTGTGTGTGTGTGTGTGTGTGTGTGTGCGCGCACGTGCTGTGTATTTAGTGTTGCGCTAATAAAGGCATCTAACTTTGCAAATATTGTGAAAGTTAGGATTATTTTATGGACATATTTATATTTTAGTCCAAATTTTGTGCTGGTACATGCTGGCAAATTTCATATTTCCTACAAGAGGAAGGGAGAAAACAAGAGGCAAATTTGGTGTTTCTTATCTATGCCTTAATCTCACTACATTGCATAGGAGAGATTATTTTCAAATTATTTCCTTTTTAGTCAGTCCTGATTTTTCCCATCCCAGAGCAAATATTCACTTAAATTGTTTAAGCCATCTGTAGTTTATAAAACACCTTTAAGCTATTGTTTTCAAGTTTCATACCTTTTAATGTTTTCCTATTTATTTCCTGCTGATAGCAACATATACCCTGCCAAAACCAATCTTTGGTGAATACTAACATATTCATTTTGAACATTTAATCCGGAAAGTGTGCAGATAATAAGCAAAATGAACATCTGCGAGGGCTAGATGATTTTTTTTTTTTTTTTAGTATTTGTCGAGAGTTCATTTCTGTGTTGCGGCCCTCACAAGGAATTCAGCCATCCCAGGGACTGTATCATGTGAGTTCTTATGGTGGATCCAGTCATGAGAATGGTTTGAGGACTGGGAATTGAACTGCTTAATGAGGGAGATTCCGGCTCCGTAGGAGGGTATGGCTCCTTAGAGCTTGGGCACTATGAAAGATATCTGTGGAAAGGAGTTGGTGTCATTATTCATTTTTAAATTGTTACATGCGAACATAACATGGGAAAATGTTTCCATCTTAGAAAAGTCAGAAAATAAAGCTTAAATTTGTTTCTAGTAAGCAAGTAATTAATGATTTTATTTCCAATATTGATGCCTAGCTAAACCTTTTGGAAAATAAAAATGTGGTAACAGTGGAACTAGAATAGTAGGTCATCAGCATAGCAGTTCGCAGGCAATGTGGCCCCTGTTTGTAGTGTCAATTCCTGGAAATAATTCCCCACATGTTCATGTATTATGTGGTCAGGGAAATGGATTACAGGTTTATTATTATTATTATTATTAATCTTTTTTTGTCAGTACTGGGGATTGAACTCAGGACCCTGCGTTTGCCAGGCAAGCGCTTATTCTGCTGAACTATCTCCCCAGGCCCCAGGTTTTTTATTATTATTTCAGTACATTCACTTATCCTTCTCCCAGGCAGTTACCTTAAGGTCAGATCCAGTGAACTGACTGGTAAAGGGAGATGCTAAATTAATGTATGGAAAATAGATAATCAATGTGGTTCATATTTGGAGATCTGAAAGATATTTCAGAGAGCATGTGGCTTCACTCTATTAAACTGAGCCCTAACAGCATTTTTTTAAAAGCTCACCTCCTGGTATAACCTAATTTGAGGTAGATTCAAGACTGAAGCCTAGATCTCCTGTAGGACCAAAAGGAAAGGTGACTTTTGAGGGTGAGCTTTATTAATGGCCCAAATGGGTAGAGGATGACGGGAAGTGACTCTTGCTCTTCATGAATTACCATTGAGGGTCATCACTGTCCTCTAGAGTCTGTCCACACACATTTCCTCCTTTGCAAGAGTCCTCATCCCAGAGATGATTAAATTAGTTGGCAAGATGACTATATGCCCACGAAATAATTTACTCTCAAGTAGAAGAACCAGACTTCTTCTCTTAATTAGTAGCCAATGGAAAATAGTTGAAGGAGGAACTGGAAGATGGTCATCGCATTATTATTTCAGAACAATGGTCAGAATTTCCAGTGTATATTTTGCAAATTTTAATTCGTGCCACACAGGAAAAAAAAACTATAATTTATTGATGTTGAATTAAAAGGTAATGATCCTTCTGAAAGTATTAGTGATACATAGAATTCCTCAGCACAAAAGTGCTGTGCTGGCAAAAAAAAAAAAAAAAAAAAAAAAAAAATTCCTAGAAAAATAAGTCTAATGAACAAATAGGTGTCTTACCTCATGGGATGTTTTGGTTTTTCTAAAACCAAAATGAAAAATCATTTCAGTATCATTCATAGGCTTGATATAAACAAAAGGGTACCAAGGAAAGATCTATAGAACAAAACATAATTTAAAAGAAATGAAAACTTGCATGTCGTAAATGTTAATATGACCAGTGTACCAAAATTCTGGTTGAGGGCATGCACCAAGCAGACACCAACTTCTCTTTGTAAGTCTAACTCAAGGCCTGTCCTACACTTGCTATCTAATTAGTCACTGTTCAATTAATCAGTAGCTGATTATGCAACTAAAGGGGGCTGTTATTTTCTTCATTCATCCACAATTGTCCAATAAAATCATGAAATTATGTGAAAGTAAAGGATTTGATGGTGATATTCTTGGCTACCCAAATGAATTCAAAGAAGATTGCTAAGACTGCTTCTCCACTATCTAAGAAAGATTGAATAGGGAGGTTGATCTTTTGGGTAGATAATGGTTCCAAACATCTATGGGATATAAACAAATTCAAAGGGCCTTTTGAATGACCTGGGAAGATGAGTATTTCATTTTCCTACATCTCTTGATCCCACAAAGTGGGTTCATAATGATCTTTGAACAGCGTTTTCTATATTTTTGCGACAGTGTCAGATAAGCTATGAGTTTCATATGTAACAAAAATTTTGAAAGGTAAAATGTTTAATTTTGTTGGGCTAGAGAGGGGAGCTTAATGCTACTCTCCCACAAATGCCAGAGTCCCTCAAGACATGCCAAGAGACATTGTCGATTGCACACTATAGAGTAAACTTCTGTTAACCTGAGTCATTAAGACAGGAAAAGTTTGCATAAAATTTTCAGGAACAGTGGGATTTTTTTCCTTCTCTACTCTTAGTATTTATAGTTCTAATTCCAGCACTTTGAAAAATGCCTACTTCATTCATTTCTTTGCTCAATTATTCCCAATCCAGTGAACATTATTTAGTTTTTCCTGGAGACACATCTGGCAATGCCTATTGTTTTAAAATAGTTCTTTATTTCTTTCCTCCATGCAGAGCTATTCTAGTTTCATTTTATCTTTTGTCTTCCTTTATATTTGCAAAAAATAAACTTAACTCTATAGATTTTTTGTAAGTATCCCCTATGAATTAAGCAGTGGAGTAAGTGTTGGAGATGGATAATGCCTGTTTCTGCCCTTGATAAATCTACACTTTACATACACAGGGCTACTAGTTCACATTCCATTGGGTGGTGACCTTCAGACTTAAAAATACTGGATTTCCAGCTGTGTTCTTTTGTTTTGCTAACACTGAGGCCAATGCCAGTTGCTATTTATTACCGTTCCATTGTTACACAGCCTTGAAGAAAATGACAGTCTCCTTGTATCTCTATCAAGATGCAGGAAATAATGAGTAAGCTACAAGGAAAAATGAGAAAGCATGTGTATTTAATGGAGCACATAATTTTATCGATTTAAATGAGAAGTAGTTTAGGTTGTGGTTGGAAACACTTCGTCCTGCTCCTCACTCACTCTCACTATTTGCCCCACAGCCTTTTGGGGCTGGGATTGTGCATCTTCATTCTGCTTGTCGCTTCCAGCTTCCACCAAACATTCTGCTAAATTTTGTTTATACCACTTGCTATGTTCTTTCTTTACCTCATACATTTTTTTTCTCTTTGTGAATGATTTGAATTTCTTGTCACCATCTTATATTTCTTTTCTGAATTTTCAAAGATACCAATAACCAAGAGAATATACCTTTCCTTGGTAGGCAAATTAATGGTAGCCTTATGCTGTCACCTCTTTGATTTTTGCAGTTATCATTTGTTTGCAATGTTTTGGGCCAATAGTTATTAGATGAGATATCAAGTTAATATCAAAAACACTAATCTTTTTTTTTTTTTTACCTTTGCTAATCTGTTCATGACTTTCAGTTCCAAAATGTCACATTGCTTTTGATGTGTTTATAATCTGTGTACTATCCAATAAAATA
Organism: Octodon degus; assembly: GCF_000260255.1. Lineage (NCBI taxonomy): Eukaryota > Metazoa > Chordata > Mammalia > Rodentia > Octodontidae > Octodon > Octodon degus. The sequence goes on from NW_004524743.1 coordinate 5,111,335, forward strand.
ATGATAAGGGTAACTCTTCCATGTAGGAAAAATTAGTAGCTTTATGAAATAAGTTACTTTGCCTGATTTTATCTCTATTATTTTGGGCCCAGTATGTTTCAATACTTTGATTCCCCAATAGCTCCTTTCAAAATTTCCATATTATAAAGATCTCAAAACAGCTGTTATGTGCAATCTGACCCGAAGAGAGAAAATAGAAAGGGCTGCTTGTAGAGATGTTGAGAACATCTATTTAATCATTGAAAGAGAAACATACAATTAGCTTAAAAGTGAAGCAGCAACATGACATTTCACTTTGAAGGACAAAGCCCTCATGACATCTCTCCTTCAGCTGAATGCAAAGTTAAACACCCACACATATACAAAAATAGCTGTCTATGAAATGCCATCTGCAATGTTGAATGTTTAGGAGGTGGAGGGAGACAGAAATAATGTCAGGTAAACCAACATGTGGTATACATCAGCAAAAGCTGAGGCAGTCAGAAATGCAAGCTTTAGCCGCAAGTCCTGTGGTGTAAACAGCAATAACATTACAATCACCCAAGCAAAGGAACATAAAGGAATCTTCCTGTAGACACCAAACAAAAATGTGCTCAACCAAATGTATTTCTGCAGTGCCGAGAAAACAAGACTGTTTAATATCACTGTAATTATCACAAGTACCGATCTCCTAAGAGTGAGAAGGTTGTTTTTGTTTTCTAAGGTTATTGTTAAGTGCACATTAGTGAGTAAACATGGTCCCCTTTGGTAAACACTAATCTCATCTTGTGTGTGTAAACATACATTTAGGTGTTCTAAAAGTTTGTTTATTATCCAGTTAAATAGAGAGTTTGCTGTTCCTATTAGTATGAAGTGCAGGAAGGCACGCATTTGGTACAGGATGATTCTGGGTAAATAGAACGAGCAATATGGAAATGCCCAATTTGCAGGGTGTTTTAGTACGAGCTTTTGAAAAATAGCTCTAGTTTCAATCGGACTAGAAATGGTATGATTCTTTTTTTTTTCTCACATAGAAACTAAATTTGAACTCTGGCATTATTATTTTTCATTTCTTATATGTGGGAAAAGCTCTGATATAGCATTCATAGTGAGCATACCCTTGATGTGAAATGGTTGGGAGCAATTCATGACACTTACGGATATTGAATAATAATGGGCTACAGAAATTCACTGTCATCCTCTTGACCCAAAAGACTGAACCCAGATGCTTAGGAGTCATTCCTATAGGCATGGAACCAAATGGAAATAAAAAGTGCACAACAAGGAAAAGCTGTTTATGCTAAAAATATAGCATATATACCTGAAGAAAAAGGGAATAAGAAAAGGAAAGAAAATTGTAGATGGTTTTCCTTTTTATAAAGTATTCTGAAGGATCTTAGAAACGAGGAAAAGGACATAAATTCAAGAAAGTCAAATGTCTAGATAAAAAGGAGGGAAAGTTGAAAATAAAAAAAAAATAAGATTCTCATTTTTTTTTTTTTCTTGTACATGCCTTTGAAATTCAGAGCATTGCTCTGGTGGACAAGAATATTAACAATTGGAATGCAAACTGGGTTGGTATAATAAGAAATATCAAAACTCTCATTTTAGTAATCAGAGTGTGAGTCACAGAGCACAACCCTGCTTGAAACCCATTAACACATCATAATAACAACCACCTGATGTAATGAAAACAAATGAATTCCAAAGAAACAGAAAATGTAAGAGTGGGTCATTACCGCCTAGGCTAATGAGGAACAGATTTTACTCGTTGTCTTAGTTTCCAGAGACATTTTTCAGTCCACTGAGGGCATTTTACACCAGGAAATATTTTGTTCTTGTTTGGAATTTCTCCTTGGAACATGTTAGAGGACTATTTCTGGCCTTCAGCCTTTTTATTCTAGTTTTGCTAGGCTGAAATCTCTTGCCTGTTCCTCATTACTTCATTTGTAATTTTAAAGAAAGCAAAGATGTGTGAGAGCTGAGAAGTTAAGAAGGAAGTGCTAGGAAGATTTCTGTTCCAAATTGAACTGCTGAAATAATCAAGAGAAAGGCAATACTAAATCCACCCCCACCACACGCTCAGATTTTATGTAGCCCTCACTACTGACAACCACTCCTGATACTGTGTTGCAGGAAAGGACGAACACAAACTTTGGAACTCAGATGGATTTTTGGAAATGCGGGAATCTTATGTTTGTTATGTGAGCTGCGTGACAAGAATACATGCTTTAATTCCATGTTTGCTATGAGGATGAAATGACGTAGTTTTGCGTATCTCTGGCCGACATCATAGGCAGATTGGTTCACTTTAGACAGGGACGGTTTCAAAGCCACCCGGTCCTCCTTCCGTTTGGCCCTTTCTCTGTCCAGCCCACTCTTACTCACTGCCCGACATATATTCTAAATCTACGATTCAGAACTTGTCTTCCTGCTCCACGCTGACCAGCTATTTCTCATTTGAGGAAATACTCTCAAATGTATGACAAATTTCCATATTTCCCCTAAAATACAGGCAAAGTAGGTTGTAAGTAATGCACATTTCTCTTTTTTTCTTGCAATCCCACTCTTTTCTTTTGTAAGAATCATCTTGTCTTAGCATTTTCAGTGCCTGGAACCTAGTAGATGCTCAAAAGCTTGAATATTAGATAATAACAGAGCGAAGTCAGGTGAAAACTCTAAACTACTATATGGATTTTAGCTAATCATGTTCAAATATCAGACTCTTTTGATTCATTAAGTTTCTATGCAACTCTGATGCCTTGGAATGTCACAGGCACATGCTTCTGACAAGGGCAGTCATAGATTAAAATTTCAAATTTTCTTCCTTATTAACTTTATTTTCTTGTACAAGCGAGGTAGCCTGTCACAAATAAAAACTACTTTTGTCTGTAAAATGGAGCAGAAATAATATACATCTCACAAAGTGATGCTGCTGCTTTTATAAGGAGTACTGCCAGAATAAAGGAAAAGGGCCAGGGAGATAGATCAGTGGCATAAGCACTTGCCTGGCAAGCTTAAGAACAAGCCCCTGCTTCAGATTAGGAGCTCTGCCCACCCTCCTAGCTTACCCTCAAGGGCAAGTGGAAATGGAAAATCCTTTCACATGGTTCCCAAACGTATTCTTAGCATTTGTGGTATGACTCTATGCTGGATTAATCTTAGTTGTGATCAATTCACTCATGATGGCAACTGCTCAATGAGAGTTCAAGCAACCACAGTTGCAACCTGCTGAAAACTTTCTTGTTGGCTTAACACAAGATCAAGGAAAAAAAAAAAAAAAACAACTTTACAGTTGACCATTTAGAAATCCTTTGTCTTACAAATATACCAGAGAGATGCAAATTATTAAACTGCAATGGCTATTCTAATATAAAGAAATAATATAAAATAATGTCAGATGTAGAACAGATCCTATCTACATATTGCAAAAAATATACATTCCTTTGTTGGTCTCCTTGTTTTCAAGCAACGATTGTCAATGCCTCTCTTTTTACTTTGGTCCCCATTTTGGTAAAAAATCATAGAGTGAATGCCCATAAATACTTCTCACCAATCTCCAACTTATGCTTGAGACCTTTCCTAAGATCTCTGTCACATGATTAGAACACGGAACTATTTTTCTGAAAGAGAACATACTACTTCCTGAGGCAACATAATACATTGTAGTTCACTTCTGATAGATCATCCTTAACGTAAGACAATTAGTTCTGGCTCTTGCTCTCACCCATCCATTTCCACTACACCCCAGGGCTGTGCAGAGTATATCTAACTTCTGCTGCATGTTAGCCCTTCAAATATTTGAAGCCAGCAATTGTGTGCTGCCCGAGGGTACTCATATCCTGGCCACACATTCGCGTCTCTTAGTTCCATTCTTCCTCATGTAAGGTGGCAAAGAATTTCTTCGCCATTTGGTTTGTTCCTTTCCAACTGCCCTGTAGTTTATCCTCCTCTAAGAGCATTGCCCAGAATGCAATACAATAAAATTGGTTTTTATTTTTACTGATACTGAGGAAAACAAGTCTAGAACCCTCTCCTTGGGTAGTATGCACCTAGCAACAAAATTAGAGATCCAGTGTATCAAACTATCACCAGGGTTTGAACTTATTTTCTAAAAGCAAAGCCATGCTATCTCCTTGTAGTATTTGTGCCACTGAATTTGTCATTCAGAATGCAGAATTGTGAAATTTTAGGAAATGATACATTGAAGGGAAAATGTTGTCAAGAAGTTTGCCAGTTCAAACTCTCATCCACGGAGAAAAAGTCTGGATATTTTCAAGAATAAGAGTGCAAGTAAATGAAATAAATCAATAAAAAGGCAACTTAGTGTGGAAGACATCACTAATGTAAGCCAGTGCTTTAGAGACCCTTCCTCTTCCCATTACCAATAGAAAATAGATCCAGGGAGCTGGGGAGATGGCTCAGTAGAATAAGCGCTTCCCTGGTGAGTGCAAGGGTCTGAGTTCAATCCCCAGTTCCAAAAGATAATAGATCCATTCAGCACCTTCTCACTGAGTAGCACCATATCACTTGTGGTGACCAACTGGCCTTACAAAGATGGGGGCTGAGAGGGTGTTGGGGAGATGGCTCAGTAGAATAAGTGCTTGTCTGGCAAGTGCAAGGGCCTGAGTTCAATTCCAAGTTCTGAAAAAAATAAGATGCAGCTGAGGGCTGTGGAGATTTTGGGTTTGGCAGTCTAAGTGTCTGTCTGGCAAATGCAAGGACCTGGGTTTGATCCCTGGTGCTGCATGCCATGCTAGTCTGTCTACCTAAACTGGGCAGGGTGGCACATGCCAGAATCTCAGTGCTGGGGAGGCTGAGGCAAGAGGATCACTACAAGTCTAAGCTGCATGGTGAGACACTGCACAAAATTAATAAGCAAAAGATTTAAAGGAAAAAGGTGGCGCTAAGTATCACTGGTAGGGCACCAAAGCAGACATCTGCAATTTTCCTTGTTTCCTCCTACCACCGAAGAGGCCACTGATGCTTGAGATTGAAGCAGAGTCCTCACAGTACTCAGTCTTAGCACTAATCCACCACACCGGCTGAGCTGTCCCAGTCTTTAGCTTTCATGCTTGCTAAGGCCTACACTGAAGATGCCCTTGTTATCCAAGAACTCCTTTTTGATATCTTATTTTTAGTACAGGGTCTACAGGGTCTCACTACACAGATTGGACCTGCACTGATCCTTCCTGTTTTTCAGCCTCACAAGCGCTGAGATTACAGGCTCATGCCACCGTGCCCAGTCTCCATAGCTGTCTCAGCATGGGGGCAGGACCAGCATGGCAGTATCCAAGAACTTCTGAGTCCATAGACATTAAAGTTGAGGTCAACAAATGATCCATGGCTTCCACTTAATCATTATTTGCTGTGTGGTAATCACTGAGTGAAGATGTTCTGCACAGATGTTCTCAGGGTTCCCTTCTAAGGATTCCATGAGCTTTGCACCATCTTCAACAGGCCCATGAGAAACAGAGGTGGGATTAGTTCTCAAGGTGGTAGCTGTTAGCTTCAAAATGTGATCTTGTGTGATTTTAAACTCCATTCTTGCCATTTCCTTATGCTGCTCTCACATCATTATAGTGTCTCATTGTCCAGTGAAATGTGACTATTTCTAGTTTGGAAGAGAATGCATTAGTGCCCCACCCAACTGTTCAACCTTTTCTTCCATCAGTCTTTCTTTCTTTTCATTTATATAGTTGGTACACGGTCTCACTACACAGCTTAGACTCGCAGTGATCCTCCTGCTTTCAGCCTCCCCAGCATGGGGATTACAAGAGTGTGCCACCATAAACAGATTCTGTCACTGGTGCACCCTGGGGGCAGGGCCAGTGCAGTATGGGGGACAGAGATCGAACCCTGGTTCCTGTGCTTGCCAAAGCAGGTGCTTTTCTTCCATAAGCTTTCAGTGAGCATTAATTTTAATCTAAGCACAATGCTAAGTATTAGAAATTAGGGAAGGGAGCCAGGATCCAGATTTTCCTTCTCTCTCTTTTCATCTTTCCTTCATTTTCTCAGAGGAGAAATCCTTCCATTCTTTATTTTCTTTTTCATTTATTTATTTATTTGTGTGTGTGTGTGTGTGTGTGTGTGTGTGTGTGTGGCCAGCTCAGCCCACCAGGGGGCGGGGCTGGCTGGCATGTGGTGCTGGGGGATTAAACCACGGTCCCTGTAATTTGCTAAGCTTGTTCCAAGTAGGTACCCTAGACCACTGAGCCATCTCACCAGCCCCCAGCCATCTCACCAGCCCCCCCATTCTTATATTTTCTTCCAGCAAAATGAACTCTATTTCTATAACTCTGTTTCTGCCTAGTATACTTGCTCTGCCTCTAAAAAAGGTAGTGATTCAATTGATTGGTCAATTTCAGTAAAAACAATAAAAATTCTCAGACCAGCCCTACCTTTCTATTCCTTCTTGGTTGAAGATGCAATTTCTGTAAATTGTGTTTGCCCTTCCTTTTTTAAATGTCTTTCTTAGGCAGATTCTTTCCCCGTAAGTGGCCTTCTCTAAACACAGTTGCTCCAGAGTAGGAGAACAAATCAGGCTAAATTTGGAGCTCAGTAACCAAACTCATTTGACTTCCACAGTAACCCAACCTAACTTATATCAGTAGGAAACAGAATTTTTGCTTCTACATTAGTTTTCTCTGAGGGTGTAACATATTCTCAGAAATTTAGAGGTAGAAAACAGCACAGATTTATTTTCTCACAGTTTCTGAAGGTGAGAAGTCTGGGTGTGCTGTGCCTGGGTTCTCTTCTCAGGATCTCATTACACTGCAAACCAGGTGTTGGCCAAAGTTGCAGTTTTCATTTGTGCTTGGACTTTTTTGCACTCTAAGTGGTTGTGGGAAGTGTTCATTTCCTTGCTTGCTTTCAGCTGGTGATTGCTGTAAGCTCCTAATGTTGCTGTGTTCCTTATATCACCTCTTCTGTCTTCAAGCCAGCGGTGGCAAAATGAATCCTTTCTATCCTTTAAATATCTAACTTTGCGGCCATCCAGAGAAAGCTCTTTGCTTATAAAAGGCTCATATGATTATGTCTGACTCACATGGATCTCCTTGTCTTGAAGTCAACTGTGCCATAAAACAAAATCTAATCAATGCAGTAGAATCCATCATGTTTACAGGACCAGTGATTATGCAGCAATGTACAGCACTGGAAGAGGGGCAACTTGAAGGTCATAGTCCAGTCTACCTACTGCAGTTTCTACATTTTTTCTATTTATGTTTTTGGTACAGGGTCTCACTAGGCAGCTTGGACTCATAGTGATCCTCCTGTTTTTAGCCTCCCCAGAGCTGGGATTACAGGCATGTGTCACCGTGCATGGACTAGGTCACTGGCTCAGCACACTCCGTGGGCAGAGCTGGCACAGCATGTGGGATGAGGGATCGAACCTTGGTCTCTGAACTTGTCAAAGCAGGTGTTTAGTCTGCTGGGCTATCTTGCTGGCTCACATTTGTTTTTATTCTATGTCTCAGTGAGGTAGGAATATATTGTTTAGAGGGATCCCACAATACCTCCAAAAGTTTCTTCCTTTCCTTATTGCTGTGTCCAATGCAGTTCTCAAAGTTCCCAGGTGAAAGGACAGTGAGAAGGAGAAATAGAGGTAAGAGTCAGAGTACAGAGATCTGAGGTCAGCTGGAGCCCTGTCTTAGAATGGGAGGCAAGGAACTGCTAAACCTGGGCAGGTTCATGTCATGTGACTCGCCTCTGCCTGGAAGCCTTCCTGCCTAGTAGCCTGGAGTGCCCTGCTTTTCCTGGAACTGGATCTGCTTGTTCAAGTGGCTCGTCTCAGGCACTCGTTGTTATCTACACTGTCCTTGCTCCATCCCCGTAAGATCTCCAGGTTCAGCTTCTCTCCATACCTTATCTTTTTTTTTTTTTTTTAATTTTTTTTTGGTGGAACCCAGGATTGAACTCAGGGTCTTGCGCTTGCCAGGGAACCTTATCCTGATTGTATGTCATTTTATCTTTTTCCTTCTGGTGCTAGAAAAAAAAAATCTAAGAAAAAAATGGACAGAGCCAGCCAAATAGCTCAGTGCATTAAAGTCCCTGTAAGCAGGCGCAGTGGCTAGGGATTTGATCTCCAGGCTTGCCCTGCCAGCCCCACCCCCGCCGAGCGCTTAGCACCGAGACTGCATTGGAGACTGGGTGTGACAGCATGCATCTGTAATCCCAGGACTTGGGAGGCTGTAAACATGAAAATAACTATGAGTCCAATCTAGTAGTGAGACCCTGAACACCCTGTAGACCCTTCCTCCCAACATAGAAAAATGGATATATACATACAGTATCACACACACACACACAGTTTTTTTTATCTAGAGTCCTACCTTGTAGGAGGAAACCTCTAAAAGCTAATGAATATTGAGGCAATGATTTCTGAAGTTAGAGGGAAAGGCATGGAAAAGAGTCATAGCAGAATCATGGAGCAAATGCTCTGGCTATTGAGTCAACCTTTTCTATTCTTTCTTCTTGGAAGGAGAACCAAGTGGCTGTCCATGGCACACTTGGCAAAGCCTCTGGCTCTTGTGCCTATAGATTCATCTACAGTGGTTCAGGAGGTTCCTAACCACAGTTTGCTATGAGTCTTTTTGTACTCAGAATCTACCATCCATGGCTCTGCCAATCAGAGCTTTCTGAAAATTAGAATCTTGGGACATAAAGAACTTATGAATGAGTCCCATTTTATTATGGGACTATGCACATGGTTTATACCTACCTAGCAATACTCATATACAATTTTCCTACAATATTTATGATTTTATAGCACAGACAAATTTTGCATCAATAAAAGATGGTAAAAGAATTTGTGACTAGACAAAGTGAAGAAAATATAATGGTGATTAGAAATTTTTTGACAATGACTTTTCTGTTCACAGGAACAAAGAAGCATTTTAATTATTGAACTGAAAACAAATACTAAGTTGAGAGAATTTAAATAAGTATAACATTATCCTTGTGTGTGAAATACTTGCTACTCATTCATCTAAACTTTTATAAACAACCAGACACTGCCTACAGATACTTACATCTATAAAAGGTGGGCATTGGGTAGAGCGAGATTTGATAGCTGAATCAATTCTCCTCTATTATTTAAGCACATGCCATAATAGATGAAAACATTAAATGATTGAAATATATGATTTTGTCTGTAAAAACGCTCAGGTAAGAAAAATTGAATGATCCTGAGAAATCAACTGGAAATATATGAATAGAACTCAAAATAATTTCAAACCATCATGCTTCAGGGCTAGTAAAGCAGCATCCTCAATTGCTAAATTGCATACACATGCCCAGTGGTGAGCTGGCAAATCCCCTTCTAGGTTGAGTGGCATATTTGATAACCAGAAAGCATGCAACCATAAAATCAAAGCAAACACTGAAGTCCTTTTCTTCTAGCCTTGTTGAAAAGAAATGGAGACTCACTGTCTTTTACAAATACTCTGTATTGATATCTAAGCATTGCAACGATCCTCATCCAACAGGACTTTTCAGAATTCCTGACTTGATTCCTTGGGCCATGGGGTGTCGGCCATGCTGCAGTCGTGACAGGATGAGCTTCGCACTGGCCACAGGGTGTCGGAGCACTGGCTTCGCTCCAGCATTAATGGGATCATTTCTGGGACTGCTGGGAAAGGATACCATTTCTTTATGCGGGATGAAGTATCTTAAGTAGGCATTTAGTTTATTCATTGTAACCGTTGCTTTTGTTGAATAAATACTAATTGCTTATTAGAAACTCATTTATTGAAGATGAGCAGCTGTATCATAGACACACATCAAATTTATGGTTGCTAAATCTCACTTAATATGCTTTGAATATTCTATTGGTCTTTAACATACTGTACTAAGATGGCTGTATTTATTCTTACTCTGCAAATAAAAAAAACAGTTGCTATTGAAGAGCTACCTATGTTTTTTCCTCATACTTATTTACAGAATGTTAAAAAGCTATTTGATAGTTACCTACTCTCTCTTATTCCTAGCGGCTTCCAATGTCAATATGTGTGTTTTTCATAGTCAATTGATATATAATCAGTAGAAATCACATACTATATTAAAACAAAATTAAAAGTCTGAGATATTTATGACATTTATTGTATACGACGCAAAATCTCCTAGTAGGTCTTAGAAGAAGGAGAAACTATAATAGCATGAAAAAAAGATTATCTTATTTACTGTAAAATAAGGTCCAATAACAGAAGTAGGCTATTTGGTCAGTGACTTAGTTGACAAATTGGCGGCTAGGAATCTCACCTAGGCAACAATGAATGAGAAAACTTTACCTTTTATAAATATGACATGTACTTTCAATCAGAATGCTGACAGCCCCTCTATATGCCTCTGGTGTGTTGAATAATTGAATTGAGTCTTTTCCAGGATGCAACACTGATATTTTATTACTATTATTTTACGCTATTTGCTATAAGGCGATGACAGTGTCTTTATGCTGAGGCGGAGGGGGCTTTTCAGTTGGTAGTTAATATTTACATTGAAAAGGGTCTGGTGAAAATTCAGCATTTCATCTTAAAAAGTCTATGAATTATGATATTTATAATTTGAATTGTTGTGACTGAGTCTATGCATTATCCAATTTTTAAAATTCTTGAGATTTACTTTTAAATTCTCCTTGCTGGTTCTCTTTTTATTACAGAGCTGTTAGAATAATACCACAGTTTATAAACATGAACATAGAGATCCTAGCTCTCTTAAAATCGTGTTTTCTGTTTTGGGAGTTTCAACAATCCCATTGTTTCCTTTGCATTGAATTTCAGAAGTGGGAAAACCTAATTCTGAGTGAGACGAATATATATATGAATTCAAATTGAAGGTGAATGAGTAACCAGAAATAAGATATTTAGGGTAAGAATAATCAAGTTAGTTCACAGTCCTCTCTGGCCACCATAATAACCCCAGGGAAGGTAACTGCTTCCCAATGGACATTATAATATTTTCATAAGGATATGCAACAATGAGGGCATTACTGTACATGGTGCTTTAATGCTGCCAATGCAATTTATTTTATCATCAAGAGACTTGACTGGAATAATCTTTTGTAAATATCCTGAAAAGCTCATTATGGTTTTATCCTTATCCTCTGACTTTCTTGATTACTTTCTCTAGACAACTGACAGACATGTGGTAAGCATTGTCTGGGGACTTAAATATTTTCCTGGAAAACCATTTTACAAAGGTCAATAGAGCAAGAGATTATCCCCTGTTAGTTAGGGAGAAGCTAACCTAGCTACTTCAAAAGAGCCAACTGCCTCTTTTGCTACCTGTGTTTCCAGTTGGAATCAATGGGATGTAAAGATTGTGTTCCTGTTTCTCGCCACACACCGCTATTTCTTTGCATTAGTATTGATTCAGTCATGAGTCTCTTTAAGCATTAAAAGCTTTGCTTATTCTTATTCCCAAATCCTGCATTTAAAGAAATCTGGAATGTCCGTATAAGAACTAAGAACACAGATGGGTCTACCTCCCTCAAGTTATACTAGATTTATACAAGATTTCAATTCCTGTTGGGAAAATTAGAATATTTTCATGACGTCATTCAGCAATGAAGACAGTATTATACATGTTGCTTTAATGCTTTTAATGCAATTTATTGACAGGTTATTAGTATACAAACAAAGATTACCTGCATAATCTGACACTGATTTCTGAACAAGGAAAATGGCAATTTCAATTTTGAGATAATAGTAACAATAACAACTGGATGGTTATTCGTTTTTATGAAATAGGTCTTACAGTGATCACATCAGTACAGTGTGATATTTATTCTTCATAACAAAAGAGCTATATCTCATTTAACTGAGAAGAAATTTGAAGCAACATGATTAAGTAATTTAGGTAAAGTCACACTATTAAACTTATGTATTAACTTTGATATTAGAATCTGTACATGTCTGAAGGCAAAGCCAGTGTTTTTAGTCATTAAGTTTTACTATGACCAATACTTTATTTTATTGTTGTCTTTGTTTTTCTTTTTTTCTTGTGGTTCTGGGGATTGACTCCAAGCCAAGTTAGATCCCTAGCCCTTCACTTCTTGGTTTTACTTAGGGCCAGGATCTTGCTTAGTCAGTAAATGGCTCACATTTGGACTGAATTTATGACCTTCCTGTATCAGCTTCCTGGAGTGCTGAGGTTCCAGACCTGTCATCCCACACACTGTTCTTTTGGTGTTCTGAAACTCAAGGCGATTTCATGTGGCAATAAAAGTTGTTGAACACTGCTTTTGTGGTTTGGTTATAAGTGTCCCAAAATACGGTGGCTTAAATCACTGACAACTAGAATAAATGGATTCATTGTGATCATTATCACTATTTTCTAGGTCAGTAGAAGAAGCCCATGTGAAATAGCCTCTCTAAGCCTGAGTGAAATTGCAATTGCTTGCTTACTTATTTATTTATTTATTTTGGCAGTACTAGGGAGTGAACTCAGGACCCTGCACTTGCTAGGCAAGCTCTTATTCTACTGAGGTATCTCCCTGGCTGGCAAATGCTTTCTTTACCATCTGCTGCTACATTTTTTTTTGTTTTTTGTTGTTGTTGTTTGGTTTTTTGGGTTGTTTTTTTTTTTTAATTTCCTCAGTTTGTAAACTTGTGCTGAAGTAACACAAAATTTCCTGAAATACTTACTGAAAGAAGGATAGTGAAATGCAGGTAAGTATGGAAGAGAGTAGGAAGGAATGAAAGAAGAAAGAAGGAAAGTAGGGAAAGAAGAAAAGAAATGTTTGGAAAAGAGTGAAGGAGGGAAGAAGACAACATAATATACAGGATAATTTTTTAGGCTAGAGTGAATTTTAATTCCTGAAGGTCATTCTTTCAATATATGCTTTATTGATTAGGTCTACATACCTTTCAAATGTATGGGTAAAAAAAGTGGAAACATTTTAAAATAAAAATGATATTGCCTTGTGCCAAATATGCATTTGATAGTGCCAGAGTAACACATTAAGCATTAATTTTGTTTAATTGAATATTTATTCCCTCTTTGGCACAGATTCACCTACTAATAGGCCCAATAATCACATGAATACATGTGTTAAATTCACATGAATAGCTTCATTGTTGGGAAAATAAATGGACCAAGTATTCACATAAACCTTGCTTGATTCTTTTAAATTTTGAAGGCAAATCAGCAGAGACAGCCAAACAATAAAAATCTGTACATTAACAATACAGGTATATGCCAGGGCACTGTGTGAATGAAGGACATTAACTATAAGAAGTCCTTCCTAATGTCAGGCATTAAATGGAAATTCTGAAATAAAAAGATGGAATACATAAAGGAAAAAATAGGAAAGAAGATGTGTAGCTTACAGTTTGAGAAATCACCAAATATAATTTGTCTTATTATTTCTTTTTATCTCAGCCAGATGGCCCCACCTTAATTAAAACAAACGCCTGGTTCCGAAGCAGTCACTGCAGTCTCCCTATGGGCCCTGTTGTACCACAAATGATTCTCACTTCTGGGAAAATCCATTGTCTTCCAGCTTTTAACCAGAACCCAAGGAACAACCTTCACTGCCACCCTCTTCTTTTTCATAGTCTAATTATCTTACAAAAATAATCAGAGCTGTAATTTAAATATTATAGTACATAATTAACCACACTGGTTGACAGAGAATGAGAAATTCTGGCTCCAGGCAAGCATCAGAATTAATGCACACAATCTGGAGCACATCTTGCCACGTGGGCATGTCCCGTGGCCAGCGCAGGTGAGGAAGGAGTACACTGGTGGAACGTCCCGTGGCCAGTGCAGGTGAGGAGTACGCTGGCTGCTCCTTTTAAAGAAGAGCTGCAGCACCCCAAGGGAGGTCTCTTTTTGCCCTTAGTAGTCTCTGCCTCCTTTGTATATTTCTTTATATTTAGTATAGGGTCCATAGGGCCCTACAGGTCTCACTAGGTGCATCGAACTCAGAAAGATCCTCCTGTTTTCAGCCTTCCAAGTGCTGGGATTACAGGTGCGTGCCACCATGCCCCAGTCTCCATGGCATGGGCACTGACACCATCTCAGTGTGTCCTGGGCACTGGGCCAGCAGGGCACGGTGGGGATCAAACCCTGGTCGCTGAGCTCTGTCTAAGTAGGCGCTTTAATCCGCTGAGCTGTTTGGCCTAACCTTCTGCCTCCTTTAACTATGAGCATTTGTGGTTCTGTTTTTGTCCCCCCCCCCTTTTATTATTATTATTTTAGCATTGTGTGCAGTTGTTGTGTTCTCGCAGAAATCTGTCTTCCAAGCACAATCTTGGGAGGGAAGGAGTTGAGCTCTGAAGCCCACATCATAATGCATCCAGGAGGAGATTATGGCAAATAGGCTGCAGCTAAATCCCTCTGGACTGCAAGACTCGTAGCATCTTGAGGCTGCTGAACTATGTGACTGGGCTACAGCATTACTGACTTGTAGAAGAAACAGTCATTCCCAGCGAAGCAAGGAGGTTCTTTGTGATTTTCACCAAAATTAAAGGTTAATTTAGTTTCTGTGATATTCTTTTTTTTTTTTTTTCTACCATTTGGCTGGAGTCATGCAAAAATACCCCATGCCAAAAAAGATATATCTCAACTGGTAGTTACTAGGACTTATCTTATGAAATTAATTTTAAAGGGAACTCGATCACCTTTACTTCATCCTTTAAGAGAGCAAAAAACAATATTAGTCCATAGCTCTGGAAAGGAATCTGCTGAGGTATAGTTTGAAGAAAGCAGAATAATAAAACAAGGGAAGAAACAGAAAATTAGTGATGATTTGACAGCCACGCAGAGTCTTTGGGTTGGCCTCATTGTTAGCTCTGTGAACTTTGCGCTAACCTTTTGTGCACATTTGCGGCTTCCTGCTGAGACAGCATACTTTCTCTTGTGTGCGTTATCCTTTTTGGTGGTGGCTGTTATTCCCTTGTGTTCCCTTGTTGTTTTTATTTTTTCTCCAGAAAGGGCAACTTAATGGATCCATTCACTGAATTTTTTAATTGGGTGCATGCTTCTACCAGGAGTGGAAAGCTGAATGCTGACATTTTTCATTGGAATCCTGTGGACCTTTATTGAAAGTGAAAGAATGACAATAGCTTTGGCCACTATGTTCTAATAAGGTCTTCCCCTTAATGACCTTCAGAAGTAAATTAGAGCACATGGATGCGGTTGGCGTGTCTTTACCAGGCCCATTTCTCTCGCCTGGAGGACACAGATGCTGGCCGGTGTTGCTCAATTAGGTGCCACCATCTTCCTCTTGTGCACTTTCCACAGTCAGCCGCCTAAGAATGTGAGTGGCTGCTTCTGGCTGCGTCTGTCTCGTAATGAGCCGAGGTGATCATGGAGACCACCATTTGTTACACATGCTTTTGCTGGCTAATACTACTCAATATCTTTTTCTTCTAATATTTTCTCAAAATTGGGATTTGTTTGCTTAGCAATCAGGAAGCATTCATTTATCCTTTTTTTTTTAAAACCAAAACAATTATAATAGATGACTATTTTTCCAGTGTTTAACAACCAATTTTATGGACAATTAAATTTCTCTAACAAGAATAATCAACTGTTAATATAAAATTATATTGTTGATTTCATTGTGTATGTATTTTATGGTACTATCAAATATGCTTTCCAGAAGTGTATGTACATTGGAATACCTACACCATTTTGTACCCATGGCTATTAAACAATTAACCCACTTTTCATGGGTAATCAACCCACAATAATTTGGTTTGGGTGTTCATTACCCAGATTAATTCAAATAAAAAAGACACAGTGAGGCAGAAATTGGATAAGTGGATACTGTCTAATCCCAACTGCTTTAATTTTCCATAGGGATGTCTGAATTGGATTTTGACAAAATACCTCTCTTCATTACAACACCTCCAATCAAATACTGTGTGATTTTTCTTTATTTCTTAAACAAATTATTTTTCTATAACTTGTATGAAGTTAATAATTTTCAAATTATCAAGGACTGAAGTTATGAAAAATCTTTACCAGCTCCACAAATTTAGAAAATTAAAAATCATTATATTTTTAATAAATGTAAATTATATAGTGAATCCCTATTAAATTTGTAACGAGTCCATTTGGATTTTTATGCACTCTTGGGAAAAGTATGAGTTCTAGATATGATACAGAATTCTGTTTTTCTTAGCTGTTGTCAGTCAATGACTAAAAGATCTAAAAGGTAAATGTACCACCCGAGGATATTTGATCAATTTTAACGTTTAATTTCTGCTCAAAGGATAAGCACATCTGTGTCTTCATATGCTAAACATCTAGGAACATTGGGCTTTTGTGCATTTTTTAATATTTCCATATATAATGCATTATTTCCGAAATACTAAATATCCATCACTAAGGGACTTTTCAATAAATTTCCAAGTGACTGTGAACTAGAAATACACATTTAAAGTATTGTTTCTGGAAAGTGTTTATGGAACACTTATCTTCCATCAGTTGTTCTCAGTCCAGGTTCTGCTTTGCCACCATCTAAGATTATGCTGTAAAAACTAAACATGACTCTCACTATCTCTAGAGAATCTGATTTAATTGGTCTTGACTGATATCTGAGGATGAATTTAGTTTAAAAAATCTTAACAGATAATTACTTTCTATAATAATCAGTATACCAAGTTGTAAAAAAAAAAATCTTGCTAAACTTTGTTAAAATTCACTCAAATCTTGTCAGGACAAAACAGAGATCTAGAAAAGGAAAGGTTTCAAAATATTGTGGTAATCTTCGGTGATATAACTGTGGGTGGTGCCTGCTCTTAATTTTGATAAATTTCTGCATTTCATATGTTGTAGTGAGCATATATTTTTTAATTATATTAAAGGCAAAGAGTATTCATGATTTAGAAAAATATCTTACAAATATTTTCTTAGGACAAGTTCATGCAGATCATCTAGACCTGAAGATTTATTAGTCTCTACAGTTTTTCCTCCACACAAGCATAAACACCAACATGCAGTGTCTTCTGCTTACAGCATGAACTCATTAAAGGAAATATGATGTTCTTTGGTTGACTGAGCTGTACGCTATTATATCTCTCCTGACCAAAATTCAAAAACCCATGTTGCATTAGTCAGCTTTTCACTGCTATAACAAAACTCCTAACACCCAAAACTTTATTTGGCCCCTAGTTTTGTGGCTTACATTCCGAGGCCAGCTGGCTCCCATGCCTTAGGCCTGTGAGGAGGCAGAAACACTCTAAGCAGAAGGGGCTGCAAGAGGAAGGCTGCTCATGTCATGGCGGTCAGAAAGCAAGAAGGTGAAGGAGTCTAGGAGGACAAAGTGAAGACCCCAGAGTCACAGCCCCACAGTCCACCATCTTCAACGAGGCCCCACTTCCTGTTCTCCAGCTCTGTGATGCTGCCATTGCCTGGCTGCGTTCCTGGATTACTCCACTGCTGAGGTGAAAGCTCTCACAAGTCGATTTCTTCTCAAGAACCCAACAGCATCTAAGTCTTCAGCACAATGCGCCTCTTCTGGGAGAAACTTGGGTCCAAACCAGAAAGCTTGTGTAAGTGACCATGAGACGGATAAGTAGAAAAACTCAGATAAATCTATGAGGCAAGTTGTAATTCTCACAGCTCTACTTAGAGTACTTGTCATATCCTCAGACATAAGAATCAAGTCTGGAAAACACCTGAAGAACATGTATAATCTATGGTTATTATTTGAACTAAATCCTTCTTTAGTCTTGAAGATGTTTTAAATGTTTACTTACATCTGTAATACAGATGCATAAACATTTTGTAATTCACATTCATATTGTGCTCTGAAAACCTAATTAACTCTTTAGAGTTTTGTTTAATCTTTCAAAAATAAACCTTTGTTATGGTGATGACTAATCTGCTGCATTAACTTGACTGAACTCTTGGACACCCAGACATTTGGTCAGGCATTATGAATGTAGCTGGGATGAAGTATCGGTGTCAGATATACAACTGAGTCTGTTGAGTAGGTAAAGCAGGTCATCTTCACCAATGGGTTTGCTTCATCCAATCAGTCAGAAAACAATGTAATAACATTGTGATAGGGAACTTCTGCTCCAGTGCTTTGCACTGAGACATCAGTTTGTTCAGCCTTCTGACTCAAACTAAAACATGTACGGTATTTTTCTCACATTTCAAGCCTCCTGGCTTGTAGAAAAGTTTCATCTATTAGGTGTCCTGGTAATTTGGCTAAATATCATTCTCTCTCTCTCTCTCTCTCTCTCTCTCTCTCTCTCTC
>NW_004524743.1:5130813-5132274 GCF_000260255.1 Octodon degus
TTTCCTAGTGTTTGGGAGAAATTTTTCATATGATCCTCTACTGTAATGGTACCATATGGAAACAATAATGGTATCTATGCAATGAACTGTCTTAAAATAAATCTAGCTTACCTCTGTAGGGAATGACTGTTCATGTGTTTGAAAAGAAAAATGCTGTCCCATGCTGTCCGTGTGTGTGTGTGTGTGTGTGTGTGTGTGTGTGTGTGACTTAGAGATCCAGAGTTGTAATTATTTTTTCCATTTGACATCCTTTCCAATGCACCCCATATATTGACCTATAATCTTAGAGCACATTTGATTTGGCTGTATCTATATTCCAAGATCTGATATTTAAAAATAAATAAACAAATACGACTATGAGGAGAGCACTGACCTTTACTCCTTTTACCTCTCATTGCATAGTTTAAAATTAAGATTGTCTTCTCTGCTACAGAACCCTAACAGTGCTTTGTGCTTGTGCTATCCTAAACCCTCCTGGCTTAGGCTGCTGCTGACCCATACCACTCCCATTTTGTATGCGTAGAGTTGTTCTTTCTGGGTTACCATCCTTGGTGTTTCTCTTTATTTTTCTTTTTACAAGTTAAACTCATTTTAACAGCCTATTGAGTTATCTTAGGAGTTGAGTATCTAATTTATTTATGATTTCTCCCAATTTCATTATTTATTTATTTATCCATTGATTCATTTAATGTATTTGGTGCAGGGTCTCTACTGTGATGGTACCATATGGAAGGGTTAATGATATCTGCTCCTTCAGCTCCTAGTGATTGTCCTGCTTGCATCCTCCCCAGTGCTGGGATTACAGGGGTGAGCTACCCCTCGCGGACTCGTTGGCCAGCTTAGTGTGCTCCAGGGGAGGGGCTGGTGCAGCGTGCGAGACCTTGTGCTTGCCAAAGTAGGCGCTTAGCCGCTGAGGTGTCTCGCTGGCCCTGACTTCTCTCAATTTAAAGGTAGTATTTTTAATAGAGTTTCCTCAGGTAAATTTTATGACTGTAACTTAATATTTAATATTTTGTTTTGTTTTATTTAGTTTTAGTATTTTCCACCATCAAAGATATTTCCTCAACCTGTACAAATTTTATCCTAGTTACAGCATATTAAATGTATAAAATTAAATCAAAGTGAAAATATCATCCTCAGAGTGTAAGAATACAAGAAATTACATAATATATATATATAAAACACTGAGAGTTAAATGAAAATGCAAATTTACTTTAAATTTATGACCACACACCAACATACATGAAGCTGGCTAGTTCAGGATGTAATTGATTACATATGACCTGTGTTCAATTGTCTGAAAAATACAACACAGCAACAAAAATAGAAAAAAAAAAGAAAACAGAATGGCAGAAAATTTGTTTCTATCTTTAATGAATTTTGTCAATTCATTTTTCTCTTTACTATCATAAATAATTTGGTCAATAATTTAAGACCATGAGTTATAAAGGACAGTTTAAA
>NW_004524743.1:5139894-5140826 GCF_000260255.1 Octodon degus
ACTTAATAAAAAAAAAAGGGTATACAGATGAATGTCCATTTTGTATCTGTGTATTCAAAGTGGTTAGGATAGATATATAGTTACATTTTCTTAATGAATAGAGGGATTTGTTCTAATAGTGTTTATAAATAGGATATCATGTCTGCATCTTGTACAGCAAATAACCACTAGGAAGAATGTATGTAATGTATTAATTATTGAAACTGTCCTACCAATTTGGTTTGAAACTGTCTCATTGCTATTTGTTTCTCAATAAAATTATGGAAAAAAATAAAATAAGATTAGTCCTGTAATATGTCATGTGCTGTAGAAATAGAAATAGAGGAAAACTGACTTTGAAGTAAAGATAATTCTCATGCATAGTTGGAGAGTGCCCAAATCATTTTTATTTTTATTTTATTTTATTTTTTAATATTTAAAGATTGAAATTTATGAACTTAGTTGAAATTATGTCCAAGAAAAATGAACCTTTTTCACAAGAATTTTTCAATGAGTACAGTCTTACCTTCAGAGGTGGAAAACTTACGTATCCTATAAGAATAAGACAGAATATCCTTGCCAAACACTGAGATAGTCAATGTGAATTATGATTTTATTTCTTTTCATCCTATATTCTTAAAAGGAGGATTTGGGAAATGTATCTGGAAGTATTTTTGAGATAAAAATAAAATTATTATAGCTAAGACCTTCAACTTTCTTTTCAAACTATGAAATTATAGATCCATGAACAAATTCCTGCTTTTTACTGTAATGTCTTATGTATAAATGTAGCCAATATCAAAATTATGCACACTTAGAGATAAAATTTGGACCCAATTTTGTAATGGAAATAATTTAGAGAGCCGGCGAGATAGCTCAGCAGTCTAAAGCACCTGCTTATGCAAGCTTAGGCAAGTATGCAGTGACCGTGGTTCAATTCCTGGCACCACATG
>NW_004524743.1:5141551-5142156 GCF_000260255.1 Octodon degus
ACATACATAAATTTGTGATAATTCATTCTTCCACAAACTTATTACAAAACTAGATACCAGAAAGTAATAAGAACGAGCTTGATTCTCTTGTTAGAAAATGAGAGGACACAAAATAGGAAAAAAGAGGACACAAAACAGGAGGTGTAAGTTTTATCCTATTAAAGAATAGTCATAAGTAGTAATTTGATATATTTCAGCAGGATACTCCTGATTGTTGGACTTCATGCAAAACTCCAAGGAACATTTGGGGACCTCACACTTATTTGTGCTTGTTACACACATGTAAGTTCAGAGCTCATCACATCTGGCTCATGTCGACACTTTTGGGTAAGTGCTTGCATGTTGGTAATTACCGTGTGCACACATTTATTGTAATACATGGGAGTTGATGAAATATGCTTTGTTTAGAAGATCAAAGCCTGAGCACGAAAACACTCCCAAATGCAGACTGGCCTCTTGGTGGTGGTTAAAGTCCCCGATGAGCCCTCCTTGCACTGCTACAAGATCCCGAAATGGCCCAGGTTCATCATATAGAGGCTTTGCAGCTGCATTCTCGCTAGGGAGGAAATGAAACAAGTGACAAGTCTCCCCACAAGAATGCTGTT
>NW_004524743.1:5142256-5158905 GCF_000260255.1 Octodon degus
CTTTTCTTTCTCTTCTCTTCTCTTCTCTTCTCTTCTCTTCTCTTCTCTTCTCTTCTCTTCTCTTCTCTTCTCTTCTCTTCTCTTCTCTTCTCTTGTTCTTTTTTTGGCAGTCCCAGACATTGAACTCAGGCCAGGCAAGTGCTTATTCTACTGATCTATGTCTCTGGCCCCCGATTTCTGTATATTTTGAGGAAGTAAACTTGACTTGATTTTTCAAAGTAAACACTGTATAGCTCCTCTGAATCTATATTTATTAGTTGTAATTATTAATACATTGTTTTTACAGTATATACATAATACAATAAATATATAAATATAGGCACATATCCTCATAATACACAATATAAGTACATGTATACACATGCCTATGTATATAAAATGTCTATATTTTCTGATTCATATCATGCTGGATGCTTCTCTTTTGCAACTTCACATTGTATCATGTGTACTTTTATGAA
Source organism: Octodon degus (assembly GCF_000260255.1). Classification (NCBI taxonomy): domain Eukaryota; kingdom Metazoa; phylum Chordata; class Mammalia; order Rodentia; family Octodontidae; genus Octodon; species Octodon degus. Next base: position 5,142,715 of record NW_004524743.1, read on the forward strand.
ATGATATTTATTATCTAAGCCCATTTTTTAAAAAATATGGGTTTATTCTAATAACATTGTAAACAGCAACACAAACACTATTGTGCATAAATCTATAAATATATTTAAGGTTTTGTTGGATTATTGTATTTGCAGTCTTGTCATTGAGATGATACGTTAGACAAGCACAGGTTAATGGAGACAGATTTAAAGCACACGGTCTCAGGGGATGCTATGAATAGCTTGCTGGCACTCAGGTAGAGGAATGCATGGTGCAGTGGAGAAGCTTCCTTTCATAGGCTGGGAAGAGGATCAGGGGAGCAGAGCTGAGTCCACAGCTGTGTCTCTGTGATCTAAGAGGTGCACCTAGAAGTGGGCGCCACCTGTCACCTAGAGTGGGTATCAAAGCAAATCAAATTGACCCCTTACCCTGTTACAACTACATTTTAATGACTATGTACAGTTACACATGACATTAGTCCTTTAAAAAGGACTGCAGGGTAAATTGATGTGATTTTGCCAAAATTTGTCTATTTTTAAAAATGACATATTCTCACATGTGATTTAAGTACATTGCTTTTTTTTATTCCTCAGTTATGAGTTATCTATTAACAATAGTAATAACTTTATCAACTGTGTTCATTATAGTTTCCTAGTTTATATTTTATATATGTTTAAACTGTGAAAGTTAATAAAATCAAAATGACTTTCATATATAGCTTACTACAGCTTATGCTTTTCAAACCTGAAGCTTTAATTTGTGTAGAATTCATTTTAGTTCATGAAAGGAAGGTTGTCAACTGCATCATTGTCAGTAATTGTGATGTATAGCTTCTAAGATGGTCCCAATCACCCTACATCATAGCACCCATAGCCTGCTATAATCTTCTCTTAAGTGCTTCACATTTTACTAATAAAATACCCCAACGAAAAGTGCTATTACTTCCACTATGGTATTACCCAAGATCTTTCCCTTTCCTGCTCCCCTCCACATTACTAGCACATGATCCCTCTTCCTCGTTTCGGTAAAAATCTTTCCGTGTTGTGGAGAACTAGATAGCAAAGAATGGAAGCTGGCTCTTGCTGCAGTAAGAAGGGAGCTGAATTCTACCACCGCGTGTGCTTGGCAGTAGGGCCGTCCCTCTTAAATTCTGCAGAGGAGATCCTAGGCATGAGCAGAAATTTGATGGCAGGCTGATGAGGGATCTTGGAGCCAATCTAGCTGAGTCATGTCTGCACTTTCAACTGACAGAAACAATAAATCTTTGTTGTATTGACTCCACTTTTCTAAATGTATTATGATGTATTATGGAGAAACTGATAATTAATTCATTAGTATCATTAATATTTAGTAGAGCCCGCCAGATACCTCATCAGATTAACTCGCCTGCAAGCAGGCCCAGGGTACATGGGCTCCATTCCCAGGCCTGCCTTGCTGGCCCCACCCCCAGGGCATGCTGAGAAAGCAGTTGAGACTGGGCTTAGCGGCACTTGTCTGTAATCCCAGCTCTTGGGAGGCTGTAAACAGGCGGATCACTATGAGTTCCATCTAGTGGTGAGACCCCCCTATAGACCCTTCCCTAAACTCCAAAAAGTAGTTATGTAATACTTTTATCTCATTATTATTGAATAGTTTCTTTGCATCAAATAATTGTAATGGCATAAATTGTTTTATGTATAATATTTGTTTCTGTATCCCATGTTAATATTTTAAACGAATGATAATTTGTTACTCCTTGATATAATACATGAGAATTGTAACCTTAAATTTATGGTGACTTCATATTAGTTTGAACAGTGTCCTTTCTTGTACTTATGAATCTTCCCTTCAAAAACATGTTGGCAATTTTATTTAAAAGTACTATAAATTTATCATCTTTCTGGAAAAACTTTAGAAACATTCTGTTACCTTTATTTGCAGATAGGTCACATTAATTGCAACTAAAATATGCCAAATTTTAATTATATTGAGGAAAGATTTTTATTTTCTTGAAGGGTTAAGGAAAAGTCCTAGCCAGCTCTGTACATATCTGCAAGGATCTAGGGTCAGGCTCAGCCAAGGTGGAAATGATTGCTCTTCTTTCAAGGAGAGCTGCAAGTGTCTGAAGGGATTTGGATGGGAACTGCAATGAATTTGTAAGGACCTTTTGGTATGTTTGGTATCTTAGCAATAATAAGTCTTGTCCATGAATATGTGATACTTTATCACTTATTCAGGTTTATTTTATTTCAGAAATTTGTATAATGCAAAACCAACCGATTTTTCATTTCTTGATAAAGATCTGCTTACTACATATTATATGCTTGTGTTATTATGAATAGGATCACTTCCCTACTATTCTTTTTAAATTAGTCATTGTGGCTGCATTTAAAGGTGAGTGACTTGTGTATGTTGGTGTGGTATACTGCAACTTTAGGAAATTCAATCCTAGGCTCTAATAGTTTTCTTATGGTTTCTTCATGATTTTCTATGTGTTGTATAAATCATACCATGTCATCTATGAATATAGTTAAATTGTAGTCCTTTCTTATTTAGATGTCTTTTTTCTCTTTTGCTTACTAGTTGTTCTGGCTAACACACCCCACATAGTGTTAAATAACGGTGGTAAAAGTGGATATTCTTGTCTTATTAAGAATTAGGGATTTATATGTACATTTTATTGATGTAGATCATTTTAAGCATTGTCCATTACTGAAGAGTAGAGGTGTGTGTGTGTGTGTGTGTGTGTGTGTGTGTGTGTGTGTAAGGCAGTCATCACAAATGATCAATCTAAAATAAATACTTTTTTTCTTGTCCCTTTTACTTTTTAATTTATTGTAAAGAGAGTATAATTATAATTGATAAGACATTACAGATAGTACACATTTAGAAGCATAACACGAGAGGTTTCCAACTATGGTTTTGTATTGTACATTGCTGTCTTTGATGTAGTTGCTCAGATCACAAATATTACCATATAGATTTAGTCAAACTAAAAAGTTTAAACATTAACTGCTATTTTCATAAGTCTTATGGAATTAGTAGTACAAACACCTCAACTCTCCTGTAACTATACATGCATGATTTCCCACTCCCTTTTTTCTACCTTTTCTCCTTTCCCTCATCTGAGTAACAGATTTGATGATAAAAATACATAATATAACAACCATTGTTAATTTATTGTTCTTGTTTTGAAAATCTGTACCATAGATGTACCATATATATTGCTGTATGTTACTCTATTTCTGTCTTTGATTTTGTTTTACTTTTGTATTTGTTTTTATTCTTTAAAATAAAATAAAATCTAAAAATATAAAGCATCAGAAAAAAATGACATGTCACAAGTGCTCTATGCATTTCCATGATAAAATATTTTATTTATAAATTAGTTGTATTCTTGTTTTTGTGTGAGTGTAGATTACAATCTGTAGAGGTGAATTTACATGTTAGCAACTTGAAACTGCCAAAGTAGCCTCCAAATTCACAGAGGTGAGAAAAGAGAACATTGGAGAATGATAAGAGATGTGGTGACAGGTTGGAACTAGGTGAGACTTCGTCACTTTGAACTACAGAATTCAGTCACATGACCTCAATCTACCTGCAAGATGCTGCTGGAATATGTAATTACACTGCAGGCAATAAATGGGAGTTTGTAAATACTAGTATTTGTTTTACTAAAAGATATATTAAAATGATTTAGGTAGACACAATCATATAGATTCATTTTTGGCAGGTGTATCTGTACTGTGCTTCTGTATGTACTCTTTTACCCCATCCTTACTCTATAAATATATGATATACTTTAACTGAGATGGACCATTTACTTTTCCACCATAAAGTTCTGTCACTTTTAAATGCTTTTACTCATATAAGTCTTCATGTTCATTTGTGACCCTTTGTATTTTTCACTCAAAATGTAGTAGTATACGCACACCCCAGCCTGTATCCTTCAGTTACCTAGGTGATGGTTCCTGTAGTAGTTCTGAGTGCTTCTGTCTCTTAGCAACTGGTGATCATGTGATGCACATTGTAAGACTAAATCGAAGACAGCCAATTCCTCTACCTCTGGGCACTCCACCCATAAAAAGCTCCCTCCCTGGGTCTTCAAGGCCTGACATTTTGAAGAACAATTGATTCTTAGTCATTGCCATCTAATGTTAGATTAATCTGCTTCCAAACCCTGAGTGTTGTTTTGATGTTTCTGCTTGCTATTGTAACAACTTAACTAATATGTAATATGAGCTGTCATAGTATAATAAAGCAACATAAATCCTTTGGCGCACTTCCACAACTACTAATAATAACATTTATTGAGAATTTATTAAGTGATAGCAGAATATCAGATGTTTTATATGCTTCTTTGATTTACTTTTCAGAATTAACAATTAGGGTAAATGCTATCATAATTATTTTTCTTCAGTTTTGAAGAATAAGATATATAAATATGAGACAATTAAATAAACTGAAATGTATGATAACACTGTCCGAAGTACATTATCTTAGTGTATGTTTAGTACATAGTGATGTTGTTTTTAATCCATTTTCTTTTAACTGGGCCTTATTTATTTTTTCTCTCCAGTCTTATCCTAGAAATGTTATTACTTACTTTCCTCACCAGAAATTAACTGAAAATCTATTATTACAGTGGATGTGTTGATGCATTATTAACCTTAATCTCTATGAAAAATTCTGTTGCAAATTCAGTAACAGTTTGCATTTTAGGGTATCTTTATAGTTTCAAGGATTCTGAAGAAAAATATGGTCAATGTACTCTTTTCCAACATAGGATGAGTGAGGTGCTCCTTTATTCAAACAGGCGAAGTCTAATCTAACAACATACTCAAACTCCCTGTCAGCAACTATCTGTCTGAGAAACTGAAGCTAATTTGAGCATCTTGAAACAAATACCATTACAAAGGAAACTTCAAAAATGCATTGGACAGGTTATTAAAAAGTAGAAACAAAATATGTTTAAAAATTTCGATGTTGAAGATGGCTCAGTGGAATAAGTGCTTCCCAGGCAAGCACAAGGGCCTGAGTTCAATCCCCGGTTCAAAAAAAAAAAAAAAAAAATTCAATGTTTTGCATTATCTGTACCACTGCCTTTCTCTATTAATGTCATACAGAAATCTGGTCTTACAGAGGATGACTAAAATTCACTATCAAAATGAACTTTCTGAAAGAAGTAGTTGTCCTGTTAACCTGCTATCACCAAGTGCAACATATCTTTTATGATGGATAGTTATCTACCATTATTCTATATGACAACACATCACATTTATCAATCATATGACTTACAGTCAGTGTTCTTGTATAGTTACATTCAAGTACTAATTAAATATCATTTGTCTAATCCATTACATTCTCATGCAGTGAAGCTGTCTTAAATTAGTTAAGTCCCACTACAAATAATTATATAGCAAGTACTTATGTTTTTCTCAGGCCTTGGAGCTGCTATTTCATATTATAGCAGTTTTTAAAGACCCATATGAAGATTGGGAGACAGAAAATTTCTAAAGAACATCTACATACGCCCAATAGACATGTATGTTTATGTAATATACATATTTAATTTGTATTTATACAGAGGCATATATTCCTAATAACTTTACTACTTGCTAAATTGAAATATTGAACATCCAAGTCAAAATAGGGAAGATTTATTTCATCTCACACTTTGTAGTATTTTCAGTTCATTGTTCTCTGGCTCCAAGTTAGGACGGCATTGAAGATGCATATCACAGGAGAGAAAAGGTCCATGGCAAAGCAGGCAGAAGACACTAAAGGAGCAAGCAGCTGTACTAAATCTGCCTTCACTCTCTCCTTTTTTTCATTTTGTTGTATTTATTTATTTTTACATTATATTATATTTTTATTTTATTTTGAAGAATAAAAACAAGAGCAAGAAAAACAAAAACAAAGACAGGAACAAGGTAACATAACAATACATACAATTTTTCAAAACAAGAATATCTGACCAATAGTTATTGGTATATTATCTATTTTCATTGTCAAATCTGTTGCTCAGATTAACAGATATAGTTATGCAGGATGGGTCATATGATTTAATATTACCACATGCTTTCAAGAAGTCTTAAATTTTTGTTCTTGTCCCTCATTTTCTTTAATTATCTTTTCTTAAAAATTACTTTAAAGAGAGTATAGCAATAAGTGATATGACATTAGAAGCACTACACATTTAGAAGACCAAAGTGAGAGATATTTCAAGCATGATTTTAGTATTAGACATTGCTGTCCTCACTTTAGTTGCATAGTTCACAAATAACAGCATATGAAGTTATTCAGGGTTCTACCAATTAACTGCTATTTTAAAAAACCTGGGATTCTTAGGACCATTGCTTTATCCATCTTGTATAAATAAATGTATGATTTTGCCCCTATTTTATTTCTTAACTTTTCTCCTTAATCTCTCTTTGTTGCTTAATCCTTAAATTCTCTCTTTCCATTAAGCTGTGTTATACCTTTAAATTTTTATTTCTTCTTTTGAGTTCTTACACTAGGGAGACAACGTGATATTTACACATGTGGGTCTGGTTTACTTCACTTATGAGTATATCCTCAAGTTGCATCCACTTATATATGAAGGCTTCAAGTTTATTTTTCCTTATAGCTGAGTAATACTGCCTTGTATGAAAACACCACATCTTTTTCATCCATTCCTCACGTGACAGGTATTTTGGTTGCTTCCAAGATATGGCTATGACAAATTGTGCTACTATAAACATGGGTGCACATATATAATTATGGTATGATGTTTGCAGTTCTTTTGTTTGCAGTTCTTTAAAAATTCTAGACAAAAGACCTTCGTCTGAGTGATTATTAGTTAAGACTTTTTCCAAATTTGTGGGTTGCCTTTGAACTCTGTTGGCAATTTCTTTTTATGGGCAGAAACTTCTCGATAAGAGGAGGTCTCAGTCATAAATTCTTTCAAGTATTTCTCATACAATCTGATTTTTGCTAATGAAATATTTGCCTACCCCTCTATCTTCAAAATTTCTACCTACCTTCACTTCCAGGAGCTTTAGTGTTTCTATTTCAATGTTTAGATCTTTAATCTATATTTGACTTTAGTTTAGTGCATGATGGTAGACCTGGGTCACAATTCAGTTTTCAGCATGTAGAGCACCAGTTTTTCCAGCACCATTTGCTAAAGAGGCTGTCTTTCTTCCAGTGAATATGTTTGGCCCTTTTGTCAAAGATAAAATGACTGAATGTGTTTGTAGTTGTATCTGCATCTTCTAATCTATTCCATTTGATTTTCAGGTCTATTTTGTTGCCAGTACCATGCTGATTTTATCACAGTAGCTTTGTAGTATAATTTCAAGTCAGGGATTGTAATGCCTCCTACCTTGTCTTTATTGCCCAGGATTGCCTTTGCTATTCTAGTTCTTTTCTGGTTCCAGATAAATTTTAGGAATGATTTCTCTATGTCTGTGAGGTATGTTGGTGGTAGTCTGATAGGGATAGCATTAAATTTGCACAGCAATTTTGGGAGTATGGCCATCTTCACAATGTTGGTTCTTCCTATCCAGGAGCATGGAATATCTTTCCATTTTCTGAAATCCTGTATGATCTCTTTTTTCAGAGTACTGTAATTTTCCTTGAAAAGATCTTTGACCTCTTTAGTTAGGTTAATTCCAAAGTATTTAATTTTCCTCGGTGCTATTGTAAAAGGTATTGTTTCTATAATTTCACTCTCAGTAGATTTGTTATCTGTGTATAGGAATGCTACTGACTTTTGAGTATTGACTTTGCAACCTGCTATTCTACTGAATTTGGGTATTAATTCTAGTACCTTCTTGGTGGAGTATGATGGGTCTTTCAAGTAGAGTATCGTCTCATCTGCAAATAATAATAGTTTAAATTCTTGTTTATTTGTTCTTATTTCTATTATTTCTCTCTCTTGTCTAATGTTTCTAGCTAAAGATTCCAGAACTATATTGAATAGGACATCCTTGTCTTGTACCTGAGCTGAGAGGAAAATATTTCAGTTTTTCCCATTTAAAATTATGTTAGCAGTTAGATTGTCATAGATAACTTTTATTGTATTGAGGTGGAGGCCATCTATTCCAATTTTCTTCAGGGATTTGATCATGAATGAATGTTGGACTTTGTTAAAAGCCTTTTCTGCACCAATTGAGATAATCATGTGGTTTTTGTACTTGAATATAATGATATAGTGTATTAAACTTATAGATTTGCATATGTTAAACCATCTTCACATCCCTGGGAAGAATCCTATCTGGCAGTGGTATATAATATTCTTAATGATTTTCTGTATTCTATTTACTAGGATTTTATTGAGGATTTTTGCATCTATGATCATGAGGGAGATTTTTTTAATTAAATCTTTCCCTTGTTTTGGTATCAGTATGATACTTGCCTCCAGGAATGATTTTGGGATTCTTGCTTCCTTTTCAGTTTCACTGAAGAGTTTGATGAGTATTGGGATTATATCTTCTGTCAATTTCTTCTAGAATTCAGGACCTTGTGAATTAATCAGGACCTGGGATTGACTTTGTGGGGAATTTTTATTACATTTTGTATTCCGTTGGCTGTTACTGGTTTATTGAGAGTTATTATATCTTCTTGTTTCAGCTTTGGTAATTTGTACCTTTCTAGGAATCTGTTCATTTCCTCTGTGTCTTTGATTCTGTGAGAGTAAAGCATTTCAAAATAACTATTGATGATCATCTGAATTTCCACAGTGTTTGTAGTAATTTTGCCCTTTTCATTCTTTATTGCTTCAATTTGAGTTTTTTCATTCCTCTTTTTGATGAGGTTAACTAGGGAATTCTCAATTTTATTTAATCTTTCAAAGAACCAAGTTTTTGATTTGTTAATTCTTTGTATTGTTTTCCTTCTCTCAACTGCATTAATTTCTGCTCTATTCTTTCTAACTTCCTCCCATCTTTGGGTTTTGGACTTGGTTTGCTCTTCTTTTTTTAGATGCATGAGGTGCAGCACTTGGGTATTTATTTGTTCCCTTTCTATTTTCTGAATGAGTGAGTTTATAGTCATAAATTTTCCTGTAAGAATTGTATTCATTGCAGCCCACAAATTCTGATAAGTTGTGCTTGAATTTTCATTGAATTATAAGTATTATTTAATTTCATGTTGAATTTCATCTTTAACCCTTTGGTTTGCAAAGAGGGTGTTATTTAATTTCCATATATTTATGTTTTTTTCTGGTTTATTTTATTATTTATTTCCAGTTTTATTGCACTGTGGTGAGGTAGTATGCTTGGGATAATTTCTGTTTTCTTTCATATACTTAAGCATGATCTATGGACTAGTATGTGGTCTATTTAAGAAAATGACCCATGTGCAGCTGAAAAGAACATGTATTCAGATGGGGTTGGGTGGAACACTCTGTATATGTCCAGTAAGTCCATTTGTTCACAGGTCTGGATCAGTTCTCTACCTCTTTGATAATTCATTGTATGCTTGATCTATCCTTTGGGGATAAGGGGGCTTTAAGGTCTCTTGTTAAGATTGTGGTATTGGATATTAGATTTTTCATGTCCATTAAAGATTAGTCTTATATAGTTGGGTGCTCCCATGTTTGGTGCATACATATTAATGATTGCGACCTCTTCCTCTTGTATTTTTCCCCTAACCACTATATATTGACCTTCTTTATTTTTTTTGATCATCCTTGGTTTGAAGTTCAGATTATCTTTGAACAAGATTGCTGCCCCTGCTTTTTTCTGAGATCCTGGGGCATGTAGTATTGTTTTCTGTCCTTCAACTTTCAGCCTATGAATTTCTTTATGAGTTAAGAATGTTTCTTGTATATGGCATATTGTTGCATTTTTCTTCCTAAGTCACTCGGCCAGTCTATTTCTTTTAACTGGTGAATTGAATCCATTTACATTGATGTTTATTGATCAATGTATTGACTTATTTTTGACATGTTATTTTTCTGCTGTTCTCTACCTATTTTCTCCGTGTTTAAATGTTTGCCTTATTTGAGGGGTTCATTCTCTTCTCATTAGTGGAATTGTGGTCATTTTGACCCCTCTCTAGAATAGAGTATCTTTTAGTAGTCTGTGTATGGTTGGCTTTGTCATCTTGAAATTCTTTAGTTGTTCTTTCACATGGGAGTATTTCACTTGCCCACTGAACTTGGAAGATATTTTTGCATGGTATGTCAGCCTGGGTTGGAATTTGTTTTCTTGTAAGACTTGAAGTACTTTGCTCCATGCTCTTCTTGATTTCAAGGTTTGTGAAGAGAAAACTGCCTTATTTTGATGGGTTTTCCTTTAAATGTGATCTCTTTCTTTTTTCTAGTGACTTTTAGTATACTGTTCTTGTGCTGAATTTCTGTTCTTGATTATTATATGTCCAAGTGTGATTTTAATTGGGTTGATGTTATTTGGAGTTCTACATGCTTTGGTTACCTGAATGTCAGATTGTTTCCCCACATTTGGGAAGTTTTCTGTTATTATTTCTGCCCATATTCTCTTTGCATTATTCGCATTGACTCCTTTCTCATTGATGCCTATTAATCTTATGTTGTTCATCTTTGCATCATCTTACAGATGTTGAATTATTTTTCCTGTATCCTAGTTTATTTATTTAAATTTAGGACAGGGTGTATAGGGTGTACTGGGTCTCACTACACTGCTCTAACTCATAGTTTTTCTCCTGTTTTTCAGCCTCTGAAGCCCTAGGATTGAGACCACATCGAGTCTCAATCTCTGTCTCAGTGTGATCCTGGGGCAGGGCCAGCACAGCATGCTGGGTATAGGGCCCTGACCACTGTACTCTGCTGAAGCAGATGCTTTATCCCTCTGACCAATTTGGCAGGCGCTGATCCTAGTTGTTTTTAAGAGATTTTTTTCTTACCTTTTCACTAGCTGCAATGGTGTCTTCATCTGAAAGACTATCTTCACTTTCATTCAAATGGTTTTGCCAGTTAGTGGTTGAGATTTTAGTTTCCTGTATATAGCTTTGAATCTGCTTCATGTATTGTATTTGCATCTTGTATTGCTCATTCAAGGATTCCATCATTTTTCTATTCTCCTCTATTTTTTTCCTCAGTGTTTTCTTTAGACACACTTAATAAATCTTTCCGTATGATCATCATTTCTTTTTTTACTTCAGAGATTATTTCTGATCTGATTTCCTTTAAGCTTTTCTGCAGTTTTTTCTTTACTTCAGATGCCATTATTTCAGAGATTTCAGGACTATGGCTTCCAATTTCCTCAATGGTAGTGTCTGCTGCATTTGATCTGGGTGGGCTCAGGGCCTGAGAATGCATTTTGCTCCTTCTCTTTGTCATTTTGCATAGCACTGTCCTCTGACATTTGGTGTAGAGCTTTGGTGTAGTAATTACCTTAGCAGCTGCTGGTATTATTACCCAAGGGAGATTGTGTGGTTGAGGCAGTTATAATTTTATATTTACAGTAATACAATTAGCAACACTAATAATGGGTAGTGAGATTTAGAAATTAACAAGTTTTTGTAACTAAAGGGTTTGTATTTTAGACCATAAAAGCAATCATTATGACTATATAGCTAAGCAGATATTAAAATGGGAATTTGTATTTAAATTAGATCACCTCCCCTTGATGAACCTGGAGTCTTCTAGGCAGACTTTCTCCCCGGTTACCTGTTTTCCCCTCTTTCAATTGAGACACAAATTTTGCCTATTACAAAAATTAACTCAAAATATATAACATGCCTACATTTAAAATATGAGACTATAAATTATCCACATAGGACTAGAGAGATAACTCAGTAGAATAAGTGCTTGACTGATAAGCACAAGCTCTTGAGTTCAATCCCTGGTACTGAAAAAAAAAATCCATACAATATCAGAGAGAAAGTCTAGACAACTCTTGGTTTGATAATGGCTTTTGAGATGCAGCAACAAACATACTATCAAAGAGATAATTAAAATTTGATCTTCATAATGATTAAATATTTCTGTTCAATAAAGTACATTATTAAAAGCTTAAGACAACAGATTAGAAATAATATTTGCAAAATAATTTATCTGATAAAAGACTGTTTTCAAAATATACATGTAACAACTACAATTTAACAATGAGAAAGTCAACTAGACCCTGTAAAATTATGCAATAGTTATGGTCATCAAGAAGCCTTAAAATTCAGAATCCTGGGCAACCTTCCTGGGTCCTCTGCTGTCCCTCTCTCATTCAGAAGGTTTCTTTCCATCAATAAATATATTCTGCTCTTTAGAAAAAAAAACAAGAAAAAGAAGCCTTAAAATTGACAAACAAGTAACATGATTTTTTCTCTGATATGTTCATCAGGAAAGTATAGATTAAAATACCAGTTAAAAACTTAAGTAGCTATTACCAAATAAAAGGAGACAAGCTGATAAAGCTCCATATCACATGAGTCTGACAATATAAAATCATACCAAGGAAAATGTAGGGAGATAAAAAGAGATCCGTGGTTACTAAGGGTAAGAAGGGAAAGATAAATGAGCACATGAAACAGGATTTTTAAAGCAGTAAAATTGTTCTAATGGGACTATAGTGGTGAAAAAAATGTTATTAACTTTTTCAGACTGTTATGATATGCTACACTAACAATGAATGCTCATATAAACTGTAGGGTTTTTTGAAATTATGTCTCAGTGTAAGTTCATAAACTGTGACAAACATGCCACTTTGTGGGGGAAGTTGAGAATAGGGTCATTCATCCAAGTTCTACCTAGTCTGCATCTGCCTGAAATTCTGAGATCAGAAGAGAGGAGGATATCTTCAAGAGCTGTTTATGTGCACGTCGGTGTTCTGTGCTTTCTTCTTAATTTTACTTTGACTATAAAGCTGGTCTAAAAAAAATCAATGAAATCCAATTCAACAACCAAAATCAGTCTACCCCCACTAATTTTATGTCAATGTCCTAAACCATGAACTCTTTTGCATGCTAATTAAGTATGTAAATTGTATATTAAAATGTTAAGGTACCACCAATTATACATGATATACACAAACATGTGTAGTTATAAAGACACATGGAGAATTTTAAAAAATACTCTCATTCGATAACATTATTTCAAACACATTTAAGTCAACATTTTAAAAACAAACCAATTTTTAATGTAGCAAATATTTCAGTAACTAATATAATTAAATATATAAACTGTCAAAATAAATAATTCAGTAACTTATACAATATGAAAATGCAACTATTATATAATATGAAAATACAATAGAATCACAATGCATGTAATGGTGATAAACTAAGTAGGGTAGATGAAAGGCAAATACGTTAGGAAAACAGTAAGTTGGCTGAATGTTTTTAAAAGTTGAGAAATATTTAGAACTCTTCCTATAAACTTGCAACAATAATGGAGCCCTCCTAACTTTGTTCTACTATAGTTACTAAAGTAATTTGAAATATCAGTTTCACTAATTTACTATTTTTTATTAATGCACTTACTTATTTGTTCATGTTTAAACCATGTATATAACAAGTATTCTTAGTAGAACAGTGATTTATATCCTAGAGAGGTGTGTTATGTAACTCAGAATATTAAAAACTAAGTAAAATAATTTAAAATAGTATTTATTTGTTTATTTTATTTTAGGACAGGGTCTACATGGTCTACAGGGTCTCATTACATAGATTGGACTAGTAGTGATTCTCCTGTTTCAGCCTCCCAAGTGCTGGGCTACAAGTGCACGCCACCAGAGGTCGGGGGGTAGGACTGGCACAGCAGGCTGGGGATTGAACCCCAGCCACTGCATATGCCTAAACAGGCACTTTAATCCACAGAGCTATTTGGCCAGCTCAAAACTAATGTTTAAAAGAGAATTCATTTGTACGTTTCTTCTATGGGAGGAACTGTGAATTTCCACATCCAACTTTGGAGGAAATTTTAACAGTGGTTTAAATTTATTTCATGTCTTTTTGCCCTATCATTCAAAAGAAAGAGTGAGTTCATAAAAGGATGATATTAATATTGTCCTCTTGTTTGATAACATGAATTTACCAGTAGTGAAAATTACAACAAAAATGGAAGCAGAAAAAAAAGAAAAAAGAAAAACACCCTGACAGTCTTGACTCAATTTGAAATTTAGTAAATTGAGAAAAGTTTAAAAACAGGAACTTTTTTAAAAAGTAAGAAAATATTTAAGAGAAATAAAAAGGATGCACTCATAAAATTGTAATTATCAGCTGACAGGATTGTTTACACTCTATACTATATGGTAGTGACATGTCATCTCAGATAATTTTAAACATGTCATTTTAAATATCAAGGTTCATTCTATTTTTATAACCATTGTATGGCTATTGCTGGTAAAATGTTAGCTTTCGTTTTCCTTCCTCTTTCTTTAGTATGAAGTTCTGCATGGGAAAAGAATCATCCCTTCCTGATAGATTTTTAGAAACCACCAGCTTTCTTGGTGTCTACCCTTCTGTTGAAGGTGGTAGATGGGTGTGAGGAACAACTTTTGCTTTGTGAACATAATCATTGACTGCTGTTTATAATTAGACAGACTTAGCCAGAATACCACCGATGTACATTAAGTATACATCTGGTGAGCGTGAATAATTGCGTAAGTGCCAGCAATCAAAGTAACACTGAGAAATATGATGAGTGGAATGGACAGGCACTCTTCTCAGAATGGTTATGCAGCTTGAAACTGCATGTAATAATGAACTGAAATTACTAAAGTGATCAGGGAAGTGAGTTAGTTTAGCAAAATAATATTATTAGGCAGCATGACAAATACAGTGTTTCTCTCTGTTTATGTCTAAAGTTCCATTATGCATATCTCTGAGCAAAGGGCAATGCATTACTAATGTCTCTAAGATGTAAATTTGATTCTGAGGATAATAATGGTCTTTCCCTTTCTTTCTCAGTATGAAATTAGTAAGGGAAAGATTGACAAAGACTTGCTTTACAATGGATAAAAGATACTTATGCTTATGCACGGGACGCTATGTACAGTAACCACATGATTGATGACATTACAAATTATGCTACCATTTAATGTAGAGGATGATTGGGGGATAGAAACGGTGATTTGTTTTTGAGAAAAAACAAAAACAGATAGAGAGATAAGTGGTGAAAAATAAGTGTGTTCTTTGTAAGTGTAAAATTATGGCAGATGGAAATCTCTTTCCAGTTTGAAGCTAGACTTGGATTTAGGACTAAACAGGAAAGATGAGATAATTGGATATTTGAGAAACAAGTTTACAAAAATGACTTTCCTTTTTTATGTATTTAGTACAGGGTCTACAGGGTCTCACTCTAAGATTGTACTTGTAGTGATCTTTCCTGATTTTCAGACTCTCAAGTGCTGAGATTACGGGTGCACACCCCCATGCCCAGTCTCATTCACCATCTTGATCAAACCCCAGGCCCATGTGTCTGCCGAAGCAGGCACTTGAGTCCTCTGAGCTAAAAATTACTTTTCACCAAATGAATAAGAAGAGTCTTTCGTTCATGTAGGTTAAACCCAACACAAATAAAATATAAATGTATATTAATATTTTAAACATGTTGAACAAACATGTATTTTGGGCCAGAATTTCTAGAAGCTGAGCCTAGAATAGTGATTTGGATTCTTGACTTATTGAGGTAGTACTTTTAAAGAAAACTCTTGTAGTAAGTGAAACAGTAAAGTGAGGCCTGATCCTGCATTTACTCTGGAGGACAAATGCTGGATCTTACCTAGGGCTATGCCTTTTAGCAAAGGGAGTAACTTTAGGGATGTAGCCTTCCACACATGTAAGAGGAGCTGCTCCTGTTAGTTGAGGATTCTTAGAAAAGGTTGTATGCAAAATACTTTTCCTAGATCAGAGGCTCAGAAAACGAGCAGTTAAAAGGGCCTTTGGAGGGATTTGTGCAAATCATCTTTAGAAGCACAAGTGCATAATGACCCTGTAGAAGAGTCTAATCTCAGCCTTTGGATTTATTAGTATTTATCATAATATAGTAACATTGGTTCCCCTACAAGACTAGAACTTGACGTTGAGATACTCCCGAATCTGTTACTCTCTAGAATTACTTGTGGGAAATATAAGAATTCCTTTGGCAGTAATATTTAAGGTGTAACCACTAATATAAATTCAAATAACTCACTTTCAGGTTTTTATAGACATAGTACAAGCAAAGACTGCAGGTTATCTCAAAGAAATATGAAACAAGAAACAAGGATATTTTATGGCCCAAACTTTTACAGTTTCTGTCAATTTTTTTTTACTACTGCACTTTTATG
>NW_004524743.1:5163550-5173143 GCF_000260255.1 Octodon degus
CTGTCTCTGTCTGTCTGTCTCTGTCTGTCTCTATCTCTGTCTGTCTCTGTCTGTCTGTATGTCTCTGTCTCTGTCTCTCTCTGTCTCTCTATCTCTCTGTCTCTCTCTCTCTGTCTCTCTCTCTCTCTCTCTCCCCTTCCACCCTATCTGATAGTGGCACTCATGTACTCATATTCAGGGCAAATCTCCCCTTCAGTTTGCTATTCCCATATGCCTATTATAAAGACCTGCACAGAATTGTGCTTTCCTAATATCCTAGACATTTTTCACCCCAGTTAAGAGCACAGTTAAAATAAAACATCACTTCATCCCACATGCCAAGCTATGTTCTTTTATTGATCAATTTAGTTCATTTACATTCAAAGTTATTCAGAGGTATACACTTCCTCCTATCCTTTTGTTAGTTTTCTGCTTGTTTTGAATAATTTTGTTCAGTTCAGTCTCTCATTAATTTTTATAATTTCATAGTTTTCTGTTATGATAAGTTTTATTCTGTGTTTGTCTTTTATGCATCTCTTCTGGCAAGTTTTCTATATTCCTAAAGATTCATGATGGTATTTATTCTTCATTTGATCATAGTATAAAATTGCCTGTAGTATTTCTCGGAGGGCTGCCTCAGGTGGTGATGGGTTCCCTAATTTATACTCCTGAGGGAAAGCCTTTGCTGTTCCTTCATTTCTGAGAGTTATATTTTCTTTGTATATATTCTTGAATGACAGCTTTTGCTTGTTTCTACTTTCAAGACTTTGAATATATCATACATCATCCTACTGTCTTCTGGCCTGTAAGGTTTCTGCTGAGAAATCTGTAAATCTAATAATCTAATAGACCTTCTTTTATATGTAAGCTGATTCTGTTTTCTTGCTGTGTTAGGAATTCTCCTTTTGCTTTTTACTTCAGATGTTTTGAGTGCAATATTTCCTGGTTGAGTTGCTTTTTAGTTGAAAGTAGTTGGGGACTTTGCAGCTTGTTCTAGCTGGATGTTTATATCTCTTCAACGAATTGAGACTATTAATAGGTGTTGTTTTCAATGATTTTGACCTTTCCTATATTTATGCAATTTTCTTAACATGAGTATGTGTTCACCTGTTCACATCTCATAGACTTTCTCTATTTAAAAAATTATTTTCTATTATTGCTTTTGTCTCATTAGATTAATTCAAAATATCTGTTCTTCATTTCAAAAATTCTTTCTCTACTTGTTCATTTATTAAGATGTTTAATGAACAGAATGATGGTAGTTTTTAATGGCTTTTGTCTCTATAAGTTTTTCATTTTAAATTGAATCACTTTTTTTCGCATTTCTTCATATAGTCTATTCCTTTACATTTCACTATTTCTGTGTAATCATTATTTTGAATTCCTTGGGCATCTAAGATTTTCTTCAAATTGCTATTGATTTCTAGAAACTTATTATTTTCCTTTGGAGACAAACTGTTTTCTTTTGTTATTTCTTATGTCTTCATAAGGATGCCTGTGCATCTGATGCAGCTGTCATAACTTACAATTCTGGATAGTAGATTTTTAAGGTAAAGATTTTTCATTTAAATGTGATTGTAGTGTCTGTTTGGTATGTGCTTTTGATTTGGTTATAAGTCACCTTGAAAGCATAGCTCTTCTGTGATTTTCTTCAACTTTGAATGGTCTCAGCAGTGTCTACAGTGCTCAATATTCTAGGCTGCAGCAGCTCATATAGTTGCATGACACTTAAAAGCTGTAGACTTTCAAAGATCCATGTTCTTAGGTGCCATGGAGTCAAGCAGAGATGGCACTTGGGCTTGTAGTGTCTACTGTCACAGTCCTGATGATGTATGACATGGGAAGGACTGTTTTCAGTTTCCAAAGAGCAAGCACAGGTGATGCCAAAGGTGGGGGCAGCAGCAACCACCATTTCTGAGCCATAGGATGTGAAGAGTTTTTCTAGAGGACTTTAATGATGAATGGGGAGTATACCATTCTGAGGTCCCCAAAGCTGTGTATACATGGATCACAATGCTATGCAACCTTGTCTAGGTACTGCAGGACTAATACAGGGCATTATGGGACCTGTGGTACAAGAAACTCTGCACTGGAGGCTGTGGGTACAAAGATCTTCTTTTGGTCTCTTGAGTTAATTACAGTTGGTGCTGGCACATACAATACTGCTCGTCACTTTCTTCGTGTTGCAGGCTCCAGATGGTACTTTCCCTATACCTCAAGGCAATGAAGACCACTATGAATCAGTGTTGAGCAGGAGTTAAATTAACTTCTTGGCTTTCTATGTTTACTTGTGAGTCTGTCCAAAGCCTAGGCCCCTTGTCTGGAGATGGGTTGCATACTCATGGTAAGGGAATCTCTGTGATTCACTGATCCTGGCTGTGGTCTGCAATGGTGAGTGAAGTCTTGAAGCCTCAAAGGATAAGAAAAAGTCACAGAGCTTAAGGACACCTGGCTCCAACCTCAACTAGATGAAGACTGTAGCCTTGGGCATCTCACACCTGGTAGAAAGATATGATCCTAAGTCACAGAGTGCAAGTTCTGGCCGAGCTGAATTAGAGCATTGTTATCCATTGTCCTGAGATGACAAGATATGGATTAACCCTTCCTCTGGTCTTGAGGAACAAGCTTTGAGATGCTGGGCTCTTTGTACCAGCATCTGCAGCTGAATGTCATGAACTGGGGAAATGACCTTCCCTATTTCTCAGAATGTAAATATAGTTGATGCCAGAGCTTAATGCTGGTAACTACATTCCTGGAACTGCTGAAAGTAACTAAGACTTTCTTTGTCCCCTGTTGTTCAAATGAGTACAGTCTTCATTCTGTGGGATGGAGGGAAGACCACCCCTAGTTGTGTCAGACAAGCATTTGTGGCAGTCAGTGTTGTGGTTATGGTAGATCCTCATCCTGAGTTAGTTACTGGATGCTGGGGGAGCTGACTTCTTTCTTGGAAGGCTTTCACAATTCCAAAGGTCCTGGGGCTGTATGTGGAATTAGGATTCTAGTCCCTAAGTCAGGTGCCAATTAGCAGTGGCTGTTCTAGCAGCTTGAGTTCTGGAGACTGAGAATGTCTCGGTGGTAATATATGTTTTGAGCAGAGAAGTTGGTGTTGGATCAGCCAACTTTTAGAGCTTGACTTTAAGCCTGTGAGGACTATGGAACTTTGCACAGCTGGGTTGCTGCGCTGTTGCTACATGTGATCTGGCCTGTGTGTTCTACTTACCTTGTCTTAGCAGCAGTCTTGATCTTCCATCAGTCATGTAAAGTGCTATGTTGGTTCATTTTTATCTTCTGCATGTGTTCTTTCAGCATTCATAGATCTTTAAAGTAGCAAGTGAGTTTTGGAAAGAAAATGTAAAAGTTTCTTTCCTTGAAACTTAATTAATTAAAAACTGGAGCAAAGCCTGGTGTTGCTTGATTTGCAGTGTATTAATCACAATTCTCTTCCAACCAGTGGGATGAAAATTAATGTAGACTACTATGAATTTATTCTATAGGATAGTGGTACTTGTCCCAGAAGTATAAACAGCAGGCAGAATGCCCTTTCTGCAGTGAGTTCATTGCCTTTATGCTTTATGGATATTTGTGGAGTTCTTTTATGGATAATTGTGGCCAAAAAGGACAAGTTCTTTTCCTGGTTACCCCTGCCTAACTGCCTCCAGAAGTTTCTCAGCTGAGGTTGCTAAACAACCTTCTCCTAGGACACCTCAGGATGGGGCACATGAGGTAGCAAGGATCTGGAGAGCAGATGTGGCTGCACGCTTCTCATGGTTATGACTGGAAAGGGAGCCAGGAAGAAGGACACATCAGCAACCAGGTCCTTGGGTTGTTGCATTTCCTGAGGATAGACTCAGACTGGCTTGAGCCAAATAACAATTCACAGATACTTTCATGTAAATCAGCAGTCGTGACCACTGCAGCAGTGGGTTTGAATTTACAATATTTAGTGGGAGAAATCAAGAATACATTCCAAAGCTTGTGAGAGAAAAAAATGTACTTCCCCAATGTCTTTCTGCTAGTCGTAAGAAACTTTACAGAAAGGATTACGGCTTTCTGTTGTCACATTATTATTTCAATGAATCTTGAGCTTTGAAGTATGGAATGAAAACCATAGAAGCTGAGAACTGATCAGAGCTTATGGCAGTGGAATGTAGAGTCAGGGAGAACAAAAATGGTGTGGTAATTTCTCAGAAACTGACTTACAGAGAGGAAGATGTCTTATCTTTGTGTCACACAATCTCTCATGCAGCTCTTGAAACTTTCTAACCGTGGCTTGGAACACAATTTGCAATAGGTACACTGTAATCTAGTGAACGTGGCAGGAGCTGTACATGTCAACTCAGGGTCACATATGGCTCTACCTGTCAAGAGCTGCAAAGGAAATGTACAATGTTACTTTGCTGAAGTGCATATAATTTAAGTCGCTTGCGCCTTTCTTTACTGTGACATTATCAAAACTTCAACCCACAACATTTCCCCACTGAGTCACTTCCAATGCTTAAGGATATGCTTTCAAGCTATAACTGCATCAATACCTGTAGTTGTACTTTCTATTGAGAATAAAAATGTTTTTTCATTCCCTCCAGAGCTGTCAAAACGCCTAATGCTGAGGAGTTTATCTTGGAAACTGTAGGTTCACTTGTGCTACCGGTAGTAAAAGGAGAAAGTCCTTCATTCCACAATCAATGCCATCCTAATGACACCTATGCTTTTATAATTGTGCAGAGAATGTACGTCATTGACTTTGCCTTTTATGTTTCCGGGAAGGCAAAATTAATCACTTAGTTGATATGTGACATGACAAGTTAGAGGGTATAGTCTATTAAAATGAGTATTATTTGTTTATCAAAGGCTGTTAAATCAACAGTGTTTCTTTTTTAAATTGATTGACAAGTCTTCCAAGTTTCTTAAGAAATTTGACATTTGATGTGAATACTTACACAGCATGGAGCCTCAGTTTTATTGTCCATTATTGTGTTTCTGTAATAGACAGGTAAGTAAACACCTACTTGATCTGATCCATTCTGCTTAATGCCACAGAGGTCCTGCATATTCACTTTCACTTTACACTCTGTCTTTTGGACCAGAAGTAATTTCCCACCCTTCTTTCTAAGTGACATTTTAAACAGATTTCTTTGGTAAACTTTCTGTATTTCTCAGTCAGATGCTGCAATCATGCATGACTATCAAGTTAGTTTCCCTCACTGAACATGTACCGTGTCTATCATATAATTCACCTTTTATAAATTTGGTTGTTATAAAATGTTGGAGAATCCTTGTACACGTTTTGTACATTTGGTGAGAGTTGGGATTACAGTTCCTGCTCGTGAACTATGCTATAATAAAAACATCTTTGAAACAATATTATCACCTGTTTCAAGTAATTCAGTAATTAAAGAACTTTAGTCTAATTAAATAAATAAAATCTGATAGCATGACTCTTACCCTGTATTCGATGTGAAACTTGGAATTCATTAGGTTGTGTATTAATTTTTCACAGTTCTTTTAAAGCACACAACATACACTAGCTTAGCCATGTTCAAGAAATATCTGTTATTTTACTTACTCATTGAAATTTATCTGCACCCATTTCTCAGGTAATGGGTATTTGGGTTGTTTCCAAGATTTAGCTATGACAAATTGTGCTGCTACAAACATGGGTGACCATATATCCTATGGTATCATGTTTTCAATTCTTTTGGAAAGATACCCAGAAAGGGCATAGCTGAGTTGGATGGAATTTCCAATCCTAGCTTTGTGAGGATTCTCTACACTGATTTCCATAGTGTTTGTACCATTCTAAGCTCCCACCAACAGTGGAGAAAGGTTCCTTTTTCTCCGCAGCCCCTCCATCATTTGTTACAGGTTGATTTCTTAATGAAAGTTATTCTTTTTAGAGTGGCATGGTATCTCAATACATGATACAACACCCATTGTTAATATTCCATTCTTGTTCTGAAATTTATACCATTTGTACTATCTTATATTACTCTGTTTCTGTCTTTGTTTTTGTTATTTATTTTAGTTTTTGTGTTTTTTTTCTGTTCAAAAAATTATCTGCATTGCCCAAGTCAAAATATTTCAGCCTTTAGTAAACTTATAGGCATACGCAGAGTTGCCAAAAATTGACTGTATTTTAGATGCCCTTTCAGGCAACACTAAACAGGGTGAATTTCTGCCTTCTTTGTTCAGATCTCACATTGTAGATAAATATTTGTTTTGAAGTTTATTTAGTGTTCTACTTATTTTATTTTTTCTTATTTTTGCTTGATTTTCCTATATAAGATTTTCTAATCTATGAGAAAAATTAACAAATAAAAAAATAAAATGAATTTCTCATGTCATATATTGTCTTTCAATTCAGGAAGGCTATTATTATTGACGAGAGGCTTAAGTCAGCTGTATGCTATATCCAGAAAGGCAAAGGCAAAATTCATCAGTCTGTCCTATAGGATGCTCCAGAATGTGCTAAAATAGATCTATAGAAAAGATTGAAAATGGCTAGGTTAGTGGATTCTACAATGAGAGAGAGAGAGAGAGAGAGAGAGAGAGAGAGAGAGAGAGAACTAGATAGTATTGTGAAGATTCTGAAAGCCATAGGAAGTTACAGTGTAGTATCCAGGATGAAGAAATATTAAACAGTTCTCTGCCAAACTGAAAGTTTCATGGAGATTTGGCACAAAAATCTTAAAATGATGGATGAATCAAGTTGCTCAAATTTGGAAGCTATAAAAATTTGGAAAATATTTTTATGTATAAAACAGTTTATGTGGAGGAGCAGGATTTAGAACTGATGAGACTAGCTTGACTTATACAAAGATTTGGGGAAATGACCCACGCAACTCAGGTTATATTCCAATTGATGAATATGCAGCTAGTGGCCGGCAGGCCATGCATACTGCATTTTCTATTAGAGAGATACTGAAGTGGTCATTATCTCAGTTTCTGACTATAGCACATAATGACTACAAGTTGGAAAGCAAAATGAATTGATTGTACATATATAGACACTTTCTACTCTATTCTATACTCTAAAGAAGTATTAAGTATAAGACTACCTGTCATTATTAAAAAATAACAGTGTAACGGAAATTAAAAATCTTTCCTGTTTTTATTACTTTATATATCATTATTTAAGAGATGCAAAATTACCTAGACTATAGTAAGGTGCTAGGGATTTTAGCTCAGCATTAGAGCCCTTGCCTACTATTACTAAGGCTCTGATTCAATGACCAGCACCACCAATAGATGAATAAATTAAATAATTAACTAGCCAACGTACCCAGGTTTGTACCTGTCTCTGTTACTCTTCTCTCATTGCTGGGACAAATACCTGACATTCAAAATGAAGGAATGAAAAGTTTATTTAGCTCACAGTTAATGGAGGCTTCAGTCTTTACTCAGCTGGCTCCACGGCAGAGCGGTACAGGGCGGAGAGCAACATTTCATGGGTTCCTGGTGTAGGCAAAGAGCAGAGAACAAACAGGGAGGCAGCAGCTCAGACAGCTAGGGAGCCTCTCTTCCCTCATTATATTGTAATGCAAATGACCTGCCTCAAGGCAGGTGCAGCATCCACACAGACAATAATCAATCATGAACTCGAGAAGCTGCTCCATGACTGCATGAGGTTTTGGGTACACCTAGACACAAATCATAAACAGCACCTGACAAATAAGATCAAAGAGATTTCCAAAAACCATTCAGTCTGAGAGCAACATCACTGTAGTCACTTCCTGTATCAAGCAGACTCTCACAGATGCGCTGCATTCCTCTAGGGTCCAAGCATCTCTAACCACAGCATTACCACTTCAGGAAAAAATGAATGGCTGCTGCATGCTGATTCTACAGCATATACCAAATGCACGGATGACTTATGTTATTTTTTCTCACAACTTTTTTCCCCTAAAGCTACATGACCATTCCTGTGAATCACAGAGCAAATGTTTGGTGAGGAGTTAAAATAGTATCATTTTTTTTAATGAGTTATGAGTCAACAACAGTGATCTCTTGCAAATGGGAAGGATTCCAGGAGTCCAAGGGCAGAGGGAGAGAGGGAGTGGAAAGGCAAGCAAGTAGAAGAAGGATGTGCCACATACCGCAACCTAATACCCTCAATGAGTGTAAAAATTATGTATCACAAACATGAGCTAAGAATAATAACAAGAAAAAATGGGTATGAGGATTTAGAGGGAGAGAGTTGGGTGGGAGGGGAAGGAGATTTTTTTTAAAAAGGCTGAATCAGGTGCATGTACCTATTCACAAAGACAAACTCCAAGCAGGTACTCCAAATACATACTAATAAGATAAAATTTAAAAAAATAATGAAAACTGGGCAGTGTGAAAAGAATTGTAAGGTGGATATCATTTACCATCAGTTGTGCTGTTTTTCCATTCACTGCATAACTAATAATATTTTCTACTCTGCCAATTCAATTACTGTGACCCTCTTAGTTAAACTTATTCTGTCACTCTCTGTAACCCCAAACCCCAAGCTTGCCATTTGTTCTACTCTTTAATGTGAGCTTTCTATCCATCTATCTTTCTTCTTTCATTTTATCCATGTGTAATATGAATAAAACCAAAGTATTGTATGCCTGTGTGCTTTAGGCCATTCTGTTTCTTCTGTCTGGAATATATTTTCAGTCATTCCCTCTTGGCATGATTAATGTTTTCTAATGCTTTAAAACTTCCCCGACTTTTGTCTTTACCCCATTTAAGCAGGGGATTGCTTATGTCTACTCCTTTGTTCTGATATTAAAGTAACTTTATCAAGGATTACAATGAGTACATCATTATATATCCACTAGACTGTGCATTTATTGATTGCACAAGAATTTTATACTAATTATATTTGTTTGTCAATGTCTCAGAGTCACTGGAACATTTGAGTGTAAAAATAGTTTTTGAAAACTAAGTAGTCATTATTGTTTACAGATCAACTAGCAATTAGATATGTATAACTGTAGACATCAATGCAACATCACATGTTCAGAACTATTAAGTTCATAACTCATCAATAAGACCAGTAATATTGAAGATATTATTGATGTTCATAGACTTTATATACCTGGAGTATTATGTGAAAAATATTTTCAACATAGATGGTGAATGCTCTGTGGTTTTGTCTTGAAAATCTTATAAAACGAATCACAGAAATGACTTCCAAAATATATTATAAATTTAACTAACAGGTAGATTCTTGATTAACTTGAAAATTCTGTAGCTTATTCGTGGTTTATCATTAAGAAGCTCAAGCTTATAATGTAAAAGAATGACCCAATTTCAGGTGTTATTATGATATGTATACAACATTCTGTCAAAATTTCCGACTTAATAAGAAAATGATGCAAATGATCAACTTACTCCTTAAATAAAAAAGAAAGATAAAACAAATTAAGTTAAATCATTTCTTTAATCAATAGCCCTTTGCAAAGACATTAAAATGTATCAGTATACATGACATAATCAGCTTAAAATATTGAAGTTCTTGAATTATGTACTGTTATCTATCTTTAAATGTTGATTTTTTTCAAGAGTTAGTCCTAGCTTTTTTTTTTTTTTTCAGAACCAGGGATTGAACTCAGGCCCTTGTGCTTGCCAGGGAAGCGCTTATTCCA
>NW_004524743.1:5173243-5174558 GCF_000260255.1 Octodon degus
GGACTATGAATGTTTGCAGTATTCTTTCATGACTTTTACAAGGTACTTTTTCCTGAAGGAGGGAAACTCATTCCTAGAGGTAGAAATTAGACTTAAATATAGAGGATTTTTTTTTTTTTTTGCCAAGATCATGTGAGGTGCTTAGGACCAGTGCTCCCCTAGTATTACAGCATTGCTTGTGCTTCTCACTGTGTTACAGGCATCCAGATCTTTTCTGAATCTGATGACAGGAAGCAGAACACTAGTGCCACTGTCAAATCTGTCTATGGTCGGTGGTCCTAATATGGGCAAAACATAAAGCTAGTGAGGGGGTAGAAAGAAAAAGTGTTGCTTGGAGACTGCGGTGACTAGTGCTGAGCCAAACATATGAGCAGTTCTCAGTTTCATGAGGGGCTGGTTATGAAAATTACAAAGTAAATTTTGATCAAGAGATCCAGAGATCTCCTACTTTATTTGTGAATAACATCTCATTAAATCCAGCAAGGGGCACTTCTTTGATGACTTTCCTGAGAATTTCTGCACTACACACAAAGACTGGAGGCCCCAAAATGTGAAGGAAGCATCATCTTGCCCCTTTTTTGAAGTCATCAAAATTTGTCTTATAAGTGTAAATTTAGTAAGAAAAATTAGATACGACTTTCAGCGTGGGATAAAAGGGTATCTTTTGAGACATGACAAACTCAAACCCTAGTGTACATTTCATGACTATGTTAGTATGGGCAAGTTCTTTTTCTAAATTTCTCTTTCTAAATATTGCTCTAAATTTAGAACAAGAAGCTTTACTAAGCATATTTTGAACATATTGTTTACATTTGTGTGTTGGGCATTGTGATTTTAATCATATAAATATGAGATGAAGAACGGTCTAAGACATGGTAACGTCATTAAATAATCAATCTTTAATGAGCTATGTTTTTCCAGTTTTCTATTTTTCTGGAGGAAAAAACTCGGGGCATGTGAGGTCTTTAGGACCAATACTCCTCTACTATTGCATTCACTACTTGTACTTCTCACTGTGTAACAGCCGTCCAGATCTAGAGAGTAAACACAGGTCCTCCAATTTGCTAGACAGATGCTTGACCACCAAGCAACATTTTTATCCTGAGGCAAAGATACGGTCTTGTATACTTTGTGATAATTCTATTTGAACATTTCAAATAAAATATTCCACTTAATATGGCCAGCTATGAGCTTCTGCTACAAGCCTCCTTTCTCCATTAACACTACTATCCTGTGGGTGCTTAATGTCACCCTTAACTTCATTCTCTCCAAACATCCAGTATCGGGACTTTCACTTTCCAATATATCTAAGATA
>NW_004524743.1:5175674-5184287 GCF_000260255.1 Octodon degus
CAATTAATTGATAAGAATAAATGGAAAATTTATAGTAAGAAATTGTCTCATGCAATTATGAAAGCAACCAAGTGCAAAATCTGTGTAGTGACTTGGAAACCCATCCAACAGTAGCTGATTGTGCATTTCAAGTGCTAATCTTGTTTATTGGCAGAACATTTTTCTTGCTTGAAGGAAAAAAATACATTTTTTCTTTGTCAAAGCATTCATTTAAGTAGCTGAAACCCACCTACACCCTGGAGGGAAATGTTTTTCTCAAACGCCACCAAGTTAAATGTTACTATTGTACAAAACACCCAGAAGAAAAAAAGAAAAACAGAATAACGTTTGTCCAAATATCCGGGCATTGTGACCCAGCCAAGCTGACACACAAAATTACCCATCACAACATTTCAGACAGATTCATACTTCTGGGTCACAAATCCAGTCATGCTGCCCCTTTTAATGGAACTCTTGATGACCTGGCAGCTGCTCACTTCTCCAGCTTCATAAAACTACACTTTTTATTTATTATTTCTTTTTATGTTAAAGATATTTTTTAAAAAGCAATAAAAGCAGTACAAAATATCAAAACAAGGTGAAAGGAAATTAACAATGGTTATTATACGGCATGCTTTTATCTTCAAAATAGTAGATCAGATTACTAGATACAGTCATATACATTGTCATCTCAACATGCTCCTCTCTGTTTTGCCTAAGTCAAAGCTTTTCCAATAGAAAACTTAAAACAGTACTGGTCCACCCAGATAGTTCAGCAGATTAAAGTGCCTGGTTAAACAGCAGCAGGGGCCAGGGTTTCGATCCCCAGAGTGCAGTGTCAACAGGATCCCCAGGGCCCACTGGGAGGGCAATTGAGTTTGGGCATGGTGGCGCTTGCCTGTAATCCCCACTTGGGAAGCTGAAAATAGGAGAATCACTACGAGTCTGATCTGTGTAGTAAGACCCTGTAGACCCTGCACTACATACAAAACAACAACAAATGGTATGCACATTTCATTTATAACCCTGAACACACTTGAACTTTTCAATATTTTCATATTAATATCCTTTTATATTTTCAGCTTTAAAATAAAAAATATGTTTATTTTTGTTTTTGTTATCTCATTGAATATAGAATTTCAGAGCTCGTCAAAGGCAGTAAATGTTACTAAACAAGTGGATAAAAAGTAGAAGAAACATCATCAAATCCCTGAGGATATTGCTCAGCAATCTACAATGTGCCTGTCTCAACAGAGAAGGGTATTCATAAAAATTAACATGTGTAGATCATACATGTCAACAAACATCTACATCAAATTATCACCAAAATCTTTCTGTAAATTCTCTTTGATACTAGCTATCAAGACACTGTCACTGAATACGGTGATTCTTTTTCTGGCTCTTCCTTTCTACCACTTTCTTGTGATTTGGTACAGAGAACTGATTGCACTGTCTTCCCACTGGGTTGTATCTCCAGCTGTTTTATTTTTATTTTGAGACAGTCTGTTTGAGTTGTTAAATTGCCCAGCCTGGGTTTGAACTTGTGATGCTCTTACCTCAGTCTTCCCAAATGCTTGGATTATAGAGGTGTGCCATCTTCCTCACCACACTCACTTTTAAAAAATGTATCATTACACTTGACCTCTGAAATAAGTATTATCATTCATTTTCTACATAGACAGACCCAAACTAGACTGATACAAAGAACTTCATGAAGATCACATTGCTATTTAAAGCAGGAAATTATTGCCATTCAGATCTACTCTGTATGTTAGCCCTCACTTTTTATCTAGATATTGCTAATAAATGAGTTTTAACGCCTGTAGCGTACTGATTATGCATGGAATACTGAACCACAGAAATGTTGATAGTGAATGCAAGAAAAGGAACTCTTGTGTAGATGTTAAAACTAAAAGAATTGAGCAACAGGAAGTGTTTGCAATGAATTCTAGTAAAGAAGATGTGAGCCAGGGAGACATCATGAAAGGGAAGCTAAACAGTGGGAGGCTTTAAAGAGAAAACACAAATGCCTTGGTCTACAACTCAAAATAAGCAAAGGAACCAGAGCTAGTGAAGGGATGGCTAAGACAAATAACAAGGATAAGGAACATTGAAGAATGTTAAGAGAGATGATAAGGCAAGAATGGATGGTGACCACAAATTCACACTGGCTAATTTTGCATACTTCCTTATGGGATAAATGGAGGCTTGGAATTATTGGTGTCAATCTTTTGAGATTTCCCATTAACTCTTTAGCAATAACCCATCCTCTGCTATCCCCTAAGACTAAACTAAGACTATTAAAATTAAACACTTCAGGGCAAGATCCTCCTTAGCATAAGATCATCTCCACCTTCTTGAGTAATCCCAAAAGTGCCTCATTCTTCCATAGACTTAACAGAATCTTCTGTTAGCCCCTCCTATTATTGCATACACCCAATAAATAGTGGCTGGATTGGACTGTCTTTGTCTCTGCCCACCCTGAGGTACTGACCTCCCAGGTCTTCTTCATGCATTACAGAATTCTCTTTCTTATTTCTTCCTTTCTCTGTACCCTTCATACATGCAATTAGGAATCTTGGCCAAATTCCAAATAAAGAACCTGTCAACCTGTCACTTCTCAACCAAAAACAGGAGTCATGACAGACAATGAGGTGAATCATAAACCAAAGGCTAAAGTAAGAGATATATAAGGAAAAAGTGTGGGTACATCTCAAAAACGAAGTGTTATCAACATCTTGGATTAGAAGACAGATAGGGATGGAGCTGAGGATATAACTCAGTGGCACTACTGCCTGTCTGGCAAGCACAAGGTCCAGATTTGGTTCACAGTCCCTCTCCAAGAGAAAAAAGGTACACAGAAAGATGTTAAGTTTTTTTTAACCCAAGATCACAAATGAGAAGTGAAGATGGATGTGCTCTAAAAGTGGTCGGTAGTCACATTACTAGAGGAATCTGCTTTTTACAGCTACATATTCTATACACTCGTACTTAGTACATAGAAATAGATGCTGTACATCCAACTCAGTGGAGAAAAATATGTTTCCTCAACTATTATTAATTCTTAAGAGTGGACTCTTTTACTAAAAAAAAAGAGGAAAACAAAAACTATTAATTCATATTTCATGTAAAATGGTGGATACTCAAAAAATGATTACTTGTCAAAGGAGTAGCTTTGAAATCCAGCTTGTATAAGCAGTTTGAATAGTGAGCCATAAGTTTTTAAAGAGGTTACATAATACAGGGGCAAAAGACTAAGTTGTCAGGAGTAGCAGCCTGTTGGAAGGTGAAACACTGGCTGGGAAGGGTTAGATTGTAAAGCTTGTTAATAGATTCTTGGGGGCCAGGGAGATGGCTCAGTGGAATAAGCACTTGCCTGGCAAGTGCAAGGGCCTGAGTTCAATCTCTGGTTCCACCAAAAAAACAAAAAAATAGAGATTCTTCAGGTGACATTGCCATCCTGTAAAATTCAAAAGCTGTCTTCAGTACTGAACCTTAATTATCCCTGGGAGAATGGGTCTCAGCCATGATACTTTGTCATTATCAATCTATATCCTGCTTTTAGGCAAACTCAAGGAGGACGGAGCATTTTCTCCCATCTCTCCTTAATTTCCTTTAAGTCAAAGTCCTTATGTCAATAAAGCTTATTTGAGGGTGAAGGGTTCTGTCCCACTTGTAAAGGGCAGCATGCAAAGATTGTTGGTAGTACAGAGAATAAATCAGTATACTTCTAACTCACAAATGAAATGTGATGTAGAAACTATTTTGTGAAACATTTATTGGAAGGAAGGACATTATTTTATGTGGATTGTATTAAATGCAAACAGTATAATATGGGAAGCTCCCAGAATATATTTTGTAGACTTGAAAATATTAGTATTGATATGACGTAATAAACTTCTGATGTTGCTCTAGTATCATAATATGAAACAGAGTTACTACCATGTGTTTATTGTTGTTGCTGTTGTTGTTATTGACAAATACTAATCAGGATTGCTAATGTTTGAAGACAAAAGGGTAAATTTAAGAGGGTGATAAAGTACATAAAAACACCTTTCCAAGGGCTGGGGACATTGCTCTGCAGTATAAGCACTTGTCTGGCAAGCACAAGGTCCCAGGTTTGGTTCCTGGTACCACAAACAAACAAACAAACAAGCAAACAAAAAAAAAACTAGACACAGACCATAACAAAATTGCCAAAATCTAGATGGATTCTGAGACTGAAAAATTTTGAGAAAGTTTAGTGAGTTGAGGAATTGAAATTTCATCTAACTTGAGATGTCACTTATTAAAAATGTATATTAAAAACTATATGTCTATTCCTGTATTTATGCTAGGTATGAATGATCCCAAAATAAGGTACCTCTATATGTGACTTTATGGAAAAAAATCTAGTTATAACCTCTCCTTTCTCCCTAAAGATGTATTATGAATGTTACTATTCACCTTATTACTCAAACTGTCTTGATAACATGTAATTAACCAAACAGGAGACAAGGAATCAAGGTAGAAATAAAAAGCTGTTTTGTGCACAAAATGAATGAAAGCAAGGAGTTGCATTAATTTGCGTGTGTTGCCTTAGCGACTTGCCTCAAAATAGTGGCATAAATCAAAAGCAATTTATCCTCTCACAGTGCAGGAAGCCAGCAGTCTGAAATCAGGAGACCACAGTGGCAATGTGCTCAACAAAATAAGCACCAAATATCTAGGGAGACTGCCCTTGCCTGCTTCCAGCTTCTGGCAGCTGTAGATATTCCTTGGCTTGTACCTGAACTTTTCAAATCTCAAAGTCTGTCTGAGAACATCTGACTTTTTACTCTCTGTCCCTTTTTCCCAGATGTCACTGGATTTAGGGCTTGCCCGCATCATCCTAAATTCTAACTTACTGTCATCTCTTGGGAATGATCCCTCTTTTAACTAAGATGCCATTTGTAAGTTCTGGTGGTTAAGAAATAAGTACATAGAATGGGCATCGTAGCACATGCCTGTAATCCCAGTGCTTGGGAGGATGAAAACAGGAGTATTACTATGAGTCTGGTCTGTGTAGTGAGATCCTGTAGACCTTGCACTCAATGCATAAAAAAGAGAAAGAAATAAGCACATCTGGTGAGAGGAGTGTAGGTCTGTCTTCCTACTATCCCCAATCATCCCCAGGACTGAGGTGCCATCAAGAGGAATATAGGAATGGAGGAATCCATTCTCCATTTTCCTAGGATTGCAGTACATGGGAGAGGATTACAAGACCATGCTCCTTCCTTCCTCCATTTCTGACAGACTGCAGTGCAGGTAAGAGGTAGTATCTGGAGGAATATACACCTCCTAGGGAACCCTTGGCATCTTGGCATCAGTGATAAGACTATCCAACATTAGAAGTCTACAAGCATCAACACAGGAAACAACATAAGAAGGAAAATAGAAAATGACAAGACTAAAGAAGCAAATCACAATCCTAAATGCCTAGCCCACCCAGCACAAGTCCAGAACACAAAGAGAGAGAAAATATCAGAAGCCATCAAATGGAAGAGTCTGAAATGACAACAACAGAAGTAAAAAAAAAAAAAAAACTGGCAGAATCCATAGAAAAACTAATATCTAAGGTGAAAAAATAAATGACTATCAAAATAAAAGGTATCAAAGGCCACATAGATGAAATAAGTAGAGGTGCTCAGAAAAATGATGCAATCCATGAAAGCCAAACATAAACAAGGAATGGAATCTAAGAAACAGATCCAAAAAAAGGCAGAAGAATAGAAATTCCATTGGAAGTGTATGCAGCAGATTGAATGAAGGTGAGGATAGAGTTCAGATCTAAAAGCCAGGAACATGACCAGTGACCAGGAAAAAAAGATTGACTGAAATCACCAAGGAAGCTGGAGACAACAAAACCATTAAAAATTTCTCTACAGAAATAATGTGGAAAACTTCCCAAACATGGATAAAGAAATTGACATGCAAACAAGAGAACCACATAGAACTCCAAAGAGTGATGACTAAAATAAATCTAAAAGTCATATAATAATCAAGATTCCTGAAATTCAAAAGAATAAGATATTAAAAGCAGTTAGAGAAAGGAAAGCTATCACCCATAAAGGCAAGCCCATCAGAATCACAGCAGACCTCACTAACTCTTAAATCAAGAAGAGCTTGGAGTGAAGCTTCTCTCTATAGATTCAGAAAAAGAATTTGACAAAGACTGACACTCATGAATAATAAAAGCCCAACATAGAATTGGAGTAGATAGTCTTCACCTGAATCTCATAAAAACCATCTGCAACAAAACAACAGTGAACATCATAGTAAATAGTCAAAAATTGAAATATTTCACTCAAATTCAGGAACAAGATGAGGATGTCCATTACTACCAGACTTAGTTAGAAACATTAGCTATAGCAATTAGACAACAGGAAAAAGTAAAAGGAATAAAGTTAGGAAAGAAAGAAGTTAAAGTATCATTATTTGAAGATGATAAATAAGACCACAAATTCTTCACAAAAAAAGTGTAGATTTAATATCCAATGTATCAGGATACAAAGTCTACATTCAAAAATTTATAGTGTTCCTATACTCAAGCCAAAAACTCACAAGGAGAGAAATTAAGGGAAGCACACCCTTAACAAGAGCATCTAAAAAATGAAATACGTAGGAATCAATCTAACAAAGGAGGTAAAACAACTGTACAGTGAAAGTCACAGTACCCTAGCAAAGGAGACTGAAGAGGTTATTAGATAATAGAAAGATATCCCTTGCTCTTGGATAGGAAGAGCCAGTATAGTGAAAATGCCCATACTCCTAAAAGTGCTACACAGATTTAATGCAGTTCCTATCAAAGTACCACTAGCATACCACATAGAAATAGAGAAAACATTCTTAGAATTCATATGGAACCGGAAGAGACCTAGAATAACAAAAGTAATTCTCAACAACAAAGGCAAGTCAGGGGTCATCACAATGCCAGATCTCAAATTATACTACAAATCTACTGTGATAAAATCAGCCTGGCATTGTCAAAAACAGGCCCAAGGATCAGTGGAATAGAATAGAGGATTCAGAAGCAACACCCAACACACTTAGATACTATATCTGTAACAAGTGGGCCAAATATATTTGTGGGAAGAGAGATAGTCTCTAATAAATGGTACTTGAAAAACTGGCTTTCTAAATGATGAAGACTAAAATTAGACAAATGTTTAGCACCATGTATTAAATTATAGATCAAATATATAAATATTAAAACAGAAACACTCAATCTAGTGGAAGAGAAAATAAGCAGAAAATCTCTAAGACATAGATATAGGCAGTGATTTTGTGAACAGAAATCAGACTGCAAGTGACATGATACAAAGAATAAGCACATGAGAGCTCATCTTGTTATTAAGATTTGTGTATAAAAATAAATCACCAACAGAGTGAATAGTCTATCATGCAGCATGCATGATAGGGTGGGAAATTTATAGCTAGCTGTTCCTTGGACAAAGAATTTATATTTAAAACATATGAAGAAATGAAAAAAAATCAGATTCCCCCAATTCAAAGACCTAATCAAAAAATGGGCATCTTAGATGAATATACCCTTATCAGATAAAGAAATACAAATGACAAATAAATACATGAAAAAACATTCAACATGATTGATCATTAGAGATATGCCAAGTAAAACAACACTGAAATTCCATCTCATCCCAGAAAGAACGTCTATCATCAAAAAATCCACCAATAATAAATGCTGGAGGGGCTGAGGGGAAAAAGGAACCTTCTCCATGACTGGTGGAAGTGCAGAGTTGCGAACACTGTGGAAACCAGTGTGAAGATTCCTTATAAAACAAGGATTAGATGTCCCATTTGACTCAGTTATTCCCCTTCTGAGTATTTTCCCAGAAGAACTGAAAACATCACACCACAGCAATACATATGCACACAACGTGTAATAGGTAAACCTTGAAAAGAATCCAAATGTCCATCAACTGAGGAACAGATAAAAATGATGTGCATTTTTTATATACACTGGAATACTACTCAGCCATAAAGAAGGATAAACTGAATACTTTTATAGGTAAGTGGCTAGAACTTGAAGCCATACTCATAAGTGAAATAAATCAGACACTCATGTGTATACATGGCTTTGTCTCAGTAGTGTGAGAAACTGAATGAGTAAAAAAGATGTGGAATACACAACAAACACTGTGGATCAAGAAGAAACTATTCAAGGAAAATACAAGCAGTGGTAGGGAAAGGAAAAAGAAACACACACACACACACACACACACACACACACACAATAGTTATGCAGCTAGTTTTGTTTGGTTCACTGAAAAGAAACTTTTGTGCCAACACCATTTGAGCAAAATATTAGCCTCTGTCTTGTACTCTGAATAATTATTATGAAGAATTACTAAAAAGACACAATGCACAACGTGGCAACTATTGTAGCTGTCCTACCAACCTGTTGTAAAACTCTGTTTCACTGTTATGTTTATCTTTTTGCTGTTTAAAATAAAAAAAGTTTAAATAAAAAGAGATTGGCACATCTATCAGGAGACCCACCATATAACCAAATACATGAATATAACCAGGAATGCTTTATATGTGGCAAGACATTTTAGCTGACTGGGAAACTAAGTTTAGGAAATACAAATG
>NW_004524743.1:5191784-5194714 GCF_000260255.1 Octodon degus
CATGAGCAGAACTGCACAACCTATATAGCTGGTTCTGAAAGAGGCCACATATAGAACCAGAAAGGAAACCAGAGGTGGTAAGGGTGGTAAAATTTAAAAAAAACAAACAAACAA
The DNA here is from genome assembly GCF_000260255.1 of Octodon degus. Taxonomy (NCBI): domain Eukaryota; kingdom Metazoa; phylum Chordata; class Mammalia; order Rodentia; family Octodontidae; genus Octodon; species Octodon degus. Next base: position 5,191,899 of record NW_004524743.1, read on the forward strand.
ACAAGAAAGTATAAATCACTGGAAGCCAAATAAATAAGAATCCTTGGGAATCAAAATGATAAAATCTTACACAAGGTCGCTGTCAAGCAAGATAAAGACTGAAAAGTGAAAACTGGATTTAGCAATGGGCGAGTCTTTGGAGGCTTTGAGAAGAGCCATGCAGGAGAGTAGTGAGATGAACTCTCCATTGGAGTAGATTTACTTTAAAATCTTCCAAGGGAAATTAATAACTGGTACATACCATAAAGGAATTTTATTCTAGAGAAGAAAATCATGCCAGGGAGAGAGCTCAGCAGTCTAAGTGCCTCCCTGGCAAGCGCAAGGACCCAGGTTTGATCCCCAGAACTGCATGCCATGTGCAGATACCATGCCTAGAAGGACACTGAAACCAGGCATGGTGGAACACGCCTATAATCCCTGTGCTGGTGGGGAGGCTGAGCTAGGAGGATCACTGTGAGTCTGAGTTACACAGTGATACCTTGGATGATATCAATCAATCAATAAATAAAAGATTTAAATTGGAAAATAAAGTACACCCACACAGAGAGACAGAGAGAGAGACACAGAGAAACACAGAGAGGCAGAGAGACCTTCAGAGGAAGATGGTTGCTTTAGTTACTTTTCTCTTATTGCTGGACTAAAGTACTTGACACCTAAAGTTAAAATGGAAAGGTTTATTTAGCTAACAGTTTGTAGAGGTCTCAGTCCATAATCAGCTGGCTTCCAGACATGGAGACATGACAGAGTGACACCACTTCGTGCTGGTGGAAGACAGTAAAAGCAGCAAGAACAAAAGGAGACAGGGCAGCAAGCCTCTTTTGCTGCCCTGGACCGGGTCCCATACACCCTAGGATGGAGAACAGCTGTGTCACTTAGTTAAGCTTCTAGACTTGCCAAGTTGACACAATGTATCAATGATTAAAACCATTCATACTAAAACCCATGACAATATGCTGTCCAGATTTTGATATTGAAAATATCATACATTTTACCAGTAATTTCATATTTGTTCCTGTACCTATGAGGCAAGTGTGAAGAAAGTGAAACAAAATGTGTTAGATATTTGAAGAAAAATCTAATACAGTAGTTTGTAAGAGAAGAAAGTGCAAGAAATACATATTGTGACTTTTAGGTGATGTTGAGGAGCCATGAATATAAGTAATCATCAGTTTAGAATTTGCTACAGGGCTGTATGTTTTATCCTTCACTGTTTAGTACAAGTATTGGCATAAAGGAGTAGATGCAGACTTAATGAAAGTTGTTATCATACCAAGTGAACATGCTACAAACATAGAGAACAGAAACCAGAGTGAAGTTAAAAGCAAGACGAACAATAAGAATATTTGTGAAATGTGACTTTCGTAAGAAGAAAAGAGGACTTGAAAGGCAAAAGGAACTGAAAATGTGGTCAGGTAATGAACTCAAGGTGTAAGGAAGACAGAAGGAGCACTGGATTTGAAGGAAGAAGAGAAATTAACAAGAAAGATCTAAAAGGAGTGATGACAAGGTGAAGACTGACACTGAAATTATGGTCACAATTTGCAACCTCACCACAGTTTGTGTCAATCTGATAAGTCTGATAACATGCAGCTGAAATTGGGTAGAGACCAACTTCATCAAAGGAGAAAAAAATTGGGGATTTTAGAGTTTACAGCAAGCAAATATAATCTACATCAATATGGTAATCACCAGTAACAATCACCTAAGAGAATAGAATTAGAAAAGCATGTCAAAGGTCACTCAGATAGCTCAGTGGATTAAAGTACCTGCTTAGGCAGACACAAGGATCAGGGTTCAACCCCAGGCAGACCATGCTGGCCCCGCCCCCAGGACACCCTGAGATGGTGATTGAGACTGGGCGTGGTGGTGCTTACCTGCAATCCCAGCACTTGGGAGGCTGAAAACAGGAGGATCACTGTAAGTCTGATTGGTGTAGTGGGACCCTGTAGATCCTGCACTAAATACATTAAAAAGGAAAAAAAAAAGGGGGGGGAAAGCATATCAATGATCCTGGTGCTAAAGTGTTTAAGAAGCAAGTGAAGTTAGTACCTAGGAAGTTGGCAGATGAGTACAATATGAACAGCTCTAATTAATCTGGTCTGAAATAAAATTCAAATCTGAGACAATGATAAGTGAAGGAGAATTATCTCAAAGAAGCCACATGAAGACTGAAATATTCCTCACTTTCAGGAGCTCTATTCTGAGAGATATGAGAGAAAAAAATCCCTCTTTTGAGAGGGATTTATGGAGAATCGTATTAGAGAAGGACACAATTGCAGTTTCAGATTGAAAGTAAAAAGAGTATTGACAAAAAAGTTCCAAATTGATGGTGAATTTGATAACGATGAAACCATTTAAAATCATTTTTCACTGACCTTCAAAAAAACTGAGAACCTGCACAATGTATTCTCCATCCACAGAAGAATTAAATGTAAAGCCACTTATTGAAAGATATACAGAAGATTCTTAAATGGTTAGAGGAGCTATGCACTTACAAATAATTTGAAAGAAAAAACTAGAAAACATGATTCATGTGAATGCAAACGAGTAAATATATCAAAATTTGTGTGACGAAGATAAGAGTGCTCAGGCAGAAATTTGTAACTTTGAATGTTTGGATTAAAGTGAAGGAAGATTTTGCATCAGCAAGCTAAATTCTGAGTGTGGAAAGACAGGAAAAGGAAAGGAAATTTAATCAAGATACGTGGAAGGAGAGTGTTAATAAATACTAGTCAATGGAACAGACAATAGGTAAGCAATAGAGAAAAATATTGAGGACCAAAACTATGTTAGCCAGACTGTCTCAAAAAACAGCA
>NW_004524743.1:5195755-5201732 GCF_000260255.1 Octodon degus
TTCTTCTTTACCAGTTGAAAGATACACATCACAGGACTGTTATTCATAGAGTGCTTTTGAGATAAAACAAAGATTTTCCAGATGAGCTGATTGCCATTTGGTATCATCTGCTGAGATTACAATAAAAAGAATCCTAGGACATTCCCTCCACCTTGCTAGCTTTGTTGATTTGAGGCCTACTCAACTACACAGACAAAAACATTTTCAAAAGAAAAAGATGAACATGGCCAAAGGTATTTTTAAATAAAGCATTTAGCCCTGTTTAAGGCCTGGAGGGATCCAGACATATTACTGCCTTATGACATCAATATTTCAAGGTTCTGAGCCTTGTGTTCTACTGCAGGAAGCAACCTCCAGGTAGTGTGATATATAAAAGAGCCAGAGGAACCAAGTGATTTAAACAGAGAGTTATATGACACTCCTCATCTGGAACAATCCAGAAATGTCTTTTCAGGGAAAAATAAAAATGACTATTTTTTGGCAGGTATGGGCTCTCTTATAAGAAAATTTGGAGACTGTAACAGTTTTCAAAGAAAGCATGCTGCATGAAAGGCTCTCAGGAAGAAAGATATAGGCTAAAAAATATAACTTAATTGTTTTGTGGGCAAGACAAGAAACAAAAGAAAGAGGTTATATTAGTTTCCTAAGCCTGCCCCAATAGGGTACCTCAAATACATTGGAAGAAACAACAAAAATTTCCTTTCTCCAAGTGATAGAAGTGATGCATTCTCTTTTCTTTCTTCCAACACTGGTATTTGAAGATTCCCAGCAGGGACTCTCCTCAGTTTATCCTATTTGACTCAGCTTTACACAAGATTCATTTGTTTGCAACTTCTGTCCTTACGTAACAGTAATCAGTTTCCCGATATGTACTACTCAGAGGCAAATGATGTGTAGTCAATTTTAATGGAAACATTAAATATTAGTTCCATAAAAATAAACATATACCCATAAACTCTTACTAGCTTTTGCCTCAGTTTGTACAGTCAGATGTGAAATACTTTCTTCTTTGGAATTTGACAGTACTCCCAGGGCTTCAAGATAGCTCTAACCTACAGACACCAGACCTCAGCAGGAGAGGAGTTCTTGATAGAATGTTCCAGAAGATTCTTAGAAAGACTGGATTCTACCAGTTTAATTTGTAAGTACCCAATATACTTAGTCACATCTGTAATATATCCCCCAAAGACTTGAAGTGTAAAATACATTTTTGATCTTTTGGCTTCAAATTCTCTAGGGAAGACTGAAGGGGGTGTATGTTTCTAGTACCCTCACCACTTGCCTGTCATAAATGTTATGCAGCAACAGTAGCTGACCTATGGCTTGAAAAGAAATTTGAGAAAAATTTGGCAGTCAGCCCAAGCATAGTTGCAATGAGGAAAACCTGAGGCAGAGACAGGAACAGAGATGACAATTCTGCCATCCTATGGGGACCCGAGAGTAGTTTTCCTCCACTGATACACATCTGAAGGACAAAGAAAGTGAACATTTTTGGATGCTAAACCTCTTAAAGTTTAGCCGTAGAGTTTCATGTGTAAAGGAAAGTAAGAAGACCTATTGAGTTTTGGTTATTTCATCAGAAATATCATTGTATATATGTGTTTGTGCATGCAAACATAAATGGTGGTAATTATTTCGTGAAAAGATAATGAAAATGTAAAATGAAAAATCAACTATATGAAGAAAAAGACATAAAGGTAGAAATTAAAAAATCAGATTTAAACAACAAAATAAATCCCGAACATTCGCCCCTATTTCTTTCCACTTGCAGTAAAAATTGAACCTGAATTCCAGAGTCTGATGTCCTCCTGATAGAGAATCAGGGAAGATGTACTTTGAAAGACTTGGATGTTAATCTGAAACTAATTCAAGCCTTTTGAGTTTAAAAATTGGATTGGAAATCTTTTAAGAGCCGGCTTTCTCATGAGATTTCCATTACTTCTATCCTTACTGATAAGCCACAGGTATCAGAGAAACGTCCATTTGTGAGCTATCTTTGGATCCTTCACTATAAGAGAAGAGGTATGGAAAGAAAAGATGGGGTTTGCTTTGATTCAAGTTTCAGAGGAAAGTTTCCATCAATTCGAACTTCGTCTGAAGCCACTCTCCTATAATAGCTTCAAGTCTTTATTAGATCCTCATATGATGTTTCCTGCAGTGTAATATGCCAACTTCAAGCGAGTGTGTTGATCTGGTCTAATGGATAAGGTCTGGTTCTGGTTCTGTTCCTGGTCCATGAAACTGACAATGGATAAACACTATAATTACTTTTTCCTCAGTGTTGTGATCTCCAGAATGAAAATAGTTGCTCAAAGAAGTACATTCTGTGATGTGACTTCATTTACTCGGTTAAAGTTGACAGTCGTGTATGTGATGTTGTTATCAATACTTGAAAGTGTTCCTATCTGCTTTGTCTACAAGAACTCTTTCCACATTGCCAGTAGAGTGACCTGTGAGAAGCAGCTGCATGATAAAGGAATATGTGTGGGCTGTGCACGGGCCGCTGAGGCCATGTGCACAATGTACACGCTCCTTTCATCGGAAACATCTATATACTTTCTTCAGTGCAATGAAAGGAGTTTGAGAATGGCTCTTCTTATTCTTCTTCCGTCTAATTTCTAAATAGGATTCTCCCTGCGATAACTAATTTCTTTCTTCTACGATCATGTGAAATGAACCATAGGGCTGAACTGAGGGAGAGGCCTTCTTTTTCCACTCCATAGCCTGTAGCTGCACCTGCTCGGTAAAATTACAGTGAGACCAGAGCTGACAGAAAGATAGAAATACCACACAGAAAGAACTATGGAGAGATTTTCTTTCTACCATACAGCATCATCGTGAAGATCTCTATTAGGGAATTAAATACTCATCCTGAAAGTCATCGGTCCACTTTAAATTTTCACCATCAAGTCAACTCTAAGGAGATAAATAGAAATAACTGTGTAAGTTCCCAATTCTATAATATGAAGAAACATTGACCTCAATCAATTCCTATATAATAGTCTGTAAATACAAATATCACTAAGAAAATACCATTCTTGGAATGGTGTACTCCCTGTGAGATGGTGTAATGTATTTGGATATGTTATAGACTAAATAATTAGCAAGCTAATAAAAAATCCACATTGATTTAGCATGGGCAGCTGTGGAGGATGGCCAACTGGCAGCCCCCAGCAGAACTGAGCTAGTGTGATCCTGGATGTGAGAGGCTGATCTGGGGCTTGTTGCCGGTAGCATATGAGGCTATTGGGGAAGTTGTTTGTAGGAGCTATTGGGGAACCATTAGATGCTGCAGGTTGTCTTGGGCTATTCTTCTGGGGGACCCTGTCATGCTGGCTTTCCTGGGAAGGCTGGCAGTTCTCATCACAGGAGGAGCTCAGGACTTCATTGTCACTGAGGATGGCTATGGTTCACTTTTGGGGAGCTCTGGTCCTCATCTCGACCATCACTTCCTGGCTCTGGAGGAGAAGATAGTGCACATCTCAGTCACATGGAGAAGCTTGTCACATTGGCTTTCCTGATGGGAGCTCAGCTTTCTCATCATCTGAGGAGCTCAGGACCTCACCCTTGCTGAGGACAGCTGTGGTACTGTTTTGGGGAAGCTCTGGTTCGTACCTCAAGCATTGCTTCCTGGCTCCAGTGCAGATCCCTCAGCCTGCTAGCACAGATCCGTCACCCCACTGGCACTCACTTTCCAGCTTCCCCTACTACAGGCTTTTGGGCCTTCCCAAAACAGATCTGTGAGACAGGCCAGCATGAGACATTGTTATGGGCTTTAGGCCTCAGCTGAACTTGTGGGAGGCATTGTTATGAGTTCCAGGCTTTTAGCTGGATTCATGCAGGATATTAGGATCCAGACCCTCAGCTGGAGTCTTTGGTCTTCACTGTGTGGATAGATTCCCCATACTCTTTTTGTGTACGATTCTTTGTGTGACACATTATAAAAAATTTATAAAGTATGTGACCTGTATTATATTGTTTCCCTTGATAAACCCCAATCCAAGACAGTAGCCACTGTATTAAGAAGAGCTGTACACAAAAATAATACATAGTTGTGATTTATTCTTTCTGTATTTTCTTTCAAAAAAGCAAACAGTATACAGTTAGCCCCTATTAACATTATCTGCTTTGTTTCAAAATCTACTTTGCTTCTCTAATCTGGGGTTCCACAGACATACGTGAAAATAGAGTATGTAGTTTTATGTTTTCCTTAAGGTCAAAATCTAAGACATTGACATTCTGCTATGGTGCTTAAAAGGTGATGCATTCTTTTACAAAGCTATGGAATGCTTGAGGCTATGTGCCAGTGGGAAGGAAGGATAGTTATGTGCTTCAAGCAGTGAATATGTTAGACGGAAGAGAGACAAGGGGACTTAATTTTCTTCACTGTATTGTTTGCCATGTCTGAAAAGAAATGTACTGAAATCAAATAAAAACCAATACCATCTGTCCCTGTTATCATTATGCATTTTTATGTTACTTTCACTAAACATCACAGTTAACATCATCATTTCCATGGCAGACATAATTGGATATCAAATATAGAATCTTTGGTATAGTCGTGTCTGTCCCATTGATTAAACATTAAGATCACCATACAGTCCACTTCATTTATCTTAATTGGTTAATGGAGATGCATTACTATGGTGTACTTGCATAAATGAACACACACAAACACATTTGCTGTTCTAATATACTGTGATGTGACAGAAGATTCACAATCACTGAAAAAATAAGAATCACTTATTAGAGAGAAGCATAGTAATTTGAACTAATGTATTCATTTACTGTGTTTAACAAAGATTTACTAATCCGCTACTATGTGATTGGTGGATTCTAGATTCTTTGCTACCTATAAAGCCATAAATGGGTTGTCAGGCAGTAAAAACTACTGCCTTTATGGAAATCTTATTTCAGTGCAGGAGATCAGTACTGTGCTAGGTAGGCAAATAAATCGGCACTATATCCTACAGCATCGGGAGTGTATTATCAAAATAAAGAAATAATTAAGCAAATGTGTCAGACTTTCAGCCAACAAAGGAAGATCCAGGGACACTGAATGAGAAGCCATGGTGTTTTCTTAATGATCAGTGACATGGGCACAAATTCTAGGGCTTACACTACACATGTTTATTGGTGTGGTTCTAGAAGTCACTAGTTAAAAAAAAAAATCGAAAAGTAAAAGCTGTATCTCTTCTCCAGCTTTTGTGGAAGAAGGAACTGTCCTGTCTTCCAGCTTCCAGATACTGCCCTTATCCCTTGTGCAGTGTGTCCCTCCTCACACACTTTGACTGTTTCTTCTTTTTCCTCCCCTGTTACTACTCACCACTCTACTCCTCCACCTGGATTCTTCTTATAAGGGCTCTGATATTTGCAATGGGTCTGCTTGGATAACCCAGGACAATCTTTTTATCTGTAGGTATTTAGTTTAGTCACATGTCTGAAGTTTTTATTTCCTCCTAAAGGACTATTCACAGATTCTAATGATTAGGATGTTGACATCAGCATTTATTCAACCTATTCTAGAAGATAAAATTTGAGTAAGGATCTAAGAGAATGAATGATCTAGCCACATAGCATTTCTTGGGGTATATTTTTCTTAGAAGAATGTAAATAGACACAAATTTACAAAAGAGGAGTATTTCTAGTATGTCAGTGAATAAAACGAAAGTGTCAGAACAGTTTCAGAGGTCTTACTGGTGCTCATTTTATGGAGAGAGACAGCACATCTAAGGTGGATGGCAAAGGACGTACAGAGTCTGCCTTACTTGTTGCTTGAAACGGGACTTCTCATGGTATCTTCCTAGAATCTGGGCTCAGAACAGGATAAAAGGAGTCAAAATAGGAGTCTAACTAAAGAGTATTGCAGTAATACCACCAAGAGTATGGGAAGAGATGATGGACTTGGAAGATAGAACTGACAGAGTTGGTTATGAATAAGAAATACCAAGGTGACACGGAAAATTAGGTTCTAGCT
>NW_004524743.1:5206006-5218266 GCF_000260255.1 Octodon degus
TGTGAAGGTCCTAGATTCAGGCCACAGTATTGAGTAAAAGGTTCACAAATTGGGGTTTACAAAATTAACCATATTTTGCTCTTCTGTAAGATCCATTGAAAGATTGTGAGGAAGTTGGAAGAGGTTGATGGCTTGGAAATAATGCTTCAGCGTACACATCATTGAGTAGTCATGTCTACAATATTAAAAGAAAAACCTCGAATATTGAGAACTAACTAAGGAGGCCAGAAGATAGCTCAGTGGCATAAGTGCTGGCCCGACAGGAACAAGGTCCTGAGTTTTTGTTTTTTTTTAAATTGTTTTGGTGGAACCGGGGATTGAACTCAGGCTCTTGCGCTTGCCAGGCAAGTGCTTATTCCACTGAGCCATCTCCCCGGCCCCTAGGTCCTGAGTTTGATCCCTGGTATTGCAAACAAAACAAAATACAACTATAAGAAATTTTAAAAAAAGGAATGACCATTTTGTATCCATATATTCAAAATAGGATAGATATAAAGCTGCATTCTCTTAATTCAACGAATAGAGAGATTTGTTCTAATAGTGTTTGTGGACAAGATATCATGTTTGCATCTTGTACAATGACTAACCACTAAGACAACAATGTGCAATGTATTTATTATTGAAAATGTACTACTAATCGGTTTTGAAACTGTCTCATTGCTATTTGTGCCTCAATAAAATTATTTTTAAAAAAATAAAAAGAAGAAGAAACAATGATCTGAAGATCAAGCAAATATTTTACAAAGAGATTTCTAGATGATCATTATGAACATGATTTATTTTCAATAAATTTAGTAAATTAAACCACAACAGGATACAGCTATGTATCTGGCAGAATAGCTTGCAGAAACACTTGTGCAATCCATCGGCCACTGCACAATTACACCTCAGTAAAATTAAAGATGGACTTTCTTGATATATATCAATAAGAAAATAATATCAAAATCTTTTTTCCTAAGATAAAAAAGCAATTTTTATTATTTTGTGTCTTTTGTAATTTTTGTGTCTAAGTAATTTGAGATAATAGTGAGATTTGTTTAATATCTTATGGGATTTTCACAAAATACGCAACACAGTTATTGTCAACACTACTATTAAGTTGATAAAGCAGATTAGCTTTTAATGAAAATACATCCTCTCGTTCTAAAATATGTCTTGAGGAAATTTTCCATTTTTAGAAATGTATTTCTCATCCTCCCTTGGCAGCTAATGAGCTTTAATTAAGTGTAATTGCAAAGTTTATCTTAGTGACAAAAAGTACACTCCAATGTTCTTCATCTCCACACCCCACCTTCATTCCCTTAGGAAAAAAAAGTAAAATTCATTTCTGCTTTAAGTAGAAAACAGAAGCAAAAAAGATTGTTGAACACAGCACAGTGTTCTGTGTGTGTTTGTTGGTTTGGGATATATTTAAATGAAGGTGTTTTTAGTGACATTGTGTAATTGTGAATATTATTTTTGTTGTTGCTCTGCTTCCAAGCCATTTCTGCCTTTTAACAATTGTTTGGTATTTTAACAGTTTGCTCTGTATTTGGATTCTTGGGTTCTGGGTTCTGACATTTGCATGGTGTTGTCTTATTCTCAAAGCTTTCCCTTGCGTCTTTCCCCCAAGCTTCCCACAAAGCACCCTGGGAGTCGTTTTGGAAAGCCACCATGTTTAAGATGTTCTCTTTCCTTGCTTGTATTTCACAATCTCTTTCCCTTATTTTATTTCTGAGTCTAATCTGTCCTTAGCTTCAAGAGATCATATTTATGTAGTGGAAAGTCATACCTGCTGTGAGTGGTTTTTAACTTTCTTCTTTTGAATTCTTCCCTTTGTATTTCTAAATGTAGCTTATTCTACAAAATATTTCTTTAGTGCCTTGAGGAAATAAAACACCAAAAAAGAAGTGAATTATTTATATTTTTAGTTTAAAGTGTAAATCTCTTAGGATTAGTGAGACTATATTTGGCATATTGCATTGCATCTAATGCGGTGTAATTGTGTAATAAATATTAATGGGAATAATAGAAAGTGTCTATGGGGAATTTTTCTTAAAAGAAAACAATTGTCCTGTTATCTATAATAAAATGAATTTCAATTTATGGACATAGTGAGAGCTGGAAAATACTGATTTTTTAAAGAGAATCATGAAAATGACTTTTCAAAATGGGAAAAATAATGAGGAAACATGACAAGATTTGAGAGAGGGTGACCCTTGGATACAGAAATTCATCTTCCTTCTTAAGCACAATTAAGAATCCTGTAAAGTGAATAAATAGTACTTTTTCTTCCAGCAGTGTCACTTACTAGTTGGAAGAACTAACTGAAGTATCTGCCTGCTTCGACAGACCTGAAGCAAAGGATTATGGGAACTTTACCACTCGGTGGGCCGTTTCAGCAGGGCTTCGGAATATAAATAACATTTCATTAAAATGAAAAAAAAAGTGTGAGAACCTGACAACAAAACAGGTCACTTTGCTCTTTTGTGTTTGAACAGCAAAAAATAGTTTTGAAAGGTTACATTTTTTGCTTCTTTATTTTCACAGGACTACAGAAATCTTTTTGGATGAAAGTCCATTTTGTAGACGGCAGAAAGTGTAGACCAACTGACTTTAATAGCTCTGGTCATTAGGGTACTAATTATAACAATCTAGAAACAGGAATATATATTCATGTATAAATTCTTTTCTTCCTCCTGAATGTTACAAATGGATTGGGCCTCTGGCAGTTCATAGTTGTCTTTTAAGAAAATAAAGTTCAGTATAATTATTTATAGCAAACAGAATAGAAAGAACTTCTTTGAAAGAAAGGATGATGTGAATTTATGTTTGTATTATGCAATGACCACTGATGTTTGTCCCAGTTATTACTCTTGGTCCGTGTCCCGATGTGGCTACTCAAAGAAATCCCCAACCCCTTAGGTAGGACAACACAGTGTCACTGGTCCCAGAGAAGTTATGACTTCTTCCTGACTTTTACAAACTCTGTGTGGAATACTGATGTGTTTCCAGGGTTATTCACAGCCCTTCTTTGTGTTAGACTAGTCAGCCTACAGATTTTTATCTGTAGTAATTGGACAAGCAATCCATAGGCAGAAAACAAAAACAGCACCAAATTAGAAAGAAGCTGAAGATACTGTGTGGTTCCACTCTCCCCTATGTGATTGTTGCAGTTACCTTTCTCTTGTTGCTAGGACAAAATACCTGACACCCAAAATTAAGCAAGGAAAGGTTTATTTAACTTACAGTGTGTAGAAATTTCAGTCCATACTTGGTTGGTTCCAAGGCAGGGTGGCACATGGCAGAGAGCAACAGTTCATGGTCGTAGAAACCAACTAAACAGCTAAAGCACAATAGGAGAGGCAGTGGCACAGGGCAGACCCCTCTCCCTTCCTTATGCTGCATTCAGGCTGTCTGCTCAGGGCAGCTGCAGCACTCACACCCATAACCCCAGACTTGGAGCGTGAAGTAATCATAAACTGTAGAAATCCACACTATCCCCAGGATTGCATCAGCCTTTGGGGGACATCTACACACAAACCCTCCCCATGCTAAAAGTGTCACATCTGGACCACATAAAAATTAAGAAATTCACATTTAAAAAAGGGTCAGAAAAAGCTAGCTCCTATTTTGTTGTGCTTAAAATAGCAATATTTGTTATTTTATATATAATACTGTTGAATGATCACTGTGCACACAGCACTGTTCCAGGCAGTCTGAACAAATTATTTTGACCCATACTAGGAAGAGTCCTAGCTCAGCTCTTGTAAAGAGTCCTAGCTCAGCCCTTGTGAAGCCTGAAGTAACATGTATACTTTGCTAGTTCATGCCTGACCTCATCATCCTTGAGGAAAATGTCCAGTGAATGTTAGGTGCAGGAGCAAACGAAAGATGAAACACATGTGCCTGGTCGTCACTGTGTCTGCTCCCTCGTGTGCAGCGGTGTCCATGTGTGTGCCTCATTCAGAGAAGTGGGAAAGACACTCTCAAATCACTGGGTTGACCCTGGTTGAACTGAGTTGACCCTCCCCTAGTGCCTGATCCACAGTCACTTCCCCAACAGTGTGGAACATCATGCCACATGTTTTTCTTCCTTAGCTGAAGTGAGGCCATAATATAGTAGGATTTCTCTTTATAAATATTTCCATTTCAAATTTTTCTATCAAGATACATATTCCTATATATATTTAGCCTGACAAAACTGTGAAATTTTTACTGTAACTATCCATGAGCACAGTGTTTTCTAGTGGTCATGGAATCAGTGCACCAGGTAGAAGCAAGAAAGGGGCAAATAGTAGCAAATGCGAAGAATTTACATGCACATTCAACCTACCTAGGGAAATGTTCTTATTATCTATAATACATTCTTCTGGGTTATCTGAATCCTAATTGCGCAGTAGCTATAAAACCACTCTGAAAGTTGCAGAAAACTGATAGCAATGCAAAATAATTTTCGTGTGTTTATATGCAAATTAATAATACCTGGTAGCAGGAAAATGTCCCCAACTCCTGCAAATATCAGTTTTGCTTCCATCTGTGGACTCATTGTAATATTCCTTTCTATAAGTGTGCCTGTTCTTGAATTCCCCTTGAACCGATTGTAACACCTCACTAGTTTTCTTATTAATAAGTTATATAAAATCCTTAATGTATGATCATTTTTATATCTGAGAGTCACGACTTTTACCTTTTTGTTGGAAAATGGTCGTTTAAAAATCAAAATACAGTTCTTCTTTTATTAATTCTTGAACATATTCAGTGTACAAGTATTGAATGGGTCAAGTGTCTGCGTAGTATTGCGTCAAATGCTGCCCTGGATAACAAGGGTGTGTGCTACACTACCGTTACACCGCGACTGTGTCTTCAAGTGTCTTACACTGGAAATCTAGTCCTCGGTGTGGTGAGGGTGATGAAATGTGGGGTCCAGTCGGACAGGGATTTATCATTGAGGCTGCTAGCCTTGGAAAAGATGAAGGTAATTTTTCAAAACCCTGGTTATTTCTTACAGAAGCGAGTGATTATATAATAGCAAACCTGGCCTCTGAATCTCTCTCTGGTTCTTCATCTTTCCATGAAATGTCTTCTACATTTGCTAGTGACCGAGAAGTGACATGTGTATGAGGCCTTCAACAGAGCTAAATCTATCTAACCCAAACTGGGAATTAAATAAGCACCCTAAAAATTTATCCACCCACAGGGATTTTGTGATAGCAGTGAAAAAAATAGACTACGACAAGCAGTAAAATAATGATAGATTTGAAAGAATGAAAGCCACTGACTCACTGTTCTAATTCTCTTTCTTATAATACTCTCATCATTTCTGGTTTCTTCTTCACCTTCTCCCTTTGTGTCACATGAAGTAAAATAAATGAGAACATTATTTTACTATGATGAATGGTCTGAGCATAGGCAGATTGCCCCTCATTTATAATCAAATTGATAAAGTGTTTGAACTAAAATGATTAGATTTCCATGCTAAACAAATTAAATATCTTCTTATCAACAGGGGAGAGAAGTGACATGCTACCTCGTTTTAATAGAGATTTTTACTTCATAAGCAATCTCACAACAAAACCCAAGAAGGCAGAGTGGAGATACTCGGTGACCAACATTTCTGTGGACAGGAAGGAGCAAGAGGCTGAAAGTCACCATGGTACAGGGCTGCCAGTAATGGGCTCCATCACCATTTCCTGGGCTAGCAGATGAAGTAAATTGAAAGACATGCCTGCCAGGGATCTGTAAATTTTTATTCTTTTCACCCCATTATATGCTCTGACTTTATATTGTGTAGAATGAGTATTAGAAAAGGAAGGAGCTGTCCTTAGCCTCACAATTTAAACCATCTCCTGCTCAATTGTAACACGGTATGCATTTCCTCACTATAAGGAGGGCTAAAACTGATCACAGGGTGGACACATTCAATAATTCCTATCAGAGTGGACATGACCCATTACTTTGACTGTGGCCTTTACTTTTCTTGATATCTAGATTTAATTTCATGGGAATTGTAAAATGACTGCGTGCCTCGCACTTACAAAACCAGAGGCATCCAACCTATGTCTATAAAAGCTAAGGAAATGGAAAAATTGAAACGATTACCTGGTATTCTTTACCCATTCATTTAAACCTTCTACACTTATATTGATCAAATTCAGTAAGTATTTATCAAAAGTTTTGGCACTGAAATTATAATAGTGAGAGAAATAAGTATGGTCATTAGCCATATAAATATTAAATTGTAATTAAATATTTAAGTTTCAATTTAAATGTAATTTAAGTTAAAATAAATTTAAAATAAACAAACATGAAAGTGACCCATTTTTAGGTACAGATACACAATAAAATTGTGGCATTGGTTGGTTTTATGCAGAAGATTAACACAAGGATGGCTTAAATATCACTTGAATGATTTTCTCTGTTATACCAATTAGTAATGGCCTCCCAGCGAAGTCTTTTGTTTAAGCTGTAACAGAGTGGCAAAGGATATGGTCCTACAAAGATGTGAAGAACAATCCACCTAATCAGAGGAAGAGCTGATAAAAAGATGTGAGACATCGTGGGAAAGTCAATTATTGTTTGATGCCAACTATGCATTCAGTGCAGAACAAAAATGTTGGTATTTTATATTCAAAAAGAGAGAGGGTGATCTCATTCTTGTGAATATAGCAAATAACAGCACCAAAGGAGAAAAGAACGTGTGTTGTTAAGGATTTAGAGAAATCAGAGCTCTTGTGCACTGCTGGAATCGTAAATTATTAAATAGCTATGAAAAATAGGGGTAGGACCAGCCAGATAGCTCAGAGGACTGAAGTGCCTGCTTAGGCGGAGCATAGTGGGCAGGTTCGCTTCCAGGTCTGCCGTACAGGCCCTGCCCCAGCGGCCCACTGAGACTGGGTTTTGTGACACGTGACTGTAATCCCAGCACTTGGAAGGCTGAAAACAGGAGCATCACTATGAGTTTGATCTACATAATGAGACCCTGTAGACCCCATACTAAATACCAAAAAAAGAAAAAAAAATAGGGTAAGTCCTAAAAAAATTACTATATGATCCAATAATTTCACTTCTAACTATATATTAAAACAATCTCAAAAAGATATTTTATCATTTATATTCATGGCAGCATTATCCACATCAGTCAAAGTGTTTTTTATTTTTTTTTTTAGTGTTCTTTGAAATACTCGAGAAAAACTATTTTGTTCATAAATCTTTCATTTCCTTAATTTTTTCTTTTTACACAAATTTATTCTAAAAATTATTTATTTAGCAGAACTGGCAATTGTCAGAAGTTGTTGACTTGAGCCTTTTACAGCTCAGAATATTAATATGGAATTACTTTTTATACTTCATGGTTATACATTTCTGCTGGATGGTTAAGACCAAGTTAAAGCAAGACCTATATAACTAAAAATGTCACTTTTGTATCTGACAAGGTCAGTCAAATCCCCTCAGGATTTAACCCTGAAGCCAGGGTTAAAGCATTTGTAGATTATGGACTATTAGAGTATGTTTAGTTATTTTGCTGAATTCAAGTACCTACAGTCTTTAGATTGGCTTGAAGTATGAAAAGGTCTTTTAAAGACTTCTCCAAATACTGCTTCTCTCATTACGGTGGAACACACATCTCTGACAAAACAAAACACAAGAGGGGGATATGTTGGGAGCCACGAAGCTAGACAATTGATCAAATATGTGTAGGTGGGACTTGGCCCAGTGCCTACAGCAAACAAGCTACCTCACTCCTGAGATGGACATCCTGTCTGGTTAAGGTCAGCTATCAGTCACTAGGAAACCTAGTGTCATGCATCACTAACTTCATAAAAGTTTAAGTAAAGGAACATTTTGTTGTGAAAAAATATATATATATATATGTATACGTATACACAAGAGAGTTAAGATAGATATACAGCTACTTTCTCTTAGTTCATTGAGAATAAAAGTTTGTATTAATATTGTTTAGACAAGATACTATGTTTGCATCTTGTCCTCTGAGTAATTACTATGAAGACAACAATATGCAATACATTAATTATTATAACCGTCCTACTAACCTATTTTGAAACTGTTTCATTGCTATTTTATCATTTTTTTCTCATTAAAATGAATTTTAAAATCTATCAAAGATTATTTATTTTGTACAGAGTCTGTGATTGTCCTGTCTCAGCCTCCCCAGTGCTGGGATTACACGCATGAGCCACGGTGCCCGGTTTTGGGGTCTGACACAGCATGCATTACCTGGGATTGAACCTGAGTCCTTGTGTTTGCCAGACAGGTTCTTAGACTGCTGAGCTAACTCTCCAGTTCTCATTTCCTTAATCTTGATTCAGAGTTCAGTATTTTATTTATTTATTTATTTATTTTTGTACTGGGAATTGAACTCATGACCTTGTGCTTGCCAGGCAGGCTCTGTGCCACTGAGCTATATCTCCAGTCCTAGAGTTCAGTATTTTAACACAAAAATGGTTCTCAAATTTAAGAAGATGGACACCTAGGAAGCATACAAAAATGGCAGGCCAAAGACAGCCAATTTCTAAATAGGTAGTTCCAAGATCTGAAAAATATTGCTAATAGAATTGATTGGATAAACAGATGGATTGTTAGGTAATATACAGATCAATAGTTCTGTAGATAAATTAGGCTAAATATTTAATAATCTATACATTTAAGCGAGTTCTTATGGTATTGCTGTCGCTGACATGCAACCAGCTGCTTGAGGAGACTTGGGCTTCCTAGCTGTGCAGTTAAGCAGCAGCTAAGTTAAATGCACCATGCTGTGCCGGCCCTGCCTCCAAGGTGTGCTGAGACTGAGATTGAGATTGGGCGTGGTGGCGCCTGTAATCCCAGCTCTTGGGAGGCTGTAAAGAGGCAGATCACTATGAGTATGATCTAGTAGTGAGACCCTGAACACATTGTAGACACCTACCATAAAATACAAAAAAAAAAAAAAAGTAGTTCAATGCACCAGGGTCTATCACTTTATGCAGACCAACCCATGAGAAATATTTTAAAAGATGTATTTCAAACATTTTTAAAGCTTTTGGGATAATCTTTTCTATAGTCACCCTCTTTGTAGTTCTCTCTCTCTCTCTCTGTCTCTCTGTCTCTCTCTGTCTGTCTCTGTCTCTCTCTCCCTCCCTCCCTCCCTCCCTCCCTCGCTCCCCCTCTCTCTCTCTGGTACAAGGGATCAAACTTAGGACCTTGCACTTGCCAGGCAGGCACTTACACCACTGAGCTATCTCTTAACCGTCATTTTTATTTTATTTTAACTTAAAATATTAGTGAAGACACTGCCTGTATGGCTTTCTCTCCTCTATCCTCCCCAGGTGTCACTGTCCTAGGAGTTTTGCAAAACCTTTTCCTCTACATTGACACATGTGCAGGTTTTTTTTTTCTTTAAAATGTCTTTCAACGGAAAAATATTTTATATAGCCATCATAATCTAATTCATTTGTCTTTTTCTATGACTTGTTTTCTTTTAGTATATCTCACAGTTTTCCCTGTCAGCACACACTGATGCATTGTGTACCCTAAGATAACATAACCAGAAGGTTTAATCTCTATTTACAGGCAGGTAGATTGTTTCTAATTTTTGCTTTCCTACACCTAATCTTAAGCCTTACACTACTATGATTCATGGTACAATATATACATGTATATACAATTGTAAACATGTGATATTAAAAGCTACTTATAGGGAATATTTGTTAACATATTTTCTGCTACATATTGCATATATCTGTATTAATTTCATGGAGTGTGTATATCTCACTGTGTTCTGTGGAAACAGGAGTGAACTAGTAAATTGACATGCATAGACGTAATATTTCCATTTTTTCAAAAAGTAACACAAAACTTTTGTTTAAATAACATGCCTGGTTTAACAAGTGATATAAAAATGTTAAATCTACAAGGAAAAATTGAAGAGGACATGATTCTTAGCTACAGTGGTCAAAGACAAAAATTCTATGCTCAACTTAAAGTTTGGTAAATGTTATCAAGTTTTTAATAATCCTGTATCTTAATGCATTCCATTACATTTGGATTTTCTTCATTGCTACTGTGAGGTAGCTGCATGAAAGTCCACTTCATTGTTTCTGCATTCCCTTTCCGTCCTTCTTTCCTCATAGCAGACTGTGTGTCCCGAAGTCTTTCATTCTAGGAAACCAATCAGGTATTCTAGATGCAAATTTAGATTGTAGATTCATGTTCCTTGAGCACCCCACTGGACCTGCGGAGGGACATACTTGGTACTTGCTGTATGCCCCTGGGTGCTGCCTACCAGGGACTGCTCAATGGTTATTTCCTAGCAGGGGCTGTTTTATAAAGCTTTGGGTGCTTATTTTCTAGACTATTGAAACACACAACCTATATGCCCAATCTGCACATACTTGTTCTCCACCCGGAATGAATGTCAAAACACACTAATTTTTTTTAATATTCACTTTTGCTACAAATGTAATTTTTCGAAACAAATTTCCTCTTGGTGGAAACCACCGAGTACTCAAGTTCTTGCCTGAATCAGTCTCAATGCCTCCAGTTGCCAGAGCCAAAATCTTCCACATATTACGGCTCTAGCGGCTGGATGTCAAGACTAGTTCACGTGTCGTGTCAGTGATGGTATCAGTTAGCTTTAAACTTTCTTGTTGGTTTTGGCCTTTTAATTTTTATGAGTTGAGCTGTACACTGATGAGAACATCTTATCTGGTCAGCACTTCCACATTTTTTGCCTCAAGGAGTTTTTCTGGTGTCCAGTCTCACAAGTGCTGGGCATCTTTCTGTATATTATAAATGTTGTGGGCCGCAAGATAGGTCAGCGGACTAAGCGTCTGCTTAGGCAAGTGCAGGGACCAGGCTTTGATCCCTGGTACTGCATGCCATGCTGGCCCCGCCCCAGGGCACACTGAACCAGTGACCCAGTCTGGGCATGGTGGTGCTCACCTGTAATGCCAGCACTGGGGAGGCTGAAAACAGGAGGATTGCTACAAGTCCAAGCTGTGTAGTAAGACCCTGTACCAAATGCATAAAAATAAAAATAAATAAAGGTTCAAATATAGACATTGAAGATTTTCAAAATGCACCCATTCCCTTTATCTGTAGCATGCAGTGATAGAGAATGACAAGCTTATTTGCACTGGCAATGTGTCCACAGTGCTTTACCCAAATAAAGGTAAGCAAGGATATTCATACTAGTCTTTAAAGCAGTGGTACTATTTGTCCTCAATTTCTCACATTTTCCAAGACCTCAAGTACATATAAGAAAGTCTAAATATAGCCTTACTAGTGTCTTATCAAAGAAAATCAAAATAAATGTGAAATTCTGATTTCACAATCAAGAATGTGCTTCTATAAAGAACACGGCCCTTTTCTGCGTGGTACCAGCTTCTCAAATTGTGCCATGGAGACCGCTGTGTCGGAAAAGGGTTCAGAGCAATGTGGCCTCTTCTGTATTACTATGTCTCTGTAACATCAGTCTTCATGGATTTATTTCAACATACAACCCACAACCCATCAAGAACATGTTTAAAGTCTTCCAGTACTTTTATTATTGTGGTCTGATCCTGCGTACCTCTTCAGTTCACTTCCTGTCAGCCTATCCTTCATGAAACAGGCTAGAGCTGCACTGAAAGCACACAAAGGGCTTTGTCCAGAGTTTATCTTTGTGTGTGTGTGTGTGTGTGTGTGTGTGTGTGTGTGTGTGTGTTTAGTGCAGGTTCTACAGGGTCTCACTATGTAGATCGGACTTGTAGTGATTCTCCTTTTTTCAGACTCCCAAGTTCTGGGATTACAGGTGCATGCCACCATGCCCAGTCTCAGTCTCCATCACAGTGTGCCCCAGGTGTGGGGCTGACGTGGCATGCCAGCGATAGAACCCTGGCTGCTGCGCTCTGCCTAAGCAGGTGCTTTAGTCTGCTGATGTATCTGGCTGGCCCAAAGTTTGTCTACTTAGAATGGTCTTTCTCTAAGATCTTCCCAAGGCCATCTCCTCCACTCACTACTGATCTCAGCTCAGTTATGTCCTCTTCAAAAATTCCCCTCATGGGCATGGAATCTACAATATGGATTTCATATGCCCAGGGGTGTTGATGGGTATTCTTACTTATTTATATGCTGCTAAGCTTTATTGTATTAGCTATCTTTAAAATATCTGAGCTTTGTTTAGTCACAAACTTTGTCTTTTATTAGCATTGCAATTTCAAATGTTATCTGCTATGCAACAGATGCTCAATAAACACTTGCTGAATAAATAAATTAGTGGATGATGTGGAACCCCTGACCCA
>NW_004524743.1:5218366-5220902 GCF_000260255.1 Octodon degus
AAAGTGTTCATACGTGGGAGGGCAGAATGAGACCTCATTGGCTAAAGCAGTTAAGCTACCTCAGGCCTGAGAAAAACATCCTACCTGGACATGGTTATCTATTAGTTGCTAGGAAATCTTGTGTCTCATAACTTTGCAAAAGTATAAACACACAACTCTACTGTGTATGTTCGGAGATCCTTTGCTAGTCAGTCAAATGGACCACCACCTGAACCCAGTTCTTTCCTTGTCTCTGTTTTCATTGTTCCTGGTGTACACCAGAGACCAATGGATCCCTGCATTCCAACAAGTGGAAATTCAGTTTCTAACTTCTGCAGGAGGATATGAATTCAGAAATTGTAAGCACATAGTTAAATTTAAACTAAAGAAGTTATGGGACTGGGGAGATGGCTCAGTAGAATGAGCGCTTCCCTGGCAAGCGCAAGGGCCTGATTTCAATCCCCAGTTCCGCAAAAATAAATAAATAAATAAGCTGAAGAAGTTAGATGAGATCATTTTGGAAGTAGATACAAAGAGAAGAGATAATATCTGGAGTTTCAGCTTAGAATATTGGAGCACTCCAGAATTAAAAGGCTGAGGCAGAGCTGACTTTTTAGACTTCATATCCATGTAAATTCACTTCAACCTGCACGTGGAAGATTCACATGTTTGTTTTAGGCTTCTGTTCTCTCCCTGTCTATCCCCCTATTTGAAAAAAAAGTCCTTGCATTTCCATCATGAGCAGAACTGCACAACCTATATAGCTGGTTCTGAAAGAGGCCACATATAGAACCAGAAAGGAAACCAGAGGTGGTAAGGGTGGTAAAATTTAAAAAAACAAACAAACAAGAAAGTATAAATCACTGGAAGCCAAATAAATAAGAATCCTTGGGAATCAAAATGATAAAATCTTACACGAGGTCGCTGTCAAGCAAGATAAAGACTGAAAAGTGAAAACTGGATTTAGCAATGGGCGAGTCTTTGGAGGCTTTGAGAAGAGCCATGCAGGAGAGTAGTGAGATGAACTCTCCATTGGAGTAGATTTACTTTAAAATCTTCCAAGGGAAATTAATAACTGGTACATACCATAAAGGAATTTTATTCTAGAGAAGAAAATCATGCCAGGGAGAGAGCTCAGCAGTCTAAGTGCCTCCCTGGCAAGCGCAAGGACCCAGGTTTGATCCCCAGAACTGCATGCCATGTGCAGATACCATGCCTAGAAGGACACTGAAACCAGGCATGGTGGAACACGCCTATAATCCCTGTGCTGGTGGGGAGGCTGAGCTAGGAGGATCACTGTGAGTCTGAGTTACACAGTGATACCTTGGATGATATCAATCAATCAATAAATAAAAGATTTAAATTGGAAAATAAAGTACACCCACACAGAGAGACAGAGAGAGAGACACAGAGAAACACAGAGAGGCAGAGAGACCTTCAGAGGAAGATGGTTGCTTTAGTTACTTTTCTCTTATTGCTGGACTAAAGTACTTGACACCTAAAGTTAAAATGGAAAGGTTTATTTAGCTAACAGTTTGTAGAGGTCTCAGTCCATAATCAGCTGGCTTCCAGACATGGAGACATGACAGAGTGACACCACTTCGTGCTGGTGGAAGACAGTAAAAGCAGCAAGAACAAAAGGAGACAGGGCAGCAAGCCTCTTTTGCTGCCCTGGACCGGGTCCCATACACCCTAGGATGGAGAACAGCTGTGTCACTTAGTTAAGCTTCTAGACTTGCCAAGTTGACACAATGTATCAATGATTAAAACCATTCATACTAAAACCCATGACAATATGCTGTCCAGATTTTGATATTGAAAATATCATACATTTTACCAGTAATTTCATATTTGTTCCTGTACCTATGAGGCAAGTGTGAAGAAAGTGAAACAAAATGTGTTAGATATTTGAAGAAAAATCTAATACAGTAGTTTGTAAGAGAAGAAAGTGCAAGAAATACATATTGTGACTTTTAGGTGATGTTGAGGAGCCATGAATATAAGTAATCATCAGTTTAGAATTTGCTACAGGGCTGTATGTTTTATCCTTCACTGTTTAGTACAAGTATTGGCATAAAGGAGTAGATGCAGACTTAATGAAAGTTGTTATCATACCAAGTGAACATGCTACAAACATAGAGAACAGAAACCAGAGTGAAGTTAAAAGCAAGACGAACAATAAGAATATTTGTGAAATGTGACTTTCGTAAGAAGAAAAGAGGACTTGAAAGGCAAAAGGAACTGAAAATGTGGTCAGGTAATGAACTCAAGGTGTAAGGAAGACAGAAGGAGCACTGGATTTGAAGGAAGAAGAGAAATTAACAAGAAAGATCTAAAAGGAGTGATGACAAGGTGAAGACTGACACTGAAATTATGGTCACAATTTGCAACCTCACCACAGTTTGTGTCAATCTGATAAGTCTGATAACATGCAGCTGAAATTGGGTAGAGACCAACTTCATCAAAGGAGAAAAAAATTGGGGATTTTAGAGTTTACAGCAAGCAAATATAATCTACATCAATATGGTAATCACCAGTAACAATCACCTAAGAGAAT
>NW_004524743.1:5223517-5231027 GCF_000260255.1 Octodon degus
CGGTGTGGTGTACAGTACTCAAAGACCTTTTTATCTAAGGGCCAGTGGATTTCTATTGGAGTGATAATTTGAGGGATTTTTTTTTCAGCATCTTTAAGAACAGGTGGGAAACAAAAGCAGAGGAGCATATGAAGTTGAATTTTAAGGGAAGCACCAGGGATTCACTGTTTTGGAAATCTAGAAACTTCTTTAGAAGAGAAATCAGTCAGCCCAACTAGATAGATGAAAGAACTGTTAAAACTAGCAATATTGGTAAGTTCTGTGGTTTTTGAATGAGTCCCATAAGAGAACTTTGACTTTGCAACATAATTAATTGAGGAAAAATACTAGAAGAAGATGTGACTAGAGCCCCCTGTGGGAACAGCTCAATGGCATTAGGTTTATCCAGTGGGCTATTGGTTCTGTCAGGAGCATTTTTTCATGAGACAGAAGATGTCAGGCAATTTTCAAAAAAAATTTTTTTGTTTGGCATAACTCAGGGACAGTTCTGGCACATGGGAAGTTGTCAGAGGTGTGCTGCACACTGTATAAGGTTTGAAACAAAGAATCAACCAGCTCAGAGTGTCAGTAACACTGAGATCACAAAATCTGCCTGCAGACAGTGGTCACTTACACAAGGTTTTATGAAAAGTGTGACACAGACAATATATGACTTTAGTCTAGATTTCTCAACCGCCAACATAGAAACCACGTTAAGCCAAAAGGGTGATTAGACTAGCAGTCCCGTACCTTAGACCTGAGAAGCAGAAATTCATACAAGTCTTAAGAAGAAACTAAAGCCACAAATATAGAAAGCTAGAAGACAGATTTCCTTTTATTTTTCTCTCTGTCAAGCTGTCTTCCTTTTTGTCACTCTCTGTAGACTGTCTTTTAAGAAAGCTGTTCTATGCAGATGTCAGAATTTATCTATTTTGAGTGTCCCAGGGTTACATATTACCTTAGTGTCCACAATGGTAATCATTCTATGTTCTTTAATCCTTATAACTATAACTGACCTCTCTTAGTGTTATTAGCAACAATCGTTCCAAAATTGAATCAGGCTTTAGATCACAAGTTTAAATTTGCAGTTTTTTCTCTTGCTATGCCGATAGCTCAAATGGATCTGTCTCTTCTTCCTCCATCTCCCTCCTTCACATCTTGTTCCTTTATGATGTAGAAAAAGTGAACCTTTCAAAAGAGTATTTATTAAAATGGAGATTTTCCAACCAGAAAGCTCCATACATGATCCTTGTTTAGAATCAGATAAATATCATCTTTACTTAACAAAACATGAGAAAAAAATCTGACATAACTATGTACTAAAGAGGGGGAAATTAAAATCTTTGATATATTCTTATAAAATTCTGTAGCATATATCAATTTCTAGACTTACCTTATTGTAGATGGATCAAATATTTCAACAGCAGCCACAGTGTCTACAGAACAGTTTTTGAGAAATGCTTGTCTATTTGTAATACTTGTGCTAGGAGCCTTCAGAAACCAATGTTACATTTAGAAAATCCTAAATGCTATTTATTATACACTGCTCTTAGAGATTTCTCATTCATAGTAGCATATTAAGGAATCTAAAACTTCATGTTTTATTAAAGAAAACTCATTGAATTTTTAACACAAAAATCTCCAAGATTTATTTCTCTGCATAACATATTATAATGTAATACCTATTTATATTCCTCAAAATATGGGTTCCTTGCATTACTCTTGAAAATGTCTACTATTCCTTTTCACTATATTAATGAACACAAATTAGGAATGTACAGGGGTGATATTAGTAATTTAAGTTTTCTCAGAATCTTACCCAAGTTTGTATCAAAGTTTGTATTACAGTATTTCATTTTAAGGAATACAAAGAACAACAAACATAACAGAACCTTTTCAGGTTTGGAATATTACCATTAGGCTTTTTTTTGTACTTAGAGACAGAGTCTCACTATGTAGTTCAGACTGTCATTGAATGCACTTGCAGCAGTTATCCTGTCTCAGCCTCCAAATTTTGGCTGTGCACCAACACCCTTAGAAAAAGATTATGCTTCTTATTCCCATGACTGTATCTTCTATACACTTGAGATAAAATTTTACATATCCATAGATTAAAATCTTCCAAAACTTGTCATGCTCAAAGACTCCTAAAATGCTTAAGAAAATAAATAATATAAAATAAAATGGATATTTGGAAAGAATTTTAAGTATTTCAGCTTATAAATACTATATACATTGCTACACAATTAAACTATGAAGCCATGATTTCACCTACAATATCTTAAAACAATCATTTATTCTATTTGATAATATATGGTAAAAACATTTCATACTTGGAGTTCTATATATTTTAAGGCATTGAATAAATACATATTAAATATTTATTAAATATGTACAACTATATGTATTATTTTAGGAGCAAAATATCATTGAGCACTGTAGTAAATAAGTTATTCCCGTATTTTTCGGGCTATAGAAAAACTTAAGATAATATTAATGAGAAAATTAATCACAATTCAGAGCATCATGAGAGATGATTATCAATTACATGTAAAAGTGAAATTAAAAATCACTCAAAATCACGATAATGTCACTTTGCAAAAAGCCTTTTTTTTGAAAGAGATCATTATAGTCACGGGAAAGCAACCCTGAATTGTTGTACTCTATTGGTTCCATTCCAAATAGATCAAGTCTCTGATGATCACAGAGTTTTTCTTAATACGGAGCTTCATGAACTTTTACTAGTTTCATTCTTCTAACTAAAAGGTTTCCGACTTTATTTGAGAAACTCCTGAAGTGAATTTATGCAGCCCACAATGCTTATCAGCATAGAAAAGCTACAAGAGTAAAGACGCTTCCAAGGAGAATCGTGCATCCATTTGCATGAAAGTGAAAATACAGTGAATCTGCGACCTTTCCCAAAATAAGCCGAACTCAACTTTGAAGTAGGCACAATCCGTAAGCTCTACCAAAGCTAATTGGGAGGAATTATGCCTCTCCGGCATATGTTTTGTGATCTTTTTTCAGGAGCTTAATGGTCCGTGCTGACTTCCAACATGCTTCTCCTACAGCTGTATTAAATTGAATACTTCCTTTAATTTCTGACTACTGAAGATATAATTTCGGGCTAAAGATTTTCTCTTTTCCGCAATATGTAGAATTCTTATCGCTAGGACACAAATAGGAATGCTTACAATATGAAATTTTTGGGAAGCAGATTTCATATTTAAGGAAAAATTTGTGGAATTACACGACATACGTTTGTTGGAGGAAGAATTTGCCCAATGAAAATCACTTTCATAATGTAAATAAAGGATGTGAAATCCAGTTAATTTTCAGTTAATTTTTTGATAATAAGATTCACGAGGTCTCCATATATATTCTCCCACAAAATTCTCACTATGTAACTTTCCTTAAGATTAGATGAAGCAGGCTGGAGAGATAGCTCAGCAGACTAAGCTCCTGCTTAGGCAGGAGCAGGGACACGGGGGTTGGAGGGGCTGGGAGGTTGGGGGTGTTCGAGCCCCACAACCACAAGCTGCATGGGCCCCGCACCCAGGTGTGCTAAACTGGTGTCACAGTCCAGGCGTGATGGCTCACGCCTGTAATCCCAGTGCTGGAGAGTCCGAAAACAGAAGGATCACTGTGAACCTGAATGAGCCTAAGCTGCATAGTGAGATGCTGTACCAAATACATAAAAAAGTTCATGTCATACATTGTTGCACATTGTTACTCTTAATATGATGGGCTTCATAATGCAGAAAATTTATTTGTTGCAAGATTTAGGTGTCTGAATTTTGTTATTACTGATGTTTATAAAGTTGATTATGTTTATGAGTCATTCCATGAATAGCAGATCAGTGGCTTATTAATCAGTGGCAATTTGGAATAAAACGGTAAATAAAATTTAGGATGATGATGGCATAGATTTTTATTACTGGGCATTAAACACTTGTGAATGTTACTGGGCAGGGCAATTTAAATTGCCATTATAAAAATATAGCTATTGATAAGCTTTAAGCTTGATAGGTGTGAGACACTTTACTCTATTGGTAATCCTAGCAACCTAGAACCTATTTTCTTCAACCACTGGTCATAAAGAATCTTCATAATATTTTTATTTGCTGAGGCAGGAAAGCATATTATAAATATAATTTTAAATATAACTTCCATGCTCAAATTACTTTGCTTTCATTTATTATACAGTTTTGGGGCCTAGAGAAACATTCTACATCCCAGCTAAAGGCAACACAGTGTTGAATAGTTTGTGTAATGATCTATTTAGACATTGTAGCTTTTAATGAAATTTGTGCTTTTCAGCTTCCTAAGAAATATGAGGAAACTAGTGAAAGTAAATTCAGAATCTTAATTGAGACTTTATTCTCTTTGAACTCTTTTAATATTCATTATTTTATATCCTTATTTTAATTATGAAAGAAATTGAATGTATTTTATATTGACTTAGGTTGTACAAGTTCCCAGTTAGAATTATGAGGCTCTTAATAGAAAGTTATAGCAATATTATACAAAAATTATCTTACTTAGCTCTTTAAAATAAGCATATTGTCTGTTGATATTTATAATCTATTTCAAGTATATATTAAATTTAAATTCTTGGACAACTCATCCCTGGAGATGGACACACTATGCAATTCATAATATAAAAGCTGTGAAGTTGAATATTATCCTCTAGGTTTCTTAGAAGTCATTATTTAAACATGTCTACAGTTGTGAGATTTTGTGAACTCTACAGCATGTGAACACTCTGCATTACATAACTGTATTCTCTCTAATCTAGAAAATCTGCTTATTTAGCTCCTGGCACTTAATGTAAAGAATGTCTTCTCCTGTTGCTAGGAAGTTATTTCATATATTTAATGCAAAGCTGGCTAAGCTTCAGTAATGTATACTTTAGAATCTTTGTATTTACACCTGTAAAATCTCTTCTCATAGCTGTAATTATGTAGGTGTCTCTTGTAACTCTTACTTTAGAAAGAGTGGCACACTATACTTAGTGGATACCATAATGACTTCAATATAATTTTTCTATTATTCTTACAATCAGTTCAACTTGCTTTTCAGGCACCTGCTTAGTGTTTTTCAATCTTCAAATGACCGTGGTGCTTTTCTGGGGCCATGGGAGTGGGGTATTTCTAAATGACTACAGTTTCCATTATACCAAAAGAATATCCTTTCAGGGGATTATAAAAGCTGTAATTTCATCTCAGGGTTCCTATGACTAAACTGCTTGTGTTTGCTTCTACAATTTATGACATTACGTGCACCCTAAGAGGAATTATAGACTTATAATATCCCTTGAGATATATTATTATTCTTTATGTTACCCGTGTTTATGTCTAAAAAAAGTTCTGCAATTGGTACGTGATGGAAGAGCAGATTGCCCAGTTACCTCTGTGCATTGAAATATTTTTTTTTCAAATTTAAAAGACAACTCTATCTTAACAGAAATGCCTTTTTACAGCAGTTCATGGAGACTAAAGTATTCATTGTGCAAGGTTCCAGCTTTCAGTAAATATCTCAGAGTTCTTAAATCTGTTCTGCAAATGTATATGTTCACGGATAATTGTTGCATAGGTTTAAGAAAAACTACACATTTTTCATTAAATCTATTTCTTTTTCAAATGATGCAAGTAACTATGTTTGTATGTAGATGTGAAATTAAAGTAACGTTTAGATGTGTTCTTCTGTTAATACGTTGCTTCGATTTACTTCAGAATGAATTCTTAACCCAGGCCAGCTTTATTAGTTATTTTATTAACACATTCACAGGAATTAAGCAGTCGTTTTCCTAAGTCTTAAAGCTAAGTAACTTTTTAAGAGTATTTAATCTCAGTATTGCTAGCATTTTGGACTTGAAACTAGTGTATTTGTTATGCTGCACTATCCCATGTACTATCCCATTGTTCAGTACTGTCACTGAACAATGTTCCTGACCTCTTCCTACTTGATTTGACTAATATACTCTGATTGTGGTGATCCAGTGTATCTGGAAAGGTTGTCGATTATCTTGTGGAGGACAAGGTTGAAAATCACCATAAAAATTCATTCAGTTTTATTGAATTACCTAGTAATTCATTTTAACCCTGAAAATGTATCTTGCAATTCTACCGTTTTCATACATAGCAACTATTATGGTAATAATAACATAGAACAATAAGCCTGTTCTTTACAAACTGATAAACATCGAGCGAGGCCTGGAGAGGGGAAGCTGCCAATCTATCAAAGTGTATAGTGGTTCATAAGTCAAATATACTGAAATACGTAGGGGAAATATGAAAATATTTAAAATAATCTAAATTACAATGAATATTCCACTGAAAATCAGGTAGCTCTAATACTTTTAAAATTTTTAATCTGTATTTATTTATTTATTTATTTATTTATTTGGTTCTGGGTTCCACTACTTAGCTTGGACTCCTAGTGATCCTCTTGTCTCAGCCTCCTCAGTGCTAGGATTACAGGTATGTGCCACCACACCTGGTTCTAGAACCGGCACAGCGTGCCCAGGGTCCTGGACCTGGCATGGCATGCTGTACCAGGGATGAAAACCGTGTCCTTGTGCTTGCCAGGCAGGCATTTACACCTCTGAGCTACCTCCCCAGTCCTATAATACTTTTTGAGATAAATAAGTACTTCAGAGTATCTGGATGTTTGCTGTAGTCCGAATCATCAAGTTTTTTAAAAATATAAGTATTTGATGTTTAAATTTACTTACATATACTTCTCTAAATCAGAAATAACAAAGCTTTAACTGTTTTTGTGTGTACATGCTTTTATACCACTATCAAGATGTTATGGATACATTTCTAAGTTCTCTGCTTACTAAAATGATGATGGTTTTGGGTGGCAATTTACAATTGTTTTCATATTACATACAATCACATTTTACCCACACACATGTAAATGTGATGTCAGAGGTTATAAACTTGTATATCATGTATCTCCTCTACCTTGATACTTGCCTACAAATGTACTCATGAGGCTATACATACCTGAGCACATGTCAATAAGCAGAAGTTTATCATAAGAACAATTGCCATTTCAAATTGTATGATTATTACACCTGTATATTCTTTCAAACAATAATATTGAAAAGCACTGTTGTTTTTTTTAGATCTTCTTGAAGATGATGAATCTAAATTTCCTCAAGTGAACCAGTATAACTAATATTTAGTACTTTGAGAAAGAGATCTTCATATCCAAAAAGACTAGGAATCATTTTTGTGCAAGAAAATGAAAGGTGAATTTTAGCCTCAACATCGTTAATAACAATATTGATAAAATTGTTTTACTTTTAAAATAGGGTGTTTTTGTGTGTAAACTGAAATGAAACTTCATTAGTTTTTACTTTCTATTCTTTGTTGTTTATTTGTTTGTTTTATTCCAACAGGGATCAAGCCCTGGGCCTTGCTTGTGCTATGTAAGTACCTCTCACCAGTGAGCTATCTCTCCCTAGCCATTTAATCATGCAATTCTTAAAAATTTGTTTTGTATTCACCAAATTTTCACT
>NW_004524743.1:5231697-5247559 GCF_000260255.1 Octodon degus
GACTTCAAAATTTGAGAAGTAAGAATACAATTCTGTTAAACATGAAAAGTAGTATAAAGTTTTAGGGCAAAGTAATCTCAAATATCTAGGAGATTTCTATGCTGAGTACAAATTCCTATAGCATTTATTCATCCTTCACGTTGACAGGTGTCATTAGAATTGCACCCTACAGTAGGGATAATATGCTAATGGGATTCTTTGTTTAATGGATGCTTTGTTTTTGTTTTCTTTTGTTTTGGCAGAACCAGAGGATTGAACTTAGACCCTTGCGCTTGCCAGGCAAGCACTTATTCTACTGAGCCATCTCCCCAACCCCTTTAATGGATGCTTTGTAAAGATACTCTCAAAGAGATTGTCATTGAACATAGTGGGTCTTTACCACACTTTGTATTGCATTAAGAATTCTATTCTTAACCTGCCTTAACCTCCCAACTTTAGCAATAAGTTCTGTAACACTGTAAGGATGAATTATGCTTAAGCAGAAAAAGCAATGTAAATAAAAACATGTAACAATTTAGATAACTATTACTCCTTCGTTCCCCTCTGCCGGGACATTGACATGCCACTTCACAGAAGCAGAGGCCACAACTCACAGGAGCACACACAGTCATGAGAGAGACAGTATTTTCATGCGGTGTAGTTTGCAGCAGCCTGGGGTTCTCGCAGATGCACTGGTGGAAGTCTTTGGAGGTGCAGACTTATGTTCTCCTTGGAAATACACTTAGCACCACTTCTAGGGACTTCAGCGCACATATTTTTCCTTTGGATTATTGTAAATTACCAATCTACCTTTGTCCTCAGCCTCCTAACTTTTCACTGTTGCGCATTCTCATAAGCAATATAAATTTTCTCTTCAGTTTGATAAGACCTTGAGCATCTCACCTCCTTAATGGAATACTTCTTTCTTACCAGTTCTGTAACTGCTTAAGACCGTAGTTTTGCCTATGTTCTGGTTATCCCCCCTTACTTCACTGTCACTCTTCACCAGTGTACAGTTGCCTAAAGGCTACATGCTTAGTAGTTCTCACTCTGTCCCCAGCGTTCATATGGTTCATGTTGCAAACTAATATCGGCAATGAAACTCCCAACCTGAAAGATACCTGGGACAAATCTGTGTTCTCAAGAACTGAAGAATGAGACTTAGGGACAACAGAGGTTAAGAGCAAAATATATTTATTAGGGGAAAGAAAGTTTCTGTCCAAAAGAGGGACAGAGGGGGACTTAGGTGGGTTGCCAGAGTCTGCCTTTCCTAGGGATTTTTATAGAGCAAAACCATGAGGGCAGACAGGGGTACAGGGTAGAAAATATGGGAAACTGGAAGATGGGCATGAGGTGGGACAAAACTAGGGTCAAGCAGTAAGATTATAACTACAATCACTCAGGTAAAATTGATTAAATCTGGGATCAAATGGGGAAGCGAGTCACATAGCAAGCAGTCATAAATACAGAACAGGGGCTTTTCCTGTAGAGGCTGTGCTAGTGACTTTTTCTGTTTTTTTTGTTTGTTTGTTTGTCTGTTTGTTTGTTTGTTTGTTTTGTTCTGCTTTTTTTGTTTTTTTCAAGGTGATGGACATCTATTGAAAACATCAGTTCCTTATGTCCACCCCTAGGAGTATGTGGCTGCATTTGTTCAATCTTTTGTCTTGAGGTCTGGCCCACAGCAGAGGCTCCTGTCTCTCCCACAGGTGCAAGGTCCCTTGTCTTCCATATGGGGTCCTTTCAGGGCCAGCCCTGACTCACTTCCTGCAGTATCACTGTCTAACTCAGCAGCTGCCTACAGCAAAACCACTGTTACTTTCTTGCCCTTTGAGTTCTTGGAAGCTCTTGAGGGTCTTACCTGGGACATGCTTTTCCCTTTCAGACTTTCTTCATTACCTATTAATGGCTCTTCCCTCTGAATATAAGACAACTCTGTGTGTGTGTGTGTGTGTGTGTGTGTGTGTGTGTGTGTGTGTAACCTAAACTAAATGTATCTGTGTGCATATTTAATATGGATATTTAAATATTAATATCTCTTCAAGTGACTTGACAAGTTGCATTCTTACAACTGTACTTAATAAGTGTTCATTAAATAAAGTTATTGGGGGCTGGCCAGATAGCTCAGCAGGCTAAAGCACCTGCTCAGGAAGAGCGCATTTGTTGGGGTTCTATCCCCTGGGGGCGCGCTGAGACAGTGATTGAGATTAGGCGTGGTGGCAAGCACCTGTATTCCCAGTGCTTGGGAGACTGAAAACAGGAGAATCAGTATGAGTCTATTCTATGTAGAAACCATACATTGTCTCTAAAATATCCTTGTTGTACAAGAGAAATTCTTGACCTCCCTGGATATCAGCAGCAGGCGCTTCCACTTTTCAGATTCATTTCCACTAATTCTGTGGACCACAAAACACCAGCCATGGCAGAAAAATGTGGCAGAGGATTTTCCTAATGTAGAACATTGGTAGGTCTGGATTCAATGGACTTATTCCTTAGTTCTTTCTTCAGAGTTTCCTGAGAAGTCTGACCCCATATACCTACTTAGTTCCTACGCTCCTTCACACTGAAGTCCACTTTCTGGGTGTGCCCCCTCTTGATGTTAATGTGCACTTCATGTTCTGATGTATGGAAGCCTGTGGGAGCTAAAATCTAATATTTTTTATCTTCATTTTCTCAGGCCATACCAGCTTCCTAATACAGCCCTTCTTTGAATACCAATGTTAAAATCAATTTTTCTTTATTCTATTAAAAATTTAGGTTTGAGCGCCTAGAATAAAATTTGTCTTCCTACCTCCCTGTTCAGAATACTCAGCATGACACATGTACAGGGTCGTATGGGCTGCAGCAGGGATGTCTCCTTCCTTTCTCTTTCATTAAATAGAATGGTTTTTGAAACTTCAAGCAACTGCTTTAGTCCTACCATGCTGTCTGTGCTGAAAGTTACTCATCAAAGTACGACACCAGAGTAGCTGGGACATCAGTGTGACCTCTTATACATTAATTTATGCATTAACTTCTATAATTAGATGCTTCAGCAGGTAAATGCTCCACATGTCCTGAAGTTATAGGAAATATCCTGAAATGTTGTACTCCTCTAAAAGCCTACTCCAAAACTCTTTTAACTCTGCTCATATTAGCTTGATTATGTCTGAAACCACTTTTAGACTCTGTTTCCCTACCCTTACTCAGTAGAGTTGGGGAAAATGGCATACTCGATCTAAACATTTTGAAAACAACTGAAGACACTTCAGATTCTTAGCTACAAAGCAAGTATCCTAGTGTCCATCTGCAGTTTTTTTTTTTTTTTTGTCTCACACAGAATCAGAAACACATGAATATATTCGCTTTTGTTTCCAACACTGTCACATATAACGTCTACCCAAAGGCTTTTCTTAAAGAAACATTTCAAGACCATTGCTGGCTTCCTCAATATGATGGTGAAGTGTGGACCAAGTTGTGTTTATGATATCTTTTTCTAAAATTAGATTGAAATAGGGAGCCCAAAAATTTAAATGTCAGTTTAAAAACTTTTCTGAGCTACATCCCCTATGCTGTTGACTTATTTCTATTAAAACTTCTCAGTTGCTCCTTTCTGTCCACCATTCATTATGTCTTTTCTCTTTTATGTCCCTTCCCTCATTCTGAAGCTCAGAGTGCCTGACAGGCATTTACGGTCACAAGTTTCTTACTAGTGGAGACACTATCCTGAGCCATTCTTATCAGCTTCATTCCTGTTTCCCTTACAGACTGTGTGTTTGGGTGGATATCATAAAACTCCATATGAATTTCAATACATCAGCACCTCTATTATTCAATCCACTTAGATTCTTCCTTCATGAATTGTGTGTAGCCCACAAATTGTTGAGTACAGGTAAAATCTATTACATTTTCATGTTACTCATCTTTAATTTTATTTTTTTCTTTTCAAAAATGCTTTTATTAATCTCTAGTGATTTACTAAGCACACTCCAATGAGTAACTATTGGTAACCGCTTCTACTCAAAAGCACTTCACAAGACTTTTCATATTTTCAATATATACTTCCTGTTTTGATTTGTTCTTTTGTTAATAACAACAGGCTATTCAACCCACATGAAACTGAAGTCTCACCATACAGGAGGTTTGTATTGTATATTGAAGATAGAGAAATAAATAATTGGTTTTGCAATAAAGGTGCTCATAAACAATTTGTGAATAGACTGTAATATAATGCAGTAAGATTGTTAATGCAATTTTTAAATCATATAAAGATATAACTATAGCTGAGTGCTTTGCGGATTCCTACAGGGCCAGAACTCTGAGAGGCCGAGCAGAAGGAATACCAGTGGCGGGCAGCTTGGACAATTCAGTGAATTAGCAAAACTCTGTCTCAAAATGAAAAATGAAAAGAAAAAAAAAAGCCTGCACGTGTTATAGTTCAGTATGAAGACTCTGGCTTCAATCACCTATACAAAAAAAAAAAAAAATCACTATAATTGACATTACTTCTATCTAAGTAGGAAGAAAGAGTGAAGGGTTGTGAGCCAACTGGCAATTTACAGCTTAAAGAAGATTCATTTCCATGGTCAGAGTAGAGAGAAATTGTCTTCTGTGTAAGATCATATTCTGCGTTCTGAAACTCATGTTGATTCCTCCTTATTTTATTATCTTGCCCTCTGCATCATACATTATCCCAACTCAGCCTTAACCTTTCCACCCCGCTCTAACATTATAAACTCCTCCTCTCAAAAAGGATTTCATCACTCACCACTGAGCCAATATTTATTTTGTGGGCATCATGGTATCCAGGCACCAGGTCTGTGCTATGGATCTTTGTGATGAAGGTCCCCCCCGCTTTAGATAAGCTTTTTTTTCAGAACCCGGTATTGAACTCAGGCCCTTGTGCTTGCCAGGCAAGTCCTTAGTCTACCAAGCCATCTCTCCAGCCCCTAGAGCAACTATTAACGAGGGATAAAAAGGCCAAGAGAAAACATGCAATGATTATTATGATGAGAGAGGTGGAGGAATACATGGAATTGGAGAACACCTAAAGGTTAGAATCATAACTTATTTTCTGAGTCAGGAAAATATCTTTCAAGGACAAGATCAAGACATTGAGAACTAAAGAACATAAAACATTAGGAAATCCCCATCTGCTATGCTAATGCATTTGAAATGGTTCCTTGTGTAAGGGTGATAAGATGAACGACTATCAGATTTAGACACTTGGAAGATAATTACGGCCACAGTTAAAAGAATTGATTGAGCGGGGGCAGAATGGATGCAGGGAGAGCACTCAGGTAATTGTTAGAGCACTCAGGAAAAAATATATATATACTCTGGTGTCTGACCAGACATTGTCAGCATTCTCTTACCAGTACACCCAGCACGGTGAAACCTTCGCAGTTCCACTTTCGTTTTTTTCTCTGTTGTGCTAATCACTCAAGCTAGAATGCTTTCCCTCCTTTCACTATCAAATTCCTTTCAAACCTGACTTGTACTAACTTTCTGCCTCCTTCTTCTCATCGTCTACTTTGTAGTGCTCATAAAGCCTTGCTGTTCCCTGAGTACTGGCCACGCGGAACGCCCAGGGCCACGAGAAAGCCATTGTCTGTGCGATTATTGCTGTTTCTCTGGAATATCTTTCTTGAGTTCAGATTTAATTATTCTGCTCGTCCAAGTGATTCTAGGTTCCCAATGAAGTAATTTTTGTCAAGGTCAAGCAACAACCTCAGTATTACCAGATCTTTTTTTTTTTTTTTTAATTCCTTTGTGCTGACAATTTATTGCAACACAATAAATTGGGGTGAATTGATTAGAGTTCTATATGGATGAACATAAAACTTCAGCCTTTTTATTTATAGAGCCGACTCAAAATAAATATTTTAAAATTGTATCAAACACTAATCAAGAAGTGTTTTTTACAAATAGTACATAAACAAATCATTTGAGATTAATATTTATTTTTTCCACAAATAAATAACTCTGATTTAACTCTCCTTTAGCAGGGAAAGAAAAAAAAAAAAAAAAAACCCAACAGAAATAAAGTCATGGGTCGGCCAGATAGCTCAGTGGATTGAAGTGCCTGCTTAGGTAGACTCAAGGGTCAGAGCTTCGAGCTTCGATTTCCCCGCCAGCCGTGCCAGCCCCGCCCCCGGGGCATGCTGAGACTGTGATTGAGACTGGGCATGGTAGCTTGCGCCTGTAATCCCAGCACTTGGGAACCTGAAAACAGGAGAATCATTACGAGTCTGATCAAGTAGTAAGACCCTGTAGTCCCTGTAGAACCTGCACTAAAATACAAAAATAAAATAAAGTCACGCTGTGGTACCAGCAAAATATTACTTTTAGTGAGGAAAATACTAAGACTAAGACATATGAAATCATCTGAGGAGAGTTACACGTTATTGCATTTGTTGAAGAACCTGGGAGAGTTTGGGGAAAGAGAGTTACTGGTAATAAAAAAAAAAAAAACCTTCAGGTGGGAAAGTCTGGCCAAGTCCAACGAGCTATCACACCACTGAAGCTCCCCGAATCCCCTCCTGCCGTCCCAGCAGCGGAGAGTGACCTGTGCTGCAGAAGGAGAGATTTTTTAAAATCTCCGTATCAATTCCATCTTAGACTATTTCCTCTTTTACCGCTACTAAACCTCAAAATATTTCATTTTATGCAGTTTGCATCATGAGCCCTTTTCTTCTT
Source organism: Octodon degus (assembly GCF_000260255.1). Lineage (NCBI taxonomy): Eukaryota > Metazoa > Chordata > Mammalia > Rodentia > Octodontidae > Octodon > Octodon degus. Next base: position 5,238,352 of record NW_004524743.1, read on the forward strand.
TATTTTTATGATTATATGCTTGACTTTATTGATCTCAGTCTCCTAAAATATGTTTTTGTACACTGAAAAATATATAATATGTATATTAAATACTATAAATTTATTTATCTAGCCTTCTGGTTCAAACTACAAACTTTGCATAACTACCTAGATTTTTAACTGAAATACCAAGATAACCCAAACACAAAATAATCTTCAAATGTCCCTCAAATTCATTCTACCACCATCTCTTCCTCCTTAATAACTGCAGTCTCTCAGCTTGTGCAAGCAAAGCTCCACCTTTTATCCCATTTCAATTTCTGAAATTAAACGCAAAGGTGTTTCTGAAACTTCTCATGTTTTCTCCAGTGAGTGTTTCTCTTTGCTGTAAACTACCTTTGCTCTTATTTCAAGCATACCTAACTGGTACACCTATGAGAATTTGTACTGGACTGTACCTCTTGTCTTCTTTTTCCATTATGATAGCAATTAAGATTTTTCCATTTCATTATTTAGGTTTTAGCATCTCCAGTTGAATTTCTTACTTAACCATCTCACTTAAAGCAGAATACCTACTCTCCTGTACTCTCTGAACTTACATGGTTAAAATGAACATCTGTTATCACAGGAAAATATACTATTATTCATTTAACTTTTTATTTTTATTTATTTATTTATTGTATTTTAGGGAAGGGTTTACAGGGTGTTCAGGGTCTTACTATTATATTGGACTCATAGTGATCTGCCTGTTTACAGCCTCCCAAAAGCTGGGAATACAGGCATGGGCCACCACATCCAATGTCAATTGCCTTCTCAGCACTTCCCTCCGGGAGTGGGGCTGGCAAGGCAGGCCCAGGGATAGAACCCCCAGCCCCTGCGCCTGCTTGCAGGTGCTTCATTCAGCTGAGCTATTTGACTGGCCCTCCTCTCTTTCTTTTTGTTGATGAGAAAACTAATCACAAAAATTGGCAAGAGCTTTAATCTGCTGAGCTATTTGGCCAGCCCTCAAACATTTTTTTTTTATTTTAAAGAGAGTACAATAATAAAAAACATTAGAAATGATACAGAATTTCAAAAGTCACTATGATATGAGTTCAACAATGGCTGTTATATTGAATATTGTTGTCTTCAAAGCTATTATTCAGATTTTTAGATACAAGCACACAGATGGAGTGTAATTCAGCAATAAAGAAAAATAAACTTGAGGACTTTATAGGTAAATGGATGCAACTAGAGACCATATTCATAAGTGGAATAAATCAAATTCACATGTAAACACTATATTGTCCCCCTAGTGTAAGAACCTGAAAGAGTAAATATAACTTAAAAGGTACAATAGATGTTGTGAAAGGGAAAGCAACTACTCAAAAGGGAAGAACAACTCAGCTGAAGCAAAGGAGACAAGAAGGAATGAAGGAAAAAATATATGTATATATCTAAATACACACACACACACACACACACACACACACATACCCAATAGCTAGAATAACTGTACTATTAATTTCTATTGGTTTATTGAAAGGAACAATTTATGCTTAATTTGTTTTGGTCATTTAACTTTTTAAATTGACTATATCGTAACTACCCTGTAGCTTCAATGATAATGAATCAAGAATTCTATTTCTTTCACTAATTTATGTAAGCCTACCAGGTATAAGAATGATATCTGGTTCACAGTAGAAATTCAGATTTTGGGCCGGGGAGATAGCTCAGTAGAGTAAGTGCCTGCCTGGCAAGCACAGGGTCCTGAGTTCAATCCCCAGTACAGCCAAAAATTAAAAAAAAATAAAAAAAAATTCAGGTTTATTGAAAGCAAGTGGTAATATTCAATCATTTGTTCAATCTTCCATAACTATACTATTAATCTGAGCAAAAGATTTGATGATAAAAGTAGATAACACATAACAACCATTGTTAACTAGCTATTCTTATTTTGAAAATCTGTAAAGTGTATTGCTATACGTTACCTTGTTTCTGTCTGTGTTTCTGCTATTTGTTTTTGCTTTTGTTTTTACTGTTCAAAATAAAATAACATAAAATTTAAAAAAAGAAATTCAATAGAGATCACTATTTTCATAAATGAAATAAATACTTCAATATATTAATGAATAAATGAATCTCTGGAATATTCACTTCTATTTGTAGATAGAAATCTACTTGAAAATGAGGAATTAGTACTATATTATAATTATACTATTTTTGTTACTTCGTGTGCAGGAGATAGTCATTAAGGTTTGGAAACTAAATCTACATGATAATCATAGAAAGACAAAGAATGTCTGAGAGAAAGAAAATTTTGTGTCTTTTCAAATACATGAATAAGACTTAAACAAAATACAAGAGAAAATGGAAGATGATACTCAGTTATTGGGTGAATAGATATTAAGCATCTGCCTGAGGGCACTTGGCCTTGGAGTTGAGTTGAGGGTTGAATTCAGATGTTTAAATGGGTTAAGGCATTCAATAAAGATCTCTTATTTATTTAGCAGTGTCTTTCTTTGTTGTGAACTGAATGCTTCTGTCCCCTACTATTCCTGTGTGGAATCCCTAAATCCTGCGTTATGGTATTTGGTGGTAGCATACTTCTGAGATTATGACAGTAAACACTATGGATGGAAATTATTTTTAAAAGGGCAGTAGCCCTGATTTAAAAAAAAAAACTCAGATGATTATTTATATCTCTTTTCCTCATGTGAAGATACCTGACCTCAGAGGTCCAAGTTCAAGAACTGTGAGAAATAAATTTCTTTTACTTATTACACATCCTGTCTATCATCTTTTTTATACCAACCTGAACATCATGTTCATTCATTTCTCAAGTCTATGGCTTGTTATTATCTCTATACCTGGCAAATACCACTTTAAAACTTTTCCCCAGTCTCCAGTCTCTGTGTGCCCTAATCTACCCAGCTTGATACTGCTGGACTAATAATTTCAACCGAAATTCTGACAATGCACTTTCCCACCTGCAGCTGAAATACCTTTGATGATTCCCTATTGTTAACTGAAAACATTTCCAACTACTTTAATCCATCAAAATCTCTCCAATAGTCCTTGCCAAGTTTTTTTTTCCCTTTTCTTCCCATTCATCCTTTCGTTGGACTGTATGCTACAGCCAAAACCGAGTATTCACATGTCCCCATGCATTTCTAGTCTGTGTCTAAACTCAGCGTCTCTGCTCTATTTTGCCTTTTGTGCGATGCCCTTTCTACCTTCTCTGCAGTCGCCACAACTTCCAGGGTGTACATGCCAGCATCAAGATGCCATCTCTCAGCTCTCCAGGCTGAAACGGTTCTCTTTTCACTTGGCGCTACTACATGGGCAAGTGGTTGCTTCCAATTTGCATTACAATTTCAGTGAGCCATTCTTAAGATTTCCAGTTTTATCTAGACTTACTGTCCTAGTGCACATAACATTTTATTTCTTATGTTGTACTTCTTAGCTTTCTCATAAGTATTCAACTTATACTTCAGAAGACAAATAAATTGCACGTGGATATAATTATGTGTGAGTACCTTCCTGCTGCTATCTAATGCAAAGAAATAATATCAAATCTGGATGCATAAATTACATAGTTTGATCTTAGGGCCTACAGGAGAGAAGGAATAATAAGGGAAAAACAACCTGGAACCTGTTTCTTCAAGCTTTTGCTCTGTGTTATTACCACAATCAAATTTACCTGGAGGTCACAGAAATTTTGCTTAAGTATGCACATTTACAATATTAATTCGTAAGAAGGCAAGCAAGACTTCATGTGGCTAAGCTTCCTGCGAATCTATGCAACAACATATGAATAAGGTGATTGCAACATCAAGAGTGGAACCAACTTCAGTCTCTATTCAAAACTTGTTGGCTTGCCCCCATTTCCGGAAACTTCCTCAAATTCTCCAGGCACTGGACGTAAATATCACAGTGCCAGAAAAGTTCGTACTATTTTGTTATTAGAGAAGAATCCTGATTACTAACTGAGTCTCCATAATTGTGGCACTGAGCGCCTTCCACTATAATAGACTGACTCTATTTTCTATTTCTCATTGTTTTTTAAACCACAATCAAATGAAAGTGTTGTTCTTCATGATTAATGCAACATTCATTGACTATCTTGCGCCTGAAAAGAGTAGCAGCGGTCTGGAAAATATATTTCTCCAATACTAAATTGTATGTTCATGGTAGATATTAAGTCTCTTGCACAAATCTATGATCTATCTGAGCTTTATTGAACAAACATCTGTTATGCCTTTGGCTTGAGTAATGACAGTTGATATTGAAAATATGTCAGTTTTCTTAACTTTATAGCTGGGAGAATTCTTAATTAACTTACAAATGCTGTCAATAGTTTAGAAGGTGTCTGGTCTCAGTAGACAAGTTTTGAGGTCAACTTTGGATATTTTGCTCTTAATGACAGTTCTTTAATATGTTGTGTGGGGAAACCTGGTACTTCTAGGAAGCATTTCAGCAAAAGTGAGCTGATCCTCCATGTGACAAATTCAGGGATGGGGCAGAGTGGCTAAACTTACAGCTTTTCTAGTGTCTTTGTTTCTATTTCAGGAAATTAAGTGTCTGGGAAGCTGTATCCTAGCTTTGCCTCTGACTCTCTTGTGATTTTTTTTTTTTCTGTCCCTCAGAGGTTCCCAGAACAAAACTAATCTCAGTCCTGGTTATAAAGAAGTCTGGCATTGAGGTTCAGTGGGGACTGCTAGATAGTTTTCACTTCAATATTTTCACTAAACAATACATGTTCAGATAAAAGAATAAAAATAAAAAAATATTTCCAATAACATTGTTATGAAATGACAGGTGAAATTCTCTACCTCCTAAACCTCAGTGTATTGGCTCTTAGTATACTTTAACTGTATTAAGAATTTTAAGCTTAGAATGTACATTAGCTGTCGTTTTCAACAATTTTCTCTATCGGCATGCCTTAAACCACTATTTATTCTAGATATGCTAGAATAAAAGTAGCCCATGAACAGCAGTACCAAGAAGATTCTTGTAGGCATTCTAATCAAGAATAGTATAAAAATAACTTGTGGCATTTTTACATTTATTCCTCCTGAAACACAACAAGATTATTTATTTTATTTTTAAATTGAAAGAGATTAAAATTCAGAGAAGATATGTTGCTTGAGATCACCCAAATAGTATATGAGTTGAGGCCAAGATTCAAACTGAAGTCTATCTGGCTTGAAAGCCAGAAGATGCTCTTAATCCTAGCACTGTGTGACATGGCCCTAGGCACCTTCAGAAGTTTAAATGACAAGGGGGCTGGGGAGATGGCTCAGTGGAATAAGCACTTCCCTGGCAAGCGCAAGGGCCTGAGTTCAATCCCCGGTTTCTCAAAAAAAAAAAAAAAAAAAAAAAAAGAAGTTTAAATGACAGTGATGTTTGGAGTTTGCACCAGAAATCTCCTTTCCCCTTCATCAATGCAATAATTTTCTTATGCATTTCCACTGTACTTTTATCTTATTCTCCACTTTTAGGACTGCCAACTTAAACAAATTAAAAGGTAGGCTCACAGTCAAATACTGTGAATAGGCCATGGATGCTCTTACAGCATAAGCACGCGCTATGCAAAGTGTAGCGAAGAGACAGACATAGAGCTTGCTCCATGCATGTTCGGTACATACCTATCCTCATGCACTATTTAATGTTCATTTCAAATGAGTTTAATTGAGTGGTAATTTTCTAATAATTCTATCTGTCTTGTAAGTCTCAATAAATTTATATTTAATGCATAAACTAAGACATCCCTAGAAAGACTGTTTATCTCTCATGCTTTTAGACAGTCTTCATTTATCCTCAGCTGTATGATTGTCTATTTTGAAAATTCCTGGCTTTGGGAAGCTTGTGCTCTGCTACTGCTTGAAAAAAATGTATGGGCTCAGATGGTTGTTAGTGAATAAAGATGGTACCCGTAAGCATGTTTTCACAGCACTCTGGCTCTGAGGTTCCACTTTGCTCGAGTCTGGGTCTTGACTCAGCTTGATGTCCAGGCACTGGCACAAAGCACATAAAAAACACAAAGCAATAAAATGGTAGAAAGTCAAGGTCTCAATTCACTATGAGAGCTTCCTAGCTATTCACCTTCCTGAACAGGTTTATTCACTCTCTTCTTCTTCAACCCACAACATATGCTTACTGAATAACCTGATAAGGTGTGTGTGGAGACAAAGATGATACATGGACAGGTTTATTGATTGCTTTAATAATACTTATTAGAGGAAACGATCACAATACCTCAGCACGTCGTTGAATGCAGAATCAGTGACAAATAGTGCATAAGCTTATTTTGCTACAATCATTACAAATTTCTCAAATGAGAAATTACATTTTTCAGATGATGCAGTGTATTTTGTACCTGCAGAAGGTTTGCCAGTGCTTACTGTATTTCTTTTACTATTTCTTTTTTCTGTGTTTCAGTTCCTTGCCATTATCTCTGTAGACAAAATTTAAAAAAACCTTAAACATTTATTTAAAGTCATGAATGTATTAATCACTTGTAGACCTTCAACCATACTAATAAAATGCAATTAAACTGGAAACGATTTCTTTCAATTGACTTTTCATTTGATCAGCCTTACATGCTTATATCTGATAATCTGAGCAACAAACTTGATGGTAACAATATGTAAAATAACAACCACTGTTAATTTTCTCTTCTTATGTTGAAATTCTGCACCATTTTTATTGTATTATGTTCCTTTGTCTTTACCTTTCTTCTTGTTATTTGTTTTTGTTTTTTTCTCTTTAAAATAAAAAAACTCAAAAAGTAGAAAAAGTTAAAAATAAATTAACTTTTAGATATTTTAATAATTTTTGACTATGATTTTATGATTCTTGGTTTTCATAATTCTACAGTCTTCAAGGAGAAATTGTTATTGTCACCTGTATACATTAGGCAAAGATTTTGTGTTCCAAATTTGCTAGTTATTGTTTATTCAGATTTACACAAAGCACTTAACTCTCACTTCCTCAGTTTCTTCATCCATAAAATGAGAACAGTGAAATGGTGTAGGGCTCCTAGGATGATTTAGAGGCAAAAGCAAGTTTAAACAGAAGTGTGTATCATCGATTGGGATTACTAAAGGTACACTCCTCTATTTGGAACACACACAATAGCTAAATTAATTGCATTGTTCTTTTCTTACTTCTAATTTAACAGGGGTTGTCAGTGTCTTCACTGTCTCACCAGATTCCTAAGTCTGTTTTTAACAGATTACCATAAATATATCAGTTTAAAAAATACGAATTTATGATTTCATAGTTCTGGATATCAGAAGTCCACAATAGATCCAATTGGGTTAAAATCAAGGGGGGCTGGGGAGATGGTTCAGTGGAATAAGCGCTTCCCTCGCAAGCGCAAGGGTCTGAGTTCAATCCCCGGTTCCGGAAAAAAAAAAATCAAGGAGTCAGGCAGGACTTTTTCAGGGCACTGAGGCCATACCCATTATCCAAGCTTCAAAGCCAGAGCTGTCCTGATAATTCTCCAGTAGTTTCAACTTGCCTGGTATGTTCTGGGTTCTTTTATGACTTTTAAAAACACTTAAATTTATATTGAACTTACTCAGGTAGTTCAACATAATATTTCTATTTAAATTTCACTAATTTTCCATCTTAAATCCACTTACAGTTTTACCATTCTGTGGTCGTGTAACCTGACATAGTCACAGGAGTGTCATATGGGCATCTCTGGGGGTGAGGAACAGGCTTCCTAGTACAACACTCCTCAAAGTTGATTTGACAAATTATCACCTTAGAATTGTTTGTGAAGTGGGATGGCTTCACCTGTGTATCAGTTTCCTGAAGCCCAGTGAATTGCTGACTGTGTCTGACAATTAGCCATTGCGCTCAGTGCAAATCAGTGGTGATTTACTGTAGAGGAGACTAGGGACTCACGCAGGTGTAGAGAGACTTGATCACAGTTTGTGACCTGCTCTTCCAAGGGGCCATTTGTCTTTTCATAAATAATTTACTTTCTCCTAGTTGTCTATAGTTCCTGTCCTCTATGTCCTGTGATGATAGTAGAAAAGCTTCTAGATTTTACGATGGTTTTTTTAAGAGTCACTTTTTTCTTTTTACTGGATTAAAATCAAAGTGTCCGGCAGCATTTTTTAGTGTACTGAGGCCACACTCATTATTCAAGCTTCAAAGCCAGGGCTATGCTGATAATTCTTGAGTGGTTTCAACTTGTCTGGTAAGTTCTGGGTTCTTTTATGACTTCTAAAATGTCCAATACACATAATAAGTGTGTGCATCTTTTTCCTATTAATTTATCAACTATCACTTTATCTCAAAGACTTAATGCTCTGAGGGAAGAGATAAAGTTTTCCCTTCCCTAGAGCACCATTCATTAGCCATACAAAGCGTCCATGTTCAGGGGCCATTCACTGTTTGAAGTATTAAAGGTACAGAAAATAAGGCATAGACCTCAGCTCTTATGAAATGTAAATTTCATTTGGGGAAAATAGAGAATAGATAAAAAGTTTCTTAACATGATATTGATGCAAACATGGGAATAGATAGTGATTGCTAGGATTGCTATTTAACACTTTCTGAGTAGGAGAATTTAAGGCAAAATTTGAAATGATATGATACTGCTAAGATCAAAAAACTTTCTAGATAAGTTAGAAAGGGAGAAGTGAGCCAGATCGCTTGGTAACATGACTGTACAGTTGGGTGGAATACCATAGTTAGAACAGGAACAGTGAGAGATACTAGAGAGTGCCTCACAGAAGGTCTACTAGGTTGTGGTGATGAGCATGGTATTAGTTCCACTGCAGTAGAAATTTGCTGACGCTTTGAAACAAATTTATATATTGAAAATGCATACTGCTGCCATCTAAAGAGAAAATTATAAAACAAAACAATGGAAGGATCTGCTGTGGGCTGGTAGGGATTAGAGTACCTCCAGTTGGGTTGGTAACAGTAGAGCTTGCGAGAATGGTCAGATTTGGTGTGCTTTGGGATAAGAATCAAGCTGTCTTTGAGTGGAAAGTCCATGTAGAGAAAATAAGTCATGATTTTAAAGTAAATGTTGGTGCTCTGTAGCCTTGTGGAGATGTAGCAATGCAAAGCAAATGTGGGAAAGAGGGTGCTACTATTTGGTAGATGCTAAGCCTAACTTTGAGACTCAAACGTTGGTCCTCAAGAATGTGGTATTTGAGGGGCTGGAGAGATGGCTCAGTGGTCTAAAGCACCTACTTAGAACAAGCTTAGCAAAAGCATC
>NW_004524743.1:5248304-5268661 GCF_000260255.1 Octodon degus
TTTTGGAGAAATGCAGAAAGTTGGAACTTCTGCCTTACAATCACAATACTGAGTAGCAAAGAGCTGTAACTAGAGGTCACTCCACTCTATCTCTGAGTCCCAAACATCCCCACAGTAGCACACATGTGCAGTGACTGGGCTGTAGCCTTCTCGTCTTGGTTTCTAGTCTTCAGCAAATAGAGTTGGACTCCACAGTTTAGTTTCTGGTTCTGCATAGCTTAGTAGCTTAGCCAACTGTTTTGAATTTAGCACTGGCTCTCATTATGGGAATGCAAAAATAAAAAAGAATAGCTTCAGAATGGATGTATTACACCCACCTCTGTACATACTCTATTGTGGCTTTTGGTTATCCTTGTTATGATTTCCTTCCTCCTTTTCCTCTCAGCACACATTGAGAAACAGAGAGGAGAAATCCTCCCCACTGCTAATAAGTGTGTCACATTTGGGAGTGAGGGGCACGAATGAGCTACTGTAATTCTGTAAGGTAAATGGTAATTGTCTCAGCAAATTCAGAAACATCTCAGTTACATAAAGGGCCAGACATGCTTTTGGCCTATCTCTCACCATCTTTATATTTTATGTTCAAATGTATTCCTATTGAACATTATTCAATGGCTCTGGATAGTTATCATTATAAAGGATGAAATTGTGCAGAGATGAGCCTCTTCTTAAATATTTAAAAATCTTTGTTTTTCTAGTGCTCAGCCTTAAATGGAATGGAGTTCCATTATCTTCAGTTTTCCAGGGCCAATTCTTTAGTTCTCACCCTGACACATGTCGTAATTCAATCTCTGGGTGGTATTGTTGTTCATAAACCAACAAGCTCTGGTGGTTTATGTCATCAGAAGAAAACCTGAAAGTGAATTATAGCCTTGCATTCAATCTCTATATTCTGCACAAAATAGTCAGTTTTTCCGAATGTGCAATTTAGAGACTTGGGAGCAGGAGACTTTTAAAGTGTATTTCTTGTAGCCTGTCTCAGAGTCAAAGCTATAAGAATTTAAAATAAAAGACTGATATAAAAAAACAAGTTCAAAATACACCTATAACTTTATGAGAAGCAGTTTTTTTTTTTTTTAAAGTCATTTTCTGCAATTTTGAGAGATGACTATTTTCTACTAATTCTAATCTCCTGGATGATTCTTAAGTAGAAAATTTTTAAATGTAGATTTTATCAAAATTGACCCACTAGGAAAATAACTTGAACATACAAATGCATGGGTCAAAGAGGGACCTTTTCACTTGTGTTAGTGCTTACTCATATGAAACGATAGCATAAAACTCTACAAAACTAGCTGTAGAGAAAACTCAGAGGAATACAAGCACACAATTGCCTCTTTTAAAATTTACCCAAAAGTTAACTACTCTGTAAAAGAAAAGTTGATTTTTTTAAACTGTCCTATTAGTCCCAGTATTAAGTTACTTACAAAGTCTAATACTTTCACTGAGCAAACAGCATATCTCAAGCTAAAAAGCATTTTCCTTAGTGGATTTCTATGTGAAATACATGTGTTAGTTTTGGTTTTTGTCTGTAACAATACCTCTGATGATGGGTAATATGTAAGTAAAAGCTTCTTGAGTCCCCAGTTTGGGAGCCTAAATCCCAAGATCAGACCACTTCATCACATTGGCCTTTGGTTAGGGTTTGTAGGCAGATGCTGTCATACTGAAGCTCAGCTAAGGGACAGAGACATCACATGGCGATGAAGGAAACCCACAAGAGAGATCCAGGGATGAGACTTATTATTTGATAGCAATTCAGTTTCACAGAATGACCTCACATCCCATGAGAACCTTCTTAGTCCCTTCTGAGGACAGGGGACTCTCCACTGGGCCTCATTTCTTAATCATTGCCACACTGACCCCTTGCTTATAGATCCTGAAGAAGTCACATCCCGCCATTGCTATGCTCGGGAGTTGGAGTGTGTTCCAAAGGCCACACTTGGAAAACACTTAGCTTTAAAGAAGGTTTTTGACTCAAAGTCTCAACTTTAAATTGGGAAAATCTCTTGTACATGAATGCTCTTATTTCAATGAAAAATATGGAGTACTGCCTCACAAAGAGTACAACAAACATTCTTTTGACATTCTTTCAATGCTAAATATGCAGTAGTAAATGCCAGACTCTATTTTAGAGCATGCATTTTTTAAAAAAATGTATTTAGTACAGGGCCTGCAGGAACTCACTATGTAGTTTGGACTCCTATGTAGTTTGGACTCCTCTTGTTTTCAGCCTCCCAAGCGCTGGGATTACAGGCATGTGCCACAAGCCCAGTCTTAATAGACTTCTCAGTGTGCCCCAGGGCTGGGGATGGCATGGCACATGGGGAATCGAACCCCAGCTGCTGAGCTCTGCCTAAGCAGGTGCTTTAGTCCACTGAGCTATCTGCCTGGCCCTTAGGGCATGTGATTTTGAAAAAGGAGCAGTGAACAACATGGATATCTCTGTCCTCCATAATCTTCTATTCTTATGGGGGGAGTTTGATAATATACAGGTAATGATAATTGATAATCCAATTGGAATCAAGTGTTTCCATGAAAAAAAGTCTGAGAAATTAAGTGGAGAATAAAAGACTGCATTTTAGGTGGAATTTTCAAAAAAGCTAAAATAAGATGCTGTTTGAAAATAGATATAAATAAATTGATAAAATTAAGCAGAGTAATTTGACACAGGACATTCTAGTAGAAGGAAAGAATAAAGTTGGGTCTTGGTAGTAGGAATGTGCTAGCAGAACAGTACGGGAGTTCTCTGCGCCTGGAACAGAATAAGAATAGTGGGGGAAAAGGAAGTCAGAAAAAAAGTAAATGAAGAGAATAGATATTATGTGACTTGTAGATCCTGGAAAGAGATAAGTTTTCATTCTAGATGAAACAGTAATCCGGTGCAGATATGTGAGAAGTGATCTCAGGATTGCTGGCAATTTTGTGAAGTACAGATTATGAGAGATAAAATTAACAGTTGGAAAATTGGTTAAAATTTTTCTGCAAACTGTCAAGGAAGATAAGACGACTTGTGCCAGTGTGGCAAAGGTGAGGTTAGTAACGCATTTCTGTGTCAACTTTGAGCAGAACACCAAAAGGACTTGTCCCTGTCAGATAGCTCAGCAATCTCACGTGCCTGCTTAGGCAAACTTAGGCAGGTGCGTGGGGGGGGGGGTGAGCTCAGGTTCCCAACACCACGTGGTATGCCAGCTCTACCCTCAGGGAAAGCTAAGCTGGCCAAAACAAAAGAAGAACTTGTTGATTTTGTCTTTAGAATTTACTTGTTCCCATCACTGAAGAATACATATTTACATATGATTCATCTTAGCCACAAAGGTAAAGGTTTTGAAAACATGGTACACAGTGTACAAAAGTTAGGGAAGAGCATCACGTTAAATAGCTTACATCTTTTGTCAAAAAGGTAGATTTAAGGCCAAGGAGATAGCTCAGTAGTATAAGCATCTACCTGGCAATCGTGAGGTTCTGAGTTCAATCCCTGGTACCGCAAAAAAAAAAAAAAAAAAATAGATTTAGAAAAATTACTAACAGTTCTAATTTAGTAACAAAATTATGGGACCCATCTAATTTTCCCTTCAGCGAATCATACTGAAGGTTAAGAAGTTTGATGAGGGCCATGATAACAGCTCAGCAGCCTAAATGCCTGCCTAGTAAGTGCAAGGACTGGAGTCCAATTCCTAGTACTACATGGTGTGCCATACTTGAATAGCTGTCGTTATAACCATAAAGATGTAGAGATCCTATCCATGAAGGTTTGCATGGAATGAGTGAGAGAAATAAGAGTTTCATGGTAATTGTTTATAGAATGCAATGCTGCTTGTGGCCATGTTCTTCAGTCTTAAATTCCTGAGGTCTTTCCTCTTACTACTTACTTGTGTCTGCAGGGAAAGACTTATAGCGTAGTTTACTGTAGTGTCCTACTCGACTCAGTGAATCTTAGCATCTGTTACAATGTCAGAGTGATGTCATGCTTCCTTGTTAAATTTTGGCTAAATTGAAATAAATGTCTAAAACCTCTATGAATTTGGACATCAGTGAGATATATTACATTTCAATAGAAAAAAATGTCTTGAATCATTGAAATTTTTCTTCATCTGGTATGTATATTATTTTGGTGTGACATTCTTCACTACACACAATTTCCTCATTGATTTTTGCACATAAAATAATTTTCTAATCTATCATTATAATAGTCTAGGTATAGGATTTCTCAAAGGAGGAAGTGCTGGTTTTGGCACAATCACAGATTTTAAAGACCCCGTTCTATCACAGAAACAATATGGGCAAGTCCCTTTCTCTGACTTAGCATCAATTGATCCACAAGCAATAATAAGACTTATTTTTGCACAGTTCTTATATTACAATAAAGTCATAAATTACCTAACAAGATGGGGTAACTCATACATGAGAGTTAAAATCTTTGAGTAAATTTGCATATTAATTTTGTAATTTTATTATCATCAATGAGTGCTATTAATTTTAAGGCATCCCAGAGAGAAACAGAAAAGGTGAAGGCAAAGGAAAGGACAGCTTCCTTCTTCACCCATCATTTCTGAGTGCTTACAAATAATGTGTTGTGCATATTAGGGAATATGGCAAAGTAAGCATGGTCCTAAAGTCTAGAACATATCCTTGCCTAAACATTGTGATTCAGGCCATTTCTTTGGGGGAGATAAAGGACTGCAAGTTCAGATGGGCTATTGATTTTTTTTTTTTTAGGATGAAAAATACTTTCTCCAAGGAAACCATACTTGAGCAATTCTATATATAAATTGCTTCACAACTGCAAATCTAATTCTAGTGATATCATTAGAAACGGTGCATTGAAAATTAGAAAAGGAGGGGAAAAATTGACCATGAAATGACAGGGTGAGCAGATGGGCAAGAGCAGCCCTTAGCCCAAGTATTTAAGGCACCTGTCCTTGGTATTTCAGCTGTCCCAGCACCACCTGCCCCAGGGCACAGCTAGCATTCCATGGAAATCCAACCACGCAAGACAATACTAAGCACCCTTCACACTGAGCTTTGAGAGGACAGAGTTTAAAGATGGAAATGTCCTAGTCACTGACAAAGACATACAAAAAATAAGAGACAAACCATAAGCAAAGTGCAACTCCTTTAAAATTGCCTTTTACTTACACACAAGATTTCCCTACTTCTGAAAAACTAGACTGCTAGAAAATCTACAATTAATAAATTTACTTTAACCTGTTAAAACTATTAACACTCTTCTGAGCTTCTCAATTATCTGAGTCAGCTGAAGTAATTCTTCAAATTCCACAGCATGAAGCTGAAACTATCTGAATATAAATCCATGGGTTGTCCCTGGGCTCCAGCCCCTCTGAGACATCAGATCGGCAAATATATTTTCAGACATTTACACACTACAAAACAGGGGAATACTCTAGTTCATTTATACTAAGGAAAAACCAGGGCCCATGCTATTTAAAGGGCAGCAATATATTTGCCTCAAATAACCTTTACATCTTTCATTTATTTCATTTTTAGAGTTTCAAAACACTTCCTTGGTCTGATGATCTTATGCATTCTCAGTAATTCAGCTCAATATCACCACCCCACATTTCTCCCTAATTTTGTGACAAAGAAAGTCACTGACACATCAGTTACTGCATGTCATCCTTCAAGGTAATTACTCTGCTTCGTGTTATTTAAAAGTTACCTTACTAAATACATCACAAATTTTCCACAGACATGGCATATATTTTTTGTAGGTGTGTACTTCTTGTGTGCTTTATCCACGGTGTTTTTCAGCGTAGTTTAGACACAAGAGAAGATGGTTGGACAGTATTGTGAAGAAATAAATGTACAAACACAAATAACAAATTGAAAGAATGTGACTTTGTATATACATTGTGATAAGGATCGATCATTCGAAATTTTCCAGAAAACACTTTTGCTAGATGCCTTTTTAAGTCAACTTAATTACAGGCAGACAATTACTTAACTGGAATATGAACTATGTACTTCACTCTGTGTGATAAACTTTGTTGGTTATATGTGCAATGTTGTTAAATTGGAGATTATTATTATCACTGAACATCAATAAAATCCATATAAATAAAAAACTAAAACTTCAGTCCCTCAAAAAGTCAAAACATAAAAATGTTTGTCAAAGCAAAAGAAAGAAATATGAGGAGTTCAATAGTAAAGTCAGCATGAGCTTACAGGATGGAATGTAATGAACAGTTGATAAAGGTTTGATAAAGATTCAAAGCTTGTGTTGATTATGAATATGAAGGGCTTAGCATTTCCATTATTGAACATTCTTCTGCAGCTTTCTTCAGCAAATATTAAGCCCGTAAAGAACAAAAGCTTTCAGGAATCAAGCCTTTAAGAGAGGCAATAATAGCATTTGGGAAATATATTAAAATACAAAAGGATCTAAAGTCTTTAAAAAACTAATCTGTGTGGCGATCTTGCTTTCTCTTTGTGCAAGCAAATTGAGTCCATAGTATTAAACTGAAACCATGGAACGGTAAGTACGCAACTAGCGAGCCACCTGCAGTTCAGATAGTGTCAAGTGAATTGGGTCAGGTTGGAATGAAGTCAAATACATAAGTGAGGGGAAAACTACTTCTCTGGCCCTGTGATTGGACGATTAGTAGAACTGTGAACCGACCGACAGTTTGAACAGGAAAATCGTCAAGTTCTTACACTTTGCTCCTTAAAGTGATCACGTAGAAATCTTTCAAAATATACAAGACAGAAGTGCTTAATTGATAGAAAACACCCAATAAATAAAAGTCAAATGGAAAACTTATTTTTATAAAATTATGCGGGTACTATAAGAGCTAGACATTGAAGGAGTGTAAATATTGGACTCACAGCATTGTTTCTCAAATATTTCCTCATGCAGTGTTTCATTTTCCCTATGCAGCATTAAAAAACAGCTCTGAGATTTTTTTTTAAGATGCATTAACTTACGAATGGTAAAAGCAGGACTTAAATTTAAATTATTGGATTTCAAATTTCTAAATTTTTAACATGGTTAGCAACATGCCTATTATGCATCAAAATTTCCGTTCCAAATCAACATCTAATTTTCAGAAAATTAGAATTATCACCCACTGTATATTGTATTACACTGAGAGATAAGAAATATGTTTTCAATGTAAAGATCAATAGGCATTTCAGAAACATTCTCCTCAAATAAGTATCTATAAGCTTAAAAACAAAAATTATTGGCTCTGGAGAGATAGCTCGGCAGTCTAAGTGCCTGCCTGGCAAGCCTGAGGTCCCGGGTTCATTTTCTGGTACCTCTGCACTGAGCTGGCCACTGAAACCAGGCGTGGTGGTGCACGTTTGTAATCCCAGCGCTGGGGAGGCTGAGACAGGAGGATCACTACTAGTTTAAACTGCATAGTGAGACCCTGTACCAAATAAATAAAAGTAAAAATTATTATTATATGAAAATCGTTATGGTAAGCACAAAGCCTTGGCTTTGATCCTTGGTGAAAGAAAAAAAAAAATCTTAAAGTAATAAAGAACCAATTAACAAATAACAATTTCAGTACTCAGTGTTTTTGGAAATTCTGAAGTTATTGCCTGAAACCTATTATCTTGTTTCATTTTCAACTAGGAGACTTACACTGACAGCCATAGGAAAAATGTACACTTTGTCGTTAGCTCTACATATGGAAACTGTACCTTTTCAGTATATGTCAGTTTCTCAGCAGATAAACAAAAGCCCCTGATCAAATCCAATAACGTAATTCAAATCAAGTTTCTTTCTTCTTTACTGACTTCCTCAACCTTTTGAGCACAATAGTGTGTAACAAAAGAAAAATACAGCGATTATAAGACATCTCATGAACCAGCAAGTCTTTCTAACCCATTCTGCAAAAGACCAAGCAAGAGATTATTTACAGTTTAACTCAGGTGTAAAAGAAGTTTCATTTGATGTCAAATCATGTGGATGACGCTAGAAGTGGTCTTACTCCAGCTGCAAGGGAAACGTCGGTACTCAGGATGGAGGACTCTGGCTCCCCATTCCTTGAAGTGTGAAAGTTTTTAAAGTCAGCTATCAGACCCTACCTGCACTTTCAAACGGTTTTGCACTGCATGGGAGTTCATGTTTTTAGAAAACATTCATCCAATCTTGCTGTGATAGCTGAATTAGACTCTCTCTGGAGAGCAAGAAATCAGTTCCGCGGTAGCTCTTGTTTTCTTAAAAAAATCTTTAAAATTAATTTTTAATAGAGTGTAACATATTTAAGATCTGGTACAAAGGGCTGGCCAAATAGCTCAGCTGACTAAAGCACCTGCTTAGGCGAGTGCAGGGACTGGGGTTCAACTCCTGGGGTGCTGTGCCAGCCCCGCCCCCAAGGTGCCCTGAGACAGCAATTGAAACTGGGTGTGGTGGCATGCACCTGTAATCCCAGCATTTGGGAGGCTGAAAACAAGAGGATCCCTACGAGTCCTGTCTGTGTAGTGAGACCCTGTAGTCCTTGTACTAAAAATACGTTTTAAAAAAAATCTGGTACGTATGTGTTTCTGACATGCAAACCAATTTTCCACACAATGAGATTGTATAAGCCTTGAGAGTCAGCGAGGTGCACTTGAGACAGTGTGAGGGGACACGTGATTCCCTTTGGGTAAATGGTGGCACAGAGGGAAGAGGGAAGTGCCACTCAGAGGAGTCCACCAAAGATCACAATTAGGGTGCTCTACTCTAAATAGTGTAACTTACTGAAAAATAGCAGTTTAAGAAACATAAAGAATGAATGCTCTCTCTGATTGTCTTGGACTCACAAAATGACTGTGAAGAATAAGAAAATGCAAAACACATTCACATGGGACAATGTAGATGAATGTCTCTGGAGGATTTGATTTTCTACGGCAGCTATCAATTTATTACAGAAAAAAAAATACTATGTGATTGAACAGAAGATATCAGTGTGGACTTGGGGCTGAAAGATGAGGTAGATGACTGGTTTAGAAAGAAAAAAAAAAAGAAGATCCACAAAGAGTCCAGATCACAGTGGGATGGAGGAAGCAGCCTTCAGGGACAGATCCAAGATTCATGCCAAAGGCAAGTAGTGCACTGATAAGTCCTGCAGATGGGGCAGCTGGACTATGAATCAAGGCTGCTCCCACAGTCAGGTGTGGCTCCCAGCTCAGGTCTAGACCTTGGGCCACTGTGTGGAATATGTAACATTTTCAGGGAAAAATTGAAGGACAAGGGCCAAAACTGGGCACTGACCCCAGACACCACTGTCCTCAGTGCCAGCCAAGCCCTGAAATCCTCCCGCCAGAACAGGGCCCAGGGACTGCGCCAACAGGAAAGTGCTTCCCTGCCCAGGGCTGTGCTCTCAGCACAGGTGTGGAGACCACACCATTCTCTGAAAAACTGCCAGGGGTGTGGACAGCACAGGCTTACTCCAGGCCCATTGCCTGGCTTAGAGTCAGAGACAATAGGAGCAGACAGTCTTTGCATGAACTGGTTCTGTGGGGGTCACAAGCTAATCTAAAACTTGGAAGATTGCAATATGGCCAAAAGTGGAAACTGCCAGGGACAGAGTGAGAAGAACCGGACAGACCACACCCAAGATTTCCCAGGCCAGAGACAGTCTCACAGAAACAGAGGCAGCTACAGGTAGCAGGGCATGGACCAGAAAATCTCCCCTGGGGCTCCTGCTCCTTGACACAAGGCATAGCAGAAAGAAAGTACTAGAAAGAGCCCTAGGAAACTCCGAGCTGTGTAGCACCTGGGACCCCAGGGCCCCGGGATAGCTTGCAGTAGCTGAGATGACCTCCCTGAGCCCAGTCACCACTGGCATCACTCGGTTCTGGGTGTGCGGATGCCTAATGAGATACAGGAGAGGATGTTTGACTCTGTGCTGAAGTGGCTCTAATATGCTTGAGTTTATGGATTAAGAAAGAACTCTGAGGTTTTAATAGTCAGGCTATGAAAAATAAAGAATTGTGTATTTATGTTATTTATTATTAATGATTCTTTAATCCAAATACTTTTTTGGGGGGGTGTGGGGGGCTGTCTGATACAATAAGGTTAAAAAAAATCTCCAGTGAGCTAGGATTGTATAAGTTTTTCCCAAAGAATTATGTGATTCAAACTTGAGTTTGACTCAGATTTCCTTAATTTCTAAAATAATTATAGCCATATCAGTAATGACAGGTATCTCTATCTATATCCTAGTTGCTTCTATAATTACATCTATATTGAAATAGAAATCTTTGAAAGTGGGTGTAACATAAGTGAAGGATAACCTTAAACATTTTATTATACATCTGTTATAAAAACTCAACTGACAAGGAACTATTGGTATTATTAAACAGAGGATGAAAAATAAGGTTACTCTGCTTAATCTAAGTCACAGAGTAGATGCCAGGGTTTTAAATAGTTTACTATGTTTTCTGAGAAAATCTCTTTTTATAAAACTCAAAGGAACATTATAAAGTTATAAGAAGGAATAAAACAGGATTCCATGGAAGAAGATCATTAAGTGAAACAGGGGACAAGGACATGTTAAAAGCACCTACTCTATAGTTTTTTAGAGCTTGACACTTGTCCTGCCAACTGTGTGACATCAGGCACAGTACTGAACCTTGTCTTCCCGCAGCTACCTCTTCTACAAAATAGTGGCAGTGACAGAACCTACATCACAGACTGGTTCAAGAATTAAGTAAATCGATGAATCAGTTAGAAGTATTTAGAACAGTGCCAGGCATGAAGGAAGTCCTAGGTACGTAATCATCTGCAGTTGTTTCAATGGGTCCTTTATTTTTTCTGTCTGGTGATAAACTAGAAAAACAAATCATATAAATGTTTGCTGTTTATCTGCAAGCATAAGTGAAAGCTGAATGTTGTATGGTTCCTCTGCTTCCTATGTGCTTAATAAAAACCATATTCCTACTGCAATGAATTTTATTAAAAAAGGAAAAAAGGTAGCAACTGTTCCTTCTTTTTGCTGGTCTGTGTTGTGGCTGGCTTGGGCAGAACGGACTGCAGGGTGATAGTCTCCAGTATTCTACTCACAGGATATCTCCTGCTTTCTCTGCACCTGACCACCCAATTTAAGATTTGTTACTAGAAATCAACCCTAGCTCAAAATGGGCTGTCACATACCTTATAAATACTTCTAACCCAGAAAACCTTATGGTACACATCTCTGAATTCCTTGAACCCCTGGATGGTGTGAAAAGTCTGGTTCTTATGATGACACAGAGGGTTAAGCTTACATTAAAATCGAATGCTCAGGTTGGGTTATCTTTACAGCATGTAGACTGTACAGTACTTTTCCTTTCTGTGCTGCTGAACAATTCTTGGAATATAATATATTCTCCCTATTCAGACCTAAGCTATAAGCATTATTTATATTACATGCAATGTGTACTAGTTATCTTCAATACGTTCCCAAGTTTGTGATCCAATAAAAACGTTTCTATGTAGTTCTTGGGTGTGCATTTTTAGAATTTGGACGACTTGCTCCTTGAAATTCCTATCTTGCCTATTGTGTAAGAATGGCTCTCGGCCACTCAGAAGTATATTGAAATATCAACTTTATTGCCTGCCTCAGTTTCTTTAATATTATTTTTTTTCACAACAAAATGTAGGTATTTTATTTATACTTTTGCAAAGTTAGTAACATGTGACACAAGGTTTCCTAGTGATTAATAGCTGACTTTAACCAGACAAAATATTTATCTCAGGACTGAGGTAGCTTGTTTGCTTTAGGTACTGAGGCCTAGTCCTGCCTACACACATTTGATCAATTTCCTAGCTTCACTGGCTCCCAACATATCCACCCTTTTTGTTTTGTTTTGTCAGTGTGTTCCATTGCAGTTAGAGAAGCTGTATTTGGAGAGGTCTTTTAAGGAACTTTTCATACTGATGCCAGTCCAAAGACTGTAGGCACTTGAGGTCAGCAAAATAACCTAATATAGACCAACAGTTTATAATAGTAGTGGGTTATCAGCACATATGGCAATTGTCAGAAGTTGTTGACTTGAGCATTTTACAGCTCAACATATTAACATATGTTTATTTTTTATATCTTATGGTTACATTTTTCTGCTGGATGGTTAAGACCAAGTTAAAGCAAGACTTATATAACTAGAACTGTAACTTTTGCTGTCTGACAAGGTTAGTCAAATCCCCTCAGGATTTACCCAGGAACCCTGTACAGCACCTTGTAGATCTTTTGTTAGTGTGAGCTATCTGGATGAATCATGGTCCTTGCTTGACCAATTTGCTCTCTGTGAAAGACTGAGAGAATGTTTTCTCTCTAGGTGCCTCTCCCCAGGCACACTAAACATTGTTGATCACTTTCCTCTGTGGTCCCATAATTTCCTTGATCAAAATAGTTGGGACACCACTTAGTTACAGGATGTCACAGCAGAGGTTCTCTCATGTCCTAAGTCCTCACTGACCTTAAAGGGCTAGGGCCAAAATATTTGGTATCCTTTTAGCCCATCTATTTCTCTAGTTTTTGGCCAGCAAAATTTAGTTGTTAAATCCAGAAGAGAAGCTTAACGATATTAATACCCTGTAACAGAGGCAGTGAAGATGAACATCACTATCTGTCTGAATAATAAACATCTTAGACATAAAATGGAACTGCTATTTTCCAACCACCATCAGTATTCTAAAATTTAAATCCCTATAGAATATTAAAAAATGATTACAAATTTTTATACAGAAATTTAGACATCGAACCATATACAACATTGTACCAGGACTCTTTAATATTGTTTTATGTCCTGCTTCTCTGTGCATTTCATAGGCTTTTTCTTTGACCTTCATTTAGCCAACAAAGATACTTAGCTGTTACTTGCTAGGGTTTGTGGTAGGCACCAGGATAAAAATAAAGCATAAAGTAAATAATTTGTACATCCTGTGCCTAAAGTATCTTATAAACTAGGGAGTGGAGGAAGGGACAGAATACAAAACAAAACAGTAATTTTAAGAAATAATGCTGTGAAATTTTCCCAGATAATTTAGTGTTGTGCATGTGTCAAAATTTTATTATAGTCTTGCTGCAGGGGAAAATGCAGGAATTCAGTAGAAAGATTAGATTCACTTTTCTTTGGGATATGCTACAATAAAGGTGGATGGCAAAATCATCATTGTACTGCAAAGAAAGGAAAAATTCTAGTGAGCAATTCTCCCACAAAGCCCTGAAGACCCGGTACCCAGCCTCTCCCAAGATGAGGAGTCCACTGAGTGGCGATGTGGTAGAACTGTCAGGACTTGTCTGACTCAAATGATAAAGTATGAAAATTAGTTAAACTTTTTATGAGAGATTATATTTTTCCCAGAACAAGGGGATTTATACATTATCATATGAGCAAAGCTTCGGCCCCTGGACATATTTGAATCAACTTACTGTCTTCGCATGAATTTGTGACAATTAGAACAGTCTGAATAGATGTTTACCCATTGCCTGTTACAGAAGCAAAGGGTCAATTCCCATCAGGCAAAGATGATGACCACTGAAATGAAACAAGGTATCAGTGTTAGGAAAAAATAGCACTGGTGTGCTTGACCAACTGAAAGTTGGAGAACTACTAAGGCCAGGGCCTTGCAGTTTAAAAACTGGCACTAGCTGGTGGAAGAGGATGTGGATCATCAAAAGGGTCTTAGAGAAATTCAGCCTTGTTGCCCTGCTCACTAAAACCTGAGCCCACCCAAAAAGAGCAGAATTTCCCCTCTCTCAGCTCAGCATGGAACACAGAGAGAACAAATGTGAGGATTTTCCTGGGTGTACACAAAGGAGAGAGGTTAAAAATATGCTGTGTTTTTAACTTGAAAGTGAGAAATATAAGCACAGGTGATTCTCCCTCTTCCCTTCTTCCTTCCTTCCTTTGTTCCTTGCTTCCTTCCTTCTTTCCTTCCCTCCTTTCTTCTTTCCTTCCTCTTTTCTTTGTCCTTTAGCACCCATGAACCCTGAAATGGAGGTCACTTCCTTGCAAATGCAAATTTCCCAATAAATGATCATATAAGTAGTCCTGGCCTAAGATGGGACATGTCATGAGGTAGAATTAAGAGTCACTTTCAAAGTAGCAGAAAATGAGAAAGAACTGAAGTGGGGCACTGATCAGATCGATTAGTGAGTTTTGCCTTCTGTTAAAAGTGCAAGCAGAAACCTCACATATTCTAGTTACAATACTGGGACGTTGTGTACTTTGTGTTTTGACTTGTGCAAGCTGTTATGGTGCATTACTTTTGGTATTAGGTTTAGTCCCACCCATTAATTATCAATGAGTTTTGAAAGGCAACATTAACGGCAGGTAATAATATTGAAAGTTAAAATACTAGTAAGTACACGGCTTGCCGGTTGTATCTAATTGAATTCTGAAACCTGCCTTGCTAAACACACACACAGACACACACACACACACACACACACACACACACACACACACACACTACCATCTCTAGGGGAAATGCGTGAGGTAAGGGAAAGTTAGGTAACTTGCTTAAGTACAAAGAAAGTGGTTGACTTTGATGCAAATAAATGTTGCTTTTTTTCCTTAAAGTCCCTAATGTACATTGCAACGAAGCTGCTAGCATTGTACCTTCTACACAAACCTTGAGTCCTGAAATTGAATCAGACCTCTGCCATTCTTGTGATTATGGATAAATTATTTAGCCTTCTCTGGGCTGCATTTTATTTTGTGCAATGTACTCAGTGTGAGGCCTCATTTATTCAAGCCACCTGAATGTGTTCTGGGTCTACCATAGGTATTAATGTGTTTTCCCTCTTCCAGTCCCTTGGGAGACACAAGAGAAAGGAAAGCCAGGCAAAGGTGCTTTCCTGACTCTGAATCCAGGTGGAAGGGAAAAAACAGCTGTTGCCTAATTAGGGGAAGGAGCAGCCCCGGTGGACACAGAAAAGTGTCCCGAGACCAAAGCGTGGAAGAGCAGATAAGTTCTTCTCAATGTATATGACCCGTGACACCATCCTCAGTCTTCTTTCGGCTTTGCACTGTTTCTTGAAGCCCTTCAGAATACTTCAAAAGCTCGTTAAGAGGCCTGTTACCAGCACGGCAGTATAAACCAGCAGGAGGTAGTTATTATTCTTATGCTATCCCTTGGTACTTAAAAACTAGAAAGTCCCTATAAAAAACAGAATTATAACTCCAAAAGTGCTTCCATGGTAACGATGTTAAGAGAGAATAGGAAAGGAGAGACCAACGTACAATTAAGAAAGGAAAAGAAGAAATGAAAGGAAAGAGAAGAGATGCAAACCAAGTCACAGAAGGTATGTTTCTCTCCATTTTTCAATAAGTAGATGCTTTCTAAATATTTGTTGAATTAAATATTTAATCTGACTACTATTGTTTCACCAGACCTCAATCTGAGATAGTTGAAGTCAAAGAGGAGACACGAGAAAACTTTTTCTTGTTTGTTTGGGAATGCTAGTGATTAAAAATGCACCTTTGCAATGAGCTACATACTCAGCCACATCTTTAAAAATGTTGAGAGAAAGTCTTTCTAAGTTGTTACTTCTCCTGGGCTGGTTTAACTTTGAGGTCTTCCTGCCTCAACTGGCCAGATTGCTGGGATCACAGGCATGACGTGTGATGCCCAGCTGCAAGGAGTTTTTCTTATAATAAAGTTCTCTTTGCTGAATGGCTATTAGTATATCAATGGGGCCCATAATTTTAGAGTCCTAGGCATGTACTGTGGATGAGGATTCAAAGATTAATGAAGTCCTCGTCATAGGTGAATCTTAAGAGAATGATGTATATTAATACATATTAATGTTCAAGTGGTCACAACTGGTTTTTAATTGACACATTGGATGCCTGGAAGTCCAGTCCTCGGCATCGTGACATTGCTTACCAAGATCTCTTGGGGAAATCTGATTCTAGAGGATCCTGTACCTCGGATCGTCTAGTAACGAGGAGGCTACTTTACCACTATACAGGAATGAAAGCTAGGCTGTAACCAATGCAACAACATAAATGCTATTTTAAGTAGAAATGCCAATACATTTTGAACACTAGAGAATAAACTCTCTAAAAGACATTTTCTCTTAAATAAGTTTTAATGCTTTTCTTGTCTTCTCACTTATTAACAAGCGAAATGAAATCTTTTTAAATTGTCTTGCAATACGGAGGACTAATGCCAGGGCCTTTGCACTGAGTGACATCTCCAGCCATATCCCATGTCTATTTTAGGGCAGGATCTCACTGCCCTATAAGGCACTCAATTACCTGGTCTGGGCCTGGTCTTGTGTTTCTGCAAATCCAGCCTGCTAACTAGCTAGGACGACAAGCGTGGGCCCCACGCCTGGCTAGGTGATGTCCACTGAGAGTCATGATGTGTCCGTCTTGAAAATTACACTGCATACATCTGTCTATTTTCAAAGACAGAAATAGTGGGAATATGATATGCAGGATTAAAAAACATGTCTTAAAAAAAGAACATTTCAGAATTTAAATATTTGTTTCCAAAAGAATAAAGAATTCTCTTACTTCATTCATTCGCCTGACAAGCAGAAGGTCCTGAGTTTGATCCCGGGTACCACCAAAAATAAAAATAAGCATAAAAAAGTTATCTCACTCATTTGTTGATGTGTGTTTCCTGTTTCTGTGACCCACTCTTCATGTTATGTCTGTAAGCCAACATTTATTTTTTCGTTATTTGTTATAGGGACTCTGGGTTACTGTAGTGCAAACAAGTATGCTAGAGAGAGTGTGCTATTCATCCTGCTGCCCCTGTAGCGCTGCGCCAGAGACAACAATTGACAAAGAGAAAGGGTTCATATGGGCTCTCGGTGTGGCAAGCTTTAGTGCACACAGGATCGGCTCATTGCCTGTTTCTGAGACGACACAGCACATTACGGCAGCAGCGCAAGGCACAACCAAGCTACTCTGTTCACAGCCAGGCAGCAAAAGAGAGAACAGGTGAGGGGTTGGAGTCCCGTAGTGAGCCTGGGGCACCCCCGCTGCTCTGACACAAACACCTCTTAGCAATCTCTGCCCACTAAGGTGCCAGTCATGCCACACTGGACACCAAGGCTATTCAACACCTGCATTTGGGGTCCTTAAGGCTGCAAATTACAGCCAACATCCAGCTGTGTGAGGTTGTCCACATCCTGTTGCTGAGAGCTAAGTTATGAGCAGATGAAGTTAAAATGTCCAAGCTTGTACGGCCCTAAACTTGGGGCTGTCACAAGTCTTACTGAACACAGGTGTAACACAGTTTCTTCGACTGCAAGTGGTAGATTCTCCATTATTTGGTGATCAGAGAGGGTCGTGTGAGAAAGCAGGTGAGTGTGAGCATCAGATCGATCTGAGACTGAGTTATGGCTGTCTTTTATAAACTGTCATAAATTATTATTTATTTATTTTGTATTTAAGGGAAGGGTCTACAGGGTGCTCAGGGTCTCGCTACTAGGTCAGACTCGTAGTGATCCGCCTGTTTCCAGTGTCCCAAGAGCTGGGATTACAAGCGTGTGCCATTGCACCCTCAGCATGACCCGGGGCCAGGCCAGCATGGCAGGCCCGGGAACTGAACCCCCAGCCTTTCGCCTGTTTGCAGGCGCTTTAATCCTCTGAGCTATTTGGCCAGTCCAACATAATTAATTGTAAACACAACATAAAGATTACGCATCATTTTGCCCAAAATGGCTTTATTGAATTTTAATGATCAAATACATTTTACTTAGTATAGTGTGTTATTTGTAGTGTGTAGATTTAACATTTATAGTGTGTAGATTTAGCATACAGCAAGGAAAGCAAGGTGTAGCCCAAATGTAGGATTTGAAGTTGATAGGGGACAGAATTAGCCAAAGATAATGTTGAAACCAAACACAAATCAACAAAGCACTGTAGTCTAAGAAGCTGACATTTGACATGGAGGAAAATTGGAAAGTAGTAAAATTGTTGAATATAGGAATATGAAGGGCAATTGAACTGCATTTACCAAAAAGTAAGACAGATATTTGAGTTGATGCATATGCTTCATTGTCTGATTTTACCTGGCCACATGGTAAAGTTATATTGAAATACACATTGTGGTCTAAAGCTTATGCAATTATTATTTATCAAATAAGAAAAACAATAAAAGTTTAAACATTTCTTAAATAAATTGAAAAAAAAATCTTTTACTATCTTAACTACATGGCCAAGACTCTTACAATAAAAGGCAAATTGACAGGTAAAAAACACACAGCCTTATGGATGACAGTGGTATGAAAACATTCGGAAGGGAAAAGTCCCCCCACCCAACAAAAAAGAACAGCTGTGTACTCCTCCACTCCAGTGTGAAGAGCAGGCAGCTGTGCAGAAGCGTACTTGGACAGCTGGCGTGCATTCTGAGGCTAATAAACTCAAGGAAACAGCAGTGCTTGGTTGTTCAGATTCCTCCTGGCCCCTGTGACTTGGACTCCTGTCCTGTACGGATACATTCACCTGTTGAATGAGGAGGGTCTGCTGATTGCATTAGGGGAAAGGTAGAAAACTCTCCCGAAAAAAGATGATAATTTGAACCATGTGACTCGAAATAAATTCATTTAGTACCTTCTTCGATCATACCCACCCATGAAGACCTCTTTAAGAGTAAGGCTATCACTCAAGCTAGGCTAGATCCCTACCATAGTCCCAAAGACAGACTGTCAATTCATGACTAGGATGTTTTCTAGTACTTGCCCACCATTTGTCCTTGGGAAAGGAGCAGATTCGCATTGTCATATTTCAACCACCAGAGGGCGAGCTCTGCTCAGATACATACTATTTGAAGTTCAAGGGACTGGTTGAGGACTCGAACAGCAGACCAGGAAAAAACAATCACTGTAAATACTGAATTTCTCTCACAATATTTTGAAATAGAAATTATTATATTTACTTATTATTAGATCCATATAACAAAATACAAAAATTTTAAAAAGCAGGTAGCGAAGTACAAATAAATCTTATAAATATCACTCATTCAGACCCCATGCCCTGGTCTACTCATTAGAATGCAACAGTGCAACAAATTTTTCTAAGTTCAGAAAGAGTTTGTTGTTTAGAGTTTCTTGGATAATTCTGCATATAGTCTTTCAAATGAAACTTCCATTAAATAAGGAAATCGAATGAGTTGGTCCAGGATTACCCAAATTCAGAGTTACTTAACATCAGTCTCCAGGCTTTCCTCTATCTATATCACTTTTCTTTCATTCATAAGTCAAACCTAAAGTTCTAATCTGATTCACAAGCTTCATTACTTGTTGCTTTGATTTTGAGAGTCTCTGAACTCCTGACCAACCTATTGCGTCACACACATCCTCTGTTTGCTCATAATGGGTGAAAGCCTAGCAAGGAGAGGGGTGAGGTCCACCTCCTGGGAACTCACATATTACCCATGATCATTGCTAGATCTGTGTGATGTGGGTCTCTTCAAATAGTTGTGCAGAAGTCAGAGGCAGTGTTCAGATATGAACAGCCCATGAAAATGGAACTTTTACACAAAAGCTAGAGTGGGCATGCAATTAAGGAGGTCAGCAGGACTATACGTGGACTAGAACTGTGAGTGCACTCATTCTTCCATCTTCTTAGCCTTTTCAGATTTCTGTTTCATCACAGTGCTTTGGGAATAGAGCTTTTGTTCTTAACATAGCTATTCTTTGGAAATTAGCCCTACGAAGCAAAGAATTGAAAAGAAATTCCTCTGAAGAATGAGTGGGCCCCAATAAAAATTTGGATGGCAAGAAGAACACCACTTAATTGAAATAGATTAAACACTCTGAGACTTATTCAAAAAAGCTGCTGAGCCATTTCACATTGATATTGTTTTAGGGTTGCATCTCACCTGCCTGAGGTAGAATACTAGGGTAGGGAGACACGTGCCAGGAAGAAAGAAATTAGCAGTGACTGTTAATATTTTTTGTATAGTTTTGGAAGTGAGTGGATAGATACTAGCTTTCATTTTCTCCCCTCCTCTTCTGCTAAACAATGACCTCTACAACCTGAAAGAGAACTGGTGTGTGCAGGAAAAACATTTCTTAATGATCCTGAGAAAAGGTTAATTACCTTAACAACTGGAAACTGCTCATTTCCTTCTCTCCCCCTCTTTAATTCCCTTTGCTGCATACCTTCCTTATCAGGTATTTACATCTCAAGTGGTTTCTTTTCTCTGAAATAACCGGCCTTTTTCTAGCATAGATTCTGGTAGACTTGTTAATTTGTTTTAGTATGCAAAATAAAATCCAGGTCTCCTGCAAGTTAAGTTGCACTTTTCACGTCTTAAACATGAAGATACATTCGTAGCTATAACAAATTATTCCTTATTATGTTTTACTTCACAAATACCACATATTTGACAAATTTGTTTACTATTTTAAGGAGAAATCATGTCATTTATTTTCTATATGTAATTATTCCTT
>NW_004524743.1:5273716-5294690 GCF_000260255.1 Octodon degus
TGGATATTTTCAAAAAGTAGGTTTGATCTGCTATTTCACTTCGATCATCTCAATAGAATGCACCACGACAAATCTCTTGTTCTTTTTTTCTCAAAACTTTTTATAGATGGTAATTTCGCAGTTGGAAATGCTTGCTGTAAATTAGATTATTTTCCCATACGTTTATTCTCCAATTGAATTTTTGGCAGGTAGTGTGAGACCCTCCTCTTGTTTCTGTACAGAGATGTGCACAGCATAGCTTTGGAATTATGGCAGCCAGCTCTGAAGAGAGCTGCCTATTAAGAGATTTAATCATGGCAATGTGTATGTTCAATAAAAGTTATCAACAGGCATTATCATAATGAGGAACTTCAGTGCTCTTCAAATACAGCACCTTATGAATTATGCCAAGCTATTTTTGCACTACAATGCGACACTAAATTAGGTTCCTCTTTCGTTAAAAAAAATGTAAAGCATAATCAGTTACTATTCTCTGCTCGTTTCTAATTTCTACAATGCTGCCTTGATTTTGTAAACCTACAGAAATCGTGTCTTTTCTCTCCTTTTTTCCTGTTTAAATGTCACCTTACATCAGTTTCATTTTTTTTTTTTTTTTTCCCTAGCGCTGGCCTAAGAAGCCAACTGGCACCAGTAACAATTCTTCATGGTGAAACCTAGCAAATGCTATTGTCATTTCTCTCAAGCCAAACTAGTCTTGCAAACATGCTGCTTCCATTTAGTGAAAATAAAAGGGGGTAGAACAGAAAGAGGAGATCATGCGTATCTTAAAATAACAACAGCCATATGACAGTTTTAGGCCTGTGCTCGGATACATTTGCATATATCCCATTAAGCCTGCCTGAGCTCCACTTTTGAATTTTGAAGTTGCCAGTCAATTTGAGGAGGTCAATAATATCTTTTTCTAAATGCAAGTTTTCTTATAATTGCACCTCTATAACTGACAAGTGACCCTCTGGAAGACAAGAAAGACATGTGCCTGTTGTAGGAAAACATCAATATAGGGTATTTTGTAGACAGGACAACTTCGGAAAGACTCTGCTACTTGGGGCCATTAGCGTCAAATCAAGGTTTCAGATGATAAATTCAATTAGCGTGGAGTTGACTAAGTGAGCTAACATAGGGTGCAGTAGCAGCAGTGTACAGCACGGAGTTCATTAAATGGCAGTATCAATGTGATCACCTTTTACGCACACAATCAATTTGCTGGTCTTTGAATATCAGTAGCGGTCAGACTAAATTAGATTTAATGTACATCGACCAAGTGATTTATGGTATCTAGATTTACCGGATCTCAGCATAAAGATTGATAACTTTCAAGCATTCGGGGAGCAAAGAAAGCAATAAATCATAAAATGGGCCAAGCGAGGTGAGAAAAATTGCCCCTATTTTTCTTCCAAGTTTTACCGTAGTTCGTTTCCTGGAGTCTGCAAAAAACATCACACGAATCGGAATCCTGTAAGTCCCATAGCCACGATAGAGTTGAGTGCTGCGTTGGCGAATTGATATTCCATTTACATTCCCTTCAAGTCTTTAAGGTTTGCAGTGCTGAATCCCTACTGACAGGTGCTCCTCAAGGAACACCGCTATCCTGCGCTGAAAACAGTCGCTGAGGCCTAATAAGGAAAACGTGAAGACCAGAAGATAAGACAAGCAAAACAGTTCAAATTTATTATAAACACACTCGATTCCTCCAACTTTCAACTCTTTCCTTCATGTATGAGACATGAGTAAAAGAATAAGGGTGAATATCTCGAATGGCGGCTATCCAGGTCAAACTCAGACATAGTTTTCAAGGAGGCATGATTTTCCCAGGAGAGTGGGGGGCTTTTTGCATAAGACTTTCTAATCGCTGTCACAGACGTGTCCTTTATTTCTGCTTGTTCTTTAAGGTTCTGGCTTTTTGATGACTTGAGGAGAAAACTTGAGAAAGCTGATAAAAATCTGTTTGATATATTTATACTCAATGCGATATATAGGATAAATTATATATTCCAGTTAAAAAGTAATTGGTACTGGGCTGGAGAGATGGCTCAGTGGTCTAAAGCACCTACTTAGAACAAGCTTAGCAAAGCATTAGGGACCGCGGTTCGATCCCCCAGCACCACATGCCAGCCCCGCCCCCTGGTGGGCTGAGCTGGCCACACACACCACTCTCTCTCTGTCTCTCTCTCTCTCTCAAATAAATAAAAATTAAAAAAATATATATTTAAAAAAAAAAAGTAATTGGTACCATTCAGTCAGGGATGGTTATGTATCAAAAATTCTAAACTATAGTAAATACAAGTTACTAAAAAATAAAATAAAATACCTCTTCCCATGGAGAATATTTTAATAATACTACAGGCATTTTATATGGTTTGAAAGCTCCTCTAAAGAACATTTCCTCTTAGAAATGACTGCTACCTTGCTACACGGGGCTAGGGGGTGCTATAACCTTACAGCTGAACGCGATCTGGACCTCCCAACCCCAGACCTGAAGAGATACGTAACCAGCTTCTTGTCTGAAAAGGTGGGATGTATGTGTGCTTGCATGAACAAGCATGCTCACACGAGTTTCTATCCACATTGGAACTGTCCAAGAGAAAAGAAATTTGAATAAGAATATTTGCAAGTGTTGATTTTTACGTAGCTTATGCTGATACTTGAAGTTATTCTACAAATTTATTACCAAGGAGATTGCTTATAAAATCATTGAACTTATTTTTTAAGTTACAGTTTTTATTAATATCTATATTTTCAGTGAGGAAATTTTGAAGAATAATTGAAATTTTGGACACTTAAGCATGCTCAGTAAGGATGTTAATGTATGATATTCAGACAATTGTATTGTAGGTCAACATAAGAGTGTGTATTAAAGAGTTGCCAAAGCCAATTTCCTATATTAGATGCTTTATTTTTCTCACATTTTATACAATTAAATATTTTTGGTAAAGATTAAAGCTTTGTTAAGTGAAATGATTGTATTTAATATTCAGCCACTATCATTGCTGTACTTATCGGTCCAAAAGCACTGACAGCATTTTGAAATTATAATATTTTATTGCAGTACTTATTTCATGGAACATTCTTCAGCTTGGTAACTGCTGAAGAAGAAAAGTTCAAAGAAAGATTATATCATAAAGTTTCTTTATACCTCACATATTTGGTAAGACTCAGACTTAGAGTTCATTAAGTGGGGTGACAGTGTACCATTTGAAATTTCTTGACAGTATCTTCAGGGGATCATATATAATGATATCATCCTTATTCAAATCCTTCCTATCCCTCGACTTTGAATGATGATTTGCTGAAACTAAATCTGGTGAGAAATAAAGTATTTGTTAATTGGTAAAATTAATTGTAGAAAAATATGTCAAGTCCTGCAATGCCCGGATGTTATTGCTATTAAATGAATACAGGTCAGCTCCCATGCATAGAAAACATGATCTCGTCTTTATCTCATACTGGAGGTGGAATACAGACCTCAAGTTATTTTAATTTCATAAACCTCACAAAAAGGAGCATTCTCCCACTTATTTTTCTTAGCCATTATATAAGTTATATACTTTAAACACCCTTTGGTATTTAGATAAAATGTGGAATATTCTAGTCTGAAACCTGTATTCATTACTTCTGACAAGAATATTGCTTTGTAGATAAGCAAATATTTTCATTTATGTGGATTGTTTCCTCAAGCTCAGGTAATTATTTAATGAATTAATGTAGAAAATAATTAACAGAACTTGAATGTGATACATGATATCAAGTAAAGACACAGGCTGGTCTCTCTCATAATGGAAGCACATTTTAATGAAGGAATTAAAAAAATCAAGAGTAAATTTACATTATGCTCTACTAAGTAAAACAGACTAAGAGAGGGTACAAAATACTTCAAAGTCAACATTAACTAGCCTAGATTCCTTGTCACCAGAGAAAGAGGCAAGAAACGTGTTGGACATCATAGCAGGAATCACCTTAAGTTACCATTAAATTCCTGGTTTAGTTAAGATGTACCGTGAGACTGTGAATTCCTCGAAACCTCACCACTGAGCAGATACACTTCAACTTAAACATTTTTATATCCCTCCCAGCTCCAAAAGTTGTTGCATATACAAATACATCATTAAAATGTTTTTCAACTGGTTCTCTGTAACTATAACAGTGCTATAAAATAACATTTGCTGTTTAAAATTTTAAATAAACATTGAAAAGAAAATGTCGAATATATTAACTCCCATGGAAGCTAGATAATCTCAAGACTTGGTATGCTTTCAAACCTGCCTGTGGTATATGTGCGGTGTTTGTGAATGGGCGTGTGCACTTAGTGACCCTTGTGTGTGAAAGTGATTTAGGAGGTCAGTAAGGGCGCCCGTACTGCTATGTACTCTTTGTGGCTATTCAACCCTTGACAGTCTGAGTATGATGGATGAGCTCAGAAACTGAACTCTGACCCTCCCTGGGAGAACGTGCCCCTTCTCAGAAGGATCTCAAAGGATTCCCATTATCCATCAATAGGAAAGATTTCTAAAATTACTTGTAATTTTTACACCAGGTAGCGAAAACTTCCCTTTAAGTTTATACGATAATAGCAAAATGATGTACTATGCCAGCGGCCACTCGTGGTATAAAAATACTATCTGGTTCACTTAAGATTAATGTTACAGTCAGAAAGAACTCACTGTGATCCAGGCATTGTCAAAATGATCGACCAAATTCAACGGATATACTTGATTTACATCATTGAAATTATCTCTTAGAAGGCAAACCTGCATTCACAAGAAAACGTTCTTTTTTTTTTTTAACTGAATTTTTCTGAGCACACACAGACAAAATTTGTGGGTAACAAGTAAATGCTTTGAAGAAAGTGAAACATCAAGAAATACAATTCCAGTCAGCATTCACATACAATTAACTGATGCCTCAAAATAATTGAATGTTTGATTATTCCAGTTTTATGTCGGGGCTACCGTAAACTGCATTGGGTCCGTTAATGCAATAAGATCAAATAATAAAATCTCACATCCCAACTGCACTTTAGAGGCCCCTCAAATGCCTGTAAGACAGGGGTCCAGTAGAGCAGATATGCCTCATTTAAACAAACAAGTTTAATCACCAGAAAAATGATTAAATGTCAACAAAAATTATCTTAAAATCATTATAAAAATATTTACTTATTTACCTCTGTTCAGATTTTTCTTTTCCTAGCACATGCATATCAGCTAATGTCAAAATTGACATCTATATCTAAGACCATTATGTGACACTTAATAGCAAAATCAGCATTGTTTCTCAGTCCACAGAATTTATCAGGTATTAGAATGCTTTTACCATGGATGTCTGGGTGGCCTTAATATGACAGATTTATTTTCCTTATGAATTGCTTCTAAACATAAATATGAACCATTTGGGAAGAGATTTATTCTTTTCAAAATCAAAAACTCTAGCTACAAGAAAACGCCTGCAGTTGAAATGAAAGCTGTATTTAAGTATTCAACATTCAACAAAGGACATGACTAAATTAAATCTCTATATAATCAGAAAACATAAGATTTTACCAAAATATTATTCATGAGGAATAGGAAGGTTAAGGTAGGAGAAATACATAAATCTTACAAAGCAAACTCAGGAACACGATTCTAGAAGAGATTGAATCAGTACGGTACCTATGTCCATACATATCTTAATCATTTTGACATCATAATTTAAACACGACTCCAGCGATTTGATATCCCCGCCCCCATTAAGGGCCAAATTAAAGGTAGTATTTTTTTTGCCATGGCATTTGTTGACATTCACCTATGCATGAGTTCAGTCTTACCCCTTATCCGGCATCCTCTTTCACCTCTTGCTTCTGTCGCATGATGAGAAAGCTGATGAGACGCATGAAGTGGTCCCTGATAGCACTAATATTCCGTACAGTATTTCCAGAGGGCACAGTTCTGGGGAGGATGATAATCTTGGATGTGAGTGTAGAGAGCTCGTGGCCAGCGGGGAGGACTTGAGGATGGAATAGATGACCACGCTCAGCAGCTAGCAGATAAGGACTCACCAATGAGGGCAACAGCAGTCTGGAGGAGTCCACTTTTTCAGACTTTTAGTCTTGTTTGTGTATTTTGACTCTCTTCTCATCAGTTGATATTTTGAAGAATTTCATATTATCACAATCATAACATCTTTACATATTGATCCTTAGTCTAGGTTCTGTGTGCGTGGAAGGGAATTATGGATCTTTCGCCTGTTCCCTATTTTCCCCACCGAGATTACCTAGCTGTTTCAATCCTGCCAGTTCTACCTGGGAAACGATAAGACAGTAGAATTTGAGACAGATAAAGCTTTAGATGAGGTCCAGGGAAGGAAGACGATATTCCTGCCTCTCATCTTTCTTGTCTAACTCCTGTTCCCCTAGAGAAAATCAACAGCAGATTTAGAATATTGTCTGAAATCAGAATGTAATGCTCTTACACTTATTTAGAATATGGAACAAACCATTGGTGTTTTTAAAATTGCTCTTAGGTAGCTACATAATGTGTCTCTCTCAGAAAGAGACAACAGTAAAAATGGAGAAAATAATAACATCAACGTATTTTCCCCAAGTTTCTCTTTTTAAAGATTGTATGAAGATCACAGGCATGGTTTTCTTTTCTCAGAAAGCACAGAACAATTTTCTCTCAGTGCCCTGAACAAAGTAAAAAAGTTACTTAAATCGAATGTCACTTAAATCTGCCTCTAATGAGGAAAGCAATCTAAGATTGTACATAACCAAGACTTGTAATGTCTGGCTAGAGACACATGACTTAGGATCCAAAACGTTTTCCCTTTGAAAAGTTTTCAGAATAGCACTCAGAATTTCGTTGTGAGACTTCAGGGCTCATAGCTACATAAACCAGTTAGGTACATGGCTGTAAGTCTGATTTATTATTCCTTTGTAAACATTTTGCAAATTTTTATTTTTCCATACTAAGGACCAGACATAGAGCTTCTATATCACCTAATTACATTTCATCGTTTTTTATTATTTTATTTAAATTTTGAGGGAGGGGCAGGCTTCTTCTAAATTGCCCAGCAGGATTTGAACTTGCAATCCTTCTCACAGTCCTCCTACATCCTGAGATCATAGCAGTAGGCCCCTGGGACCAGCTGAAATTCTCCATAATTTATGAATAAGAGTCCAGTATTATGTACTGTACCCTACAGTATGTAGCCAGTCCTTGCTGTGTGTGAAGTTTACTTCTGCAAAGTTTGGGTTGTTGAATACTTTAGCTTTGGTTCTTGAATGTTTAATAAATAAAATAATTCCACTATCAACAAATGATGAGAAGTACAGAATTACATTTAGTAATTGAGTATGACTGAGATTGCTTTAGATGGGAAATAAAGAGAAAATCTGGCCAATCTCTGTTGTTTAACTTCTTGAATTACAACCTTCAATTGAGCTAATGAGAATGAGCTCAGGAAGAGAAGGCTTTCCATTTTAACAGATTCTAGAACAATTCCCTTTGGATACTTTCCTCTGTCTTTTCTGAAACAAAGGAAGCATTTCAGAAGTTGAGCATTTATCTTATTCTTTCTTGCCTTGTATTTATGTACACATAAATTTTCTATTAGAATTCTGGCTTGGTTACTTTTCTCTTGTAGAGACAAAATACCCGACATCCAAAATTAAGGATGGGTTAATTCATCTCAGTTTGTGGCAGTTTCAGTGTGTAATCACCTGGCAGCAAGGCAGGGTGGCATGGCACAGGGGCAGCAGACCATGGTGGAAGACGACAGCAAAATTCACAGAGCAAAATGTGGGGAGGGGCTCTTCTCCTCCCTCATGTTATAGGCCCTATCTGCGCACAGCTTCCCCATTCTCTCCTCCTGCACAGGCTCAGGATATTTACAAAGGAAGGACCCTGAGCCTTGCTGAGCTAAATTCCTAAGCTTGTAGAGTTGACAGAAGGTATCAGCAGTTACAGCTCTGGACCCAGAATGCTTTGCTTCAAGTTCCTCTTGGGGCATGATTTTTTTTTAAATGGTGGGGTTTTGGGTAAATTTCTTATACAATCTCTTCCTGGAATTTTTAATTCATAAAATATTATATAAATTATATGATTATATATATATATATATATATATATAAATTTCTTTGTTATAAGACTTACGTGAGATCATTAAATGCACATCTAAAGTTATCAATATATTTAGCCACTTTTTTCTCCATTAGGTACAATTTCAAGGGCTTGAAAGATACCTGAATGCTCTAGTACCTGCCTAACATGCTCAAGGATCTGGGTTCGATCACTGGTACTACGCACTGTGTGGGCCACCAAAGTGGCATATGGTGGTGCATTCCTATAATCCCAGCACTAATGAGGCTCATAAAGGAGGAGCATTACAAGTCTGAGCTAGGTAGTGCTGTATCAAATAAATACATAAATAGTTTAAAAATATATTTTAAAAAGTACAATTTTAATGTAAGATATAAGAATAATTATAATATAACTTAAATGAATATATCTATAGTATAAAATAAAACCATACTAGAAAATGTTAGTGTTCTAGTAATTGTTTTATCAATTAGAATTTTTATTTCTCTTTCGCTACTAGGTTTTGAAAGGGTTGCCTTTGTTGCTTTTTCTTTACTAGAGGTCTTTTAAATAATTCAATTTTAAAATAAAAATTTTACATGAACAAAAGTTTTTCTAGGAGTTCTTTTTCTCCAGAGTTCTCCTTTATTTTCTCAGATAAAATATATGAAATAAAATGAAGAGATTAAAAACTATGTTTAATATTTCTGATATTCATAGCTTGAAACTAAATATAGTACTATCTTCTATATATTAAATCAGTCTACTGGTTCTGTCTATGAGTCATAAAATTATCATTTCATGAATTTTACTTTATATGACAAAGAACTGATAATATTTTCCTTGCAAAATGAGCTTCCTCTTCACTGTTCTGAGCAAACGAATATGGAAAAGAGCGCAGAAGAGTAAGCTTGGAGGAGATTCTTGGAAAGATACTCTGCATTTTTTTTCCCAAAAGGGGAAATGTCAACAAAGAGCTATAAAGAAGCGGAAAAAATCCTAATGAATTTCATTTTCTGCCGAAGAGACAAACATTTTAGGAGACACAGCAATCGATCAGTAGGCTTATTAAATATTAACGCATTTCTCACTTTCTTCGTTAGAAATTTTGCAAAGTAACTAAGAATGCAGCTGCGCCAAAGGCTTCACTGCTTTCAAGAATCAACATGGGCATCACCAGTCATGGGTGATATTTAGTTATAAAATCACTTCAGAAATACCAGCAGTGTCACAGCAGGAGAGTGCCAATGGCAGCCATGAAAGTCACCCTGTTTCCTTCTCTTTCTTGCCTGTGTGCAGGTGCACAAGAGCGTATTCTCTCTCTCTCTCTCTCTCTCTCTCTCTCTCTCTCTCTCTCTCTCTCTGTCACACACACACACACACACACACACACACACACACACTCATACATGCAAAACTGCTTCACCCACAGCAGCGGTTACTGTTAAAAAAAGAAATACTTGGCAGATAAGAAGCATGGTATTGGCCACATTCCCCCAGGCAACCTCCGTGCAAGTTTCTAAACTTCTTGGATGTCTTGGCAACACGATTTTTCCCTGTGTAAATTGCAAGGTTCACTTAAATTACCTGCTGAACTTCCCAGGCAAATATGGCTCTCCTTCTGGACCCAGGCTTTATAGCGCTCTGCAAACAGTTTCCTGGTTGATTTTTACAGTTTGGGGGAGGGATCTTTACCTACTCTGGTCATTGCATTATCAGAATATATATAACAAATATCTTGAAATTCAGCAACAAATTTCTAAGTGATGATAGATTGTTTCCTTAAATATTCTGAGCTACTGCTCTTAATTTGCTTAGCTACATGATAAATTGATACTCAGTTAAGCAAGTCTGCATTACTTCATCATCAGCTAACTGAAAGTATAAATGAAGATTGAGATTAAATGAATACAGTCACAAAAATATTTGGGGTTATAATTGTTTTTAATATTACAAAAATTTTGCTTTTGACTTCATGATCAGGCTTTAAGCGTGTAGGTGTATTGCAATTTCTCTTATCACTCTTTATTGCCTACAGTTGAAATTCAGAAATCTTTCAGTGAAGTCTTAAATTCCCCTTTCATTTTCTTTAAATGTGTTCTCAATGCAATCACGATAGCCTACTTAACAGATTGTAAATACATTTTGTTTTCTTTCCCCTCCATTATTTTGCTACCTCACTCTCACAGTGTGAAATTCTTTTTGTTTACAGGGAAGTTTCATTTATCCTCATGCAGGCTTAGTGAAGGTCTACCATTCATCCTTACAGTAAAGTATGATGCTTGGTGATTTTGCACCGTTTCCTCAAATGAATCTCTGCAACAATGGTTTATTTTAAAGATTAAGAAGCTAAGGCTTGGACAGACTCTATTTCCTGAAGCACAGAGCTATGAATTGACAGAGATTAGATTTAAAATAACAGCTCAGATTTTTTTTTGTTTCAAAGTTGCCTTCAAGCCAACTAAAAATTCATCTCCTCTTCAAAGCATTCTCTTCAAACCTCAAGTAATTTGCAAACTCCTAAACAAAATTTTCTGTATAATTATCTGGTGGATGTAGTCATATAATATTTCCTCATTCTGTGTCTGCAGCCTCTCTGAATTGTACGTTTCTTAAAATGAAAGGTTAGATTCTTCTGAACCCTATGGTACCCTAAAAAGTTTTCTTTTAAAAATATAAATCAACAAAAATCAGTAAGTGACGTTTTTTCCAGTTTGCAAATTTTGTTATTCAACTAGGCCCTTGCGCTGCTAAAATGCAGAACACAGTTAACCTTGCTTTTCGTGCCTCTGTTGAAGAAAGCGACTTCCTTGATATTGAACATGTGCATAGACCTAGCAGCTCTATTCACCTAGCAGCGTGTGTGGCATGAGCAGTGTGCAGAGCAGCTGCATAAGAGCTGGTCTAACGTGACAACACAGGGAGCAGCGTGTACTTGGGGAGAGACCCAGGAGCCTCAGGATGCCTTAAGTCCAGGAAACAGTAGACACTGTAGAGTGTTTGGTACATACCTGTACGAATTTGTTGCACCAACACATAATGTAATAATAATTATAGATAATAATCCAAGCAGATTGCTAGGATAGTAGGCACTAAAAATTGTCATTCATATATTAAAATTATTTCTGGTAGGTGATAATGAGGCCACTGATTACCTTTAGGGAAACAGGGCAAGTTTAGACACATCATTGTAAGCCCAGCAGAGCAAAGGGCAGAGTTAAACCCCACACTGGGTGTAACTTAGCCTCTTTCATCTGGTCCAGGCTATCATTATACAAAAGAAAATGTGAAAAGTCAGTTGATGAAATACAAAACGAAGCCTATCTCAGATGTAGAATTTTGCCCTTGGATTTCTTATTCATGTCTCCTCTTCATCGCTCTGGAAATGACACACGTAAAATTTCATATTTTAATATTTCTTATTCATTTGTGCA
The DNA here is from genome assembly GCF_000260255.1 of Octodon degus. Lineage (NCBI taxonomy): Eukaryota > Metazoa > Chordata > Mammalia > Rodentia > Octodontidae > Octodon > Octodon degus. The sequence continues at coordinate 5,285,199 of NW_004524743.1, forward strand.
ATGGAACCTTACAAAAACAGTTGAAATGTCTCAGAAGATATTTCTACGTGTTGATTTTGGTAAGATAAAAGTTTTCAGAAAAAAATGAATGATTGAATATAGCTACAGTAGACCTTAGTAGTAGAAGACTACATTTGATCTACTAGAGGTGATGATAACTTTTGGAGACATTTTGAATTGAGAAACTGGTACTTGCCATTTAGAAGTATAATGATGACTGTAAAAGGGCCATTCATTCCCGAGAAACCCTCACCAACTGGGGGAATATACAGAGAAACCCTTACCAACTGGAGGAATATACAGAGATATAAATGAAAATTCTGTCTCTCATCAAAACAATTTGCTTAAAAATGTGTGTCCAAAGTCAGGAAAATGTAACAAAAGCGCTAGTATTAATATTCCTAGAAGTCATGCTGGATGAACAATGTATGACTATATCTTATACTATGAGCAACTACTTTAAAGATAACAATGCACTATACGGTACACTGTTATTCTTCTACAATATTTTGAAATTTGATAACTTTTTATTGTTTATTTTTCCTTTCCTTAAAATAAAAAAAATCAATACTAATATTGACACTTATATCATCATGTTCTGACCAAATCTTTTGGATATAGAATTCTATTTTGGGTAAGATAAATCCTATCTCAATTTATTTTTGAGGTGCATTTAAAATACTGAACTGTAAATTTTATCTGTAATAGATATTAAAGTATTTTATCTGTAAGACATACTAAGCACATTTTTGCTGATACTCATACTGTGAAAATAAAGCCTTGTCTAAGAAGAACTAACTAGGACCATGTTTGATTTTCAGAAATGGTGGAATTTTTGACTGAGGCAGCTATGATTTTTGAAGAAAGTGAATATGATATGTACAGAACTTCTGGAATAGAACTCAAGATCTAGTCACCTTCAACTGAGGTCTTTTAGAAAACCAATCCTCTGATCACAATTTCCTAACTGTAATGAAAATTATAACATCTATGTCATTCCTCTTTGGTTACAAGAGGGTGTAACTGACATAATATCTATGAAAACTGTAATATTATAGTAAGTGAGCATCCTAGTCACGTGCTCTCTATATGTGCTCATCATGTTGTCTAAAAGACTGATGTGAATGTGGATTTATCTTTTCTACTGCATAGGTCCTCTTTCTTTATGATAGATGACAAGATGAAAATGATTCAGAGGCTCATAGAATCTCTGAAAGCCTCTTCTGCCAAAAGTCCCAATAGCTCATTAATTTGTTATGTTTTATGTCAAACAAACTACCACTTTCTTTTCTCTTGTGAAAGGTAGGATTCATTTAAAAATATCCTCTTTGAGGTGGCACATTATATTAATGGTATATGAACAGAGATGTGACTGTGACAGACTAATTTTTAATATCAGATTTGACAGCAAGGGGTTAAATGGTTAAAAAGAAGTCGTTCTGAGGTCTTCGATATCTTGAAGGACAGGCAGAATAGCAAAAGGACGAGTGAAACCTCTGCAAAAGTTTGAAGTCACTTTAACATTCACCCTGTGGATGAACGATGTTACAAATTCTTTGAAAGATCAAAAAGAAAGTCTAGTTACCTCAGTAAAAAGAAGTTTAAAGCCTGGAAAAAACAAAACTGGCGCCTCAACACTTTAGTCAAAGCAGGAGACCTGTGAACCAAATGACTGAGCAATGATCGCTGGGTTGGAAAGTTTCAAGGAGCCACTTTGGGGACTTCATGGGCAAAGGACAACACAGAAACCAGAGTAAACACGGCAAGGTTAAGAGCGGGACTTTTACCACTGAGTGCTGCTGGTGTCAAGGGGATGTTTAAGATGACCTGGGAGATCAAGGTAGAAATTCTGTCTGGACTGGTGGAGTCAGGAGCAAAGTCTCAGTATGTGAGGGCAGAGATCAAAGTTAAAACCTCAAAGCTTCCCCCAAAACACAAACAAACCAGCAGAGAGGTGTTTCAGTGTGCCCTGATGGTGCTTTCTCAGCAGCAACAGAGAACTAGAGAGGATTTTGTGAGTATGTATTAAAAATTGCTACTGTTTTGAATTATTCTACTGTCTTTTTATTAAGGGGAAAACATAGCCACGAAATAAAAATGCATTATATACAGATGCCTTCAGTATATACGCTGTGTAATCGAATTTCTATATCCTGATCCAATTTGTACATCGAACCAAATATGTTCAATATGAGATATAATTTAAGGAGGTTGGGTTTCAGAATGATGTTACAGGGAATTATTTAAAATACATTCCCCAAAATTATGCAGCTGTGAATACACACATGAAGAGATAACATACTCAGCCATTTTAACAGAAATACAAAAATATATAGGTTTTTCTTACAACACTCAAAGTTGGACTACTGTTTTTCAGGAGCACATTTCTAAGCTTCTCTGTGCACAACTATGAGGAATATTTATTCCTATTATTTCTGATTCTTAAACTTCTATTCTGTCACAATGGAAAATATACTTCTGTGAAAAAGTCAAGGGCTAATCTTTGAGTCCTTCATGAAAGTAGGACCTTGTGGAAGGAGCTAATGTATGAGCAACAGTTTATTGCTTTTCATTTACATTGCTAGAATCGAAATATTCTGACACTCTTGCTAAGAAACAGCAGAAATATATTGAAAACTAACCACTACAAATCATTTCTTTTAAAAACAAATGTGCATATGATTTAGGTAGATAATAGAAATTTCTCACCTCACCAATGTGGGAAGGATACTGCATTGGAAGATATTTAGAGTTCTTGGCAGGTCGCGCTTAGTACACTGCTGTCTTAGTTACTTTTCTCTCATTTCAGGGACAAAATCCCAACACCCAAATTAATTTATTTAACTCACAGTTAGTGGAGATTTCAGTCCTTATTCAATGGGCTCCAAGGCACACCGGCATGTGGCAAGGGCAGCAGTTCATGGCGGTGGAAAGCAGGAAGAGCAAATGTGAGGAATAACAGCAACAATAGCAACTGAGGGCAAGTCTAACTCCTTTATGTTGCGATCAGGCCATCTGCCCCAGGCTGGGTGTAGCACTCACACCCATAATCCCAGCAGTACTCACACTCATAATCCCAGCACTAGATCATAAATTAATCACAAACTCTAGAAGTCCCCCCCATAACTGCATGAGTCTTTAAGGAGACAGCTAGACACAAACCATAACAACTGTTATGCTGAGATAATGTTTAATATGATTCTTTATAAAATGTACAGACCATTAAGTTGATTTAAAATAAGGTGATACATGGTTAGTTTAATAAGCCTTTTACTTCTTTTTAGATATTATCTCCCCAGTGACTTGATCTCCACTGCTTTGTTCCATTGAACACTGTCTATACTGGAAATATCTCTCCTATTGGCATACTTCCCTTAGAAACTCCTGAAATTTTCATGCCTTTTTGATTATTCCTACTAAAAGCATCTATAGTTAGTTTTCTCCTTCCTTTGCCTATCTCTCCAATCTCCTCAGATGGTATCAACTTGAATTCACCATTCTTTAATTTTTTGTTCTTTTTATTTTTTAAAGAGAATATAAAAATAGTAAAAGCAAATTAGGAATGATACAAAATTTCACTAAGAAAAATAATAGGAAATCAACAATGGTGGTTATATTGCATAAGGTTCAGACCTGCATGTATAAACAGCGTATTGTCTCACTAGTGTGAGAACCTGAAAGAGTAAATAAAATTTGAAAGGTATAATAGATATTGTAAAAGTTAAAGAATCTGTTTAAAAGGAAGGAGTGACTGGGATGAGGAAAGGACAAAAGAAAGAAAGAAAGGAAAAGGATATATTTGTGTATTTATACAGAAGAGCTTGGATAATTGTACTGCTCACTTCTGTTAGTCTATTGAAAGGAGCAGTTAATGCTTACATTTTTTTCTCTTCTGTTTTCAAATTTCTTATAACTTCTATTGGACCAACTTTAAATGCTTATATCTAGTATCTAAACAACTAATTTGAAAAATGTTCCTAATTTTTTGCTCTGGGAAAACCCTTTTCATGCTCTGGGACAGCCCCACTTTCATACCATTGGCTGCTATTCATGACTGATGGTTTCCAAAACGTTGGGCCCAACATTGACATACTCTTAAAATTCACGTTATGGTTACAACCGTATCTTAGAACTCTTTCTGGGGACTATAATCAGTCAATAAAAACTTATATCAATAAATTGAACTCAAATATGATGGCTTTCACATATGCTTAAGAAATAATTTTACTTCTTAAAAGAAACCGTTGTTTATTATGTATCCAAAATGATGCTATTTAGCCAGACATGGTGATTCATGCCTGTAATTGCAGCATTCTGGATGGCTCAAAAGGAGGATCACAAATTCTATCACATCCTGGGAAGTTTAGTGTCTTAATGTGAAACTGTTTAAAAATAAAAAAAAAAATAGAATACAACACAACACAATACAAGGGTCTGGGGTACAGTTAGGTGTGAAAGCTCTGGGTTCAATTCCAGTACTACAAAAAGAAAGAAGGCAAGAAAGAAAGAAATGAATTTGAGTTGTTCTTTTCTCTTACCCCTCATACCCAAACTTCTAAGTGATTATTAGTTTTGCTGCTTCTTGCTCACAGGTATTTGCAGAATCTGGCCTCCGCTCTCCAGTCACACAATGCCATGCTTGAACAGTTCTCTTGCCTCACTTCACATTATTTTCAAGGCTGCTTGATTGACATCACAGTGCCCAGGGTCTCTTAGGATCACAGTGAAGCTTGTGTTTGTGAAATACACATTTTACACATTGGCCAGGTAATTTTTTTTTATTTTTTATTTTTATTTTTATTTTTTTTTGCTAATGGGCTTTTAATATAATCAGTCTGTCACAAGATTCCAAAGACTAAAGAAAATCAGGAGATTTTTTTTCAGAATTCTGAGCTCATACTTTTTCAGAAGTGCCTGTCAGTGCCCTGTCCTTCTTATTGTCCCTTTCGTATCATGGCCATTCCTTCCTACTCGCTCTCCTGTCCTGTTGTCACGAATGTTCTTTCCGTTCCCTGTCTGGAAAACACCCACTTCTTTCAGGAATCTACTTCATGACATCACATTAAACTCCTTATGAGAATGGCAGTTTCTTTTCAATATTTCAATATTATTCTTTGTCTCAAAATACTTTCTCACAGCATTAGCATGATATAAACTATGTCATTTAAAATGTCTGCTACAGTTTTGCTTCCTTTTTTCTGTTACTTAGAATTGAATGGTTTCTCTAAAGTTTAACAGCTTGATTATGACTAAACTGAGTTTTTAATCTAGTTCTAATTGTGTATCCGCTGCACTTATTCCCACAAAAATGAGTTTCCATGTATTTCAAGGCTTCCCGCTTCTTCTTAGTCTATATTATTATATTCCTTGTAGTTTTTCACTTTATGGTTTCCACTTCATCAAAACAAGCTTGGGTATTCATTCAGCAGGATTATGCTCAGGAGCTTGATAGCAATGGTGAAATTTTGGAATAGACCAGGGTATCTCAATTACTAAAATCATTATTCATAGAGATGATTAGAAATAATTGACAATGGAATTGTGATTGCATTGTGTATGAACAGGTATTTTGGATGTCTTATTTACCCATATAATTTATTACTTTGACAAACATTGAGAGTAGACATTTTCTTATCCTATGCATTCATTTTCATCTATTATGTATGGCTGAATACTTATATTTAAAAACAGGAAAATGGCAGCATTGGTATCTGTTGGGAAGGTAAACTTAGAGAACAATAGAAGGAATAAAGATGAAGGAGAAAGTATGATACTTATGCTTTACCTTATTTTTCTTTATCTTAGGTTCAAACATGTAAATTAAAGAACACAGTGAGGTTGGATTTTCATTTGCTTGTTTCTTAAGTGTGAGTTCATTTATCCTTATAGAATATGATAAAATATCACAGATCTTGATATATATATATATATATATATATGTATGTATATTTATATGAATGAATTTTATGAATACTATATCATATTATTATTAGAAAGCTTTAAGATTGAGTTTTAGTCCTTATACATAGATGAAACAATGTTTGACAACATAACAAAGACCTTTTGCAATTAGTGAATTATATGTCTGGTATCTACTGATCTGTGCCAGCTCCAAAATGTGTTCCAGGGCTGGAGAGATGGCTCAGTGGTCTAAAGCACCTACTTAGAACAAGCTTGGCAAGGCATCAGGGACAGCGGTTCAATCCCCCAGCACCACATGCCAGCCAGCCCCGCCCCCTGGTGGGCTGAGCTGGCCACACACACACACACACACACCTCTCTCTCTCTCTCTCTCTCTCTCTCTCTCTCTCTCTCTCTCTCTAATAAATAAAAATTAAAAAAAAATTAAAAAAACAAACAAACAAACAAACAAAAAAACCAAAATGTGTTCCAGAGAAATGCAGACTGTGTCCTTTGTAAATGCAGGAAGATTATACATGTGTGTGCAGACAGATACACACATGTACATGCATAAGTGAAAATGAGATGTATAATATATAACATATTCTACATTTATCTTTTCTTTTGAAATTTATAATTGTGTCTATAATGTTAGCAAGTGTCTCATTTCCTTTTCTCTCATTGGTGGAACAAAAACCTGACTCCCAAAATTAAAGAAGGAAAGGTTTATTTGGCTCACAGTTCATGGAAGTTTCAGTCCATACTAGGTGCTTGCCAAGGCAGAGTGCCTCATGGCAGAGGGCAGCTGTTCATGGCTATGGAAAACAGTAAAAAGCAAAGGGAGGAGCTGCAGCTGTGCTGCTAGCAAGCCTCTCTCCCTTCCTTACATTGTAATGCAGATTATCTGCCCCAGGACAAGTGTAGCACTCACACCGATAATCCCAGCATTGGATCATGAATTGATCACAACCACTAGAAGCCACTGCAATGACTGCATGAGGCTTTGGGGGAACACCTACATAAGCCATACCAACGAGCATACATTAGAAATACAATGCATATTTATACCTATACACAGAGATTTTTAACTCTTAATAATACTGTACTTTTTTAACTTAACAGATGTTCCTTAGATCAAATATTTATGCCATACTAGTGACTTGCTATCTTCTTACAATTTCAATTTCATTTTTACTAGGATGAGACAATGGAGCTAAGTACCTGGTTTAACACCTAAATATCTGCTTGAAGAATTCTAAAATAATTCCTACAATCCCTAAGACAATAGAAGCCAAAAAAGTTATGTTCGTCCTTCAGAAATTTTTGTGACATTTGAGGAGTCCGGAGAGGATTCTGTGTCTTGCTAGACTTGCACTTACAAGAACTGTGAATACTCTTAAATTTGTTTTGGCACGACATACAATACGTGTTTCTTTTACCGACTTTCACTACCCACTGAATTCTAGGCTTTCAAATTCTTCAACATTCATATTCACTGCCTGAGGGGAAATGCATAGGTGGAACAGGGAATGAGAATTTGGCATTTAATTATTAAATCAATACATGAGCCGGGCTTGCAGAAGCTGGGTACACTTTAAACCTGTAATAAGAAGCCAATCACTCATTCTTCAATGCTTCGTAAGTGCCCAAACACACTTTTTCATTTGAAGGCCACAAGAGTCTAGTGTGTAACTAATTAACTACCTAGAAATGAAAACATTCCATTTGCATGGGCCACATATCTGACCTTTATATGTTTGAACTTTTCAAATGATACAGTGGTGTAACACATATTTTCTTTTCACATAGTCACAGAGAGATCTTACAGATCTTACATAAACTCATGCAGGATGAGAGGAGAAAGTTAGAGGAATTTTTTATTCCTCAGTGTGACAAAAAAGCTGTACCTGATCCCTTGTTTTGCCTTAAAAATCTGATTTGTGCTATAGGCTTTTTATTTGTCATTAATATCTATAAACAAAGATGTTTTGCTGTGAGCTAAAAATTATACTAAGCATAATCCTAAGCATACTTATGTATGTAGGCAATGCTTATCCAAGTAAAGTATTATACCTACATTAACTTATTTAAAATTCACAGAAATCTTAAGAAACAGGTATTATTATGACATCTATTTTTCACATATGGAGAAATTTGTGATGTAATTTTGCAAGATAACGTGTTCTTTAAATGTTGTTGTCATTGAATTCAAAACTTTTACCATTGTCATAACTCTACCTTCAAGTTCAATATGTATACTGTATAAGTATATACATAAGTCAGTTTAAGAAATCTATAATTACCTTATCTGCTTGAAAAAAATTTTAAATGCCAGAATCAACTTTACATGTGTCAGACAGGTTACTTTTACTGTACAGCTTTGTATATTAAAGGCTTAAGAATAAGAGTGTATGTATGAGAAAGCATCATGGGCTACCATGGTCACTATATGTGTGGTTTTTCTGGTGTTCTAATAGATGGTAATAGAAGGAAGAAGTATGTCTCTTTTTATATTTTTTTTTTTTTTGGAAAGTGTCCATTTTGAATTATCTTAATAGATTTCAAAAATGTAGTAGAATTCCAAGGATAGTAGGATTAATGAAAATGTTTCCATGGGTTCTCTGTCTTTGGGCTGAGTACAAACTCTTCAGTGATATGGAAGATTTTGTCTCATGCCATAGAACTGCTCAGAAATGAAGAAAGATCAGATTATTAGTGAGGTACCTTTCTCTTTCAGCCAAATGAATGGGCAGCATTTGGCCTAATACAATGCAGATAATAAATCACTTCTTTACTGAATGATTTTCTCAGGGAACCCTAAAGACTTTACAAAAAATTCAAAATTTTAATGGCAACATTAAGCACCAGTTAATTTAGTTTAGATTTTAATGCAGAATTTGAATTGGCAGTGTAATTCTGCAGTGAATATTAGGTCTACGTTCATGTGAGGTGCTGCTAGAGGTAGGTATGCCATTTGACCAACAGCTGCTGACCAAAGTAAAGACTTTTGTAGTTTCCAGAAATCAAAGATGCTTTCATAACAACTGCAGATATTGACCAAAGCAATGGGTGGGGATTGAGGATGGAAATGTAAATATGTCGTTATCAGTGAGCAGTGGGCAATAGTCCTGAGATGAAGGTTTTCCATCTTTTTCACTGTTATTGTCTCAATTTCCATAGAGTCCTGAGTGACAGGGTGACAGAAGATGATATGAAAAACCTTAAATTATTCCTACTGCAGGTTTGACCTTGTGGTTCTGGATTCAAAATTATAGCTGTCGTAATCAGCTAATAGGTAGATATGGAGCCTCTGTGATAAACTATTGTAGAAGTTTTCACCAGTAGTGTATTCCCAGTGTTACTAAAGTTTAATTTTGCTCAACCAAGTAGTTTCTATGATCAACAAATGCTTTTAGGAGGAAGTGATGAGTGATCAGTCCACACCTACACAAAAGCCTGCCAGGTCATCATGGTGGTGTTTTAACACGGCATGGAAATCCAAGACCAAGGACGTGTTGCTCCTAGACAGACTTCTGTCATTTCCTCTTGGTTAATCTCAAACTTCCTCCTTCATTGCTTGCTCATGCCGAG
>NW_004524743.1:5295660-5298456 GCF_000260255.1 Octodon degus
AAAACAACTGGTAGTTACATAAAAGCAAATTAAGTTGTGCAGTTTCCTCAAGGTGCATGCAAAACTTAAAACATATCAAAGAACTAAATGTAAAAGTTAGAACTATGAAACTCTGAGGAAAAAAAAGACACACTTCTTCTGGAATTTGAATTAGGTAATCGAGTCTTAGATACTATTCCAAGGGCAAGAATAATGCTTGAAAAAATAAACAAAATTGTACTACATGAAAATTAAATTTCTATTGTTCTTAGTAAAACACTATTGTGAAGAGAAAATGATTTCCAGAAGGGAAGGAAAATATTTCTTTTAAAAAATTATGTTTATTTTTATTTAATTTATATGATACAGGGTCTCACCACACAGTTCAAACTCCTAGTGATCCTCCTGTCTCAGCCACCCCAGCACTGGGATAACAAGTATGCATCACTGCACCGAGTAGGGCCAGCACAGGATGTCTGGGCTTGCAGGGCTGGCATGACAGGCAGTACAGGGGATGGAACTCAGGTACTTGCACTGGCCATGCAGGTGCTTAGACCACTGAGCTATCTTCCCCGCCCAAGGAAAATATTTAAAATAAAACATTTAATAAATTATTTGTATCTAAACTACATAAAGACAGTGAAGTTTTTAGAATGGAAACCACATAAATAGATTGTTTTTAACACAAATATGCAAATGGAGAATAAGTGCATGAAAAATATTCTCAAAATTGTTAGGCAACAAAAATTGCAAATTCAAACCATGATCAGATATTATTTCACCTTCATTAATAAGGCTAATATTAAACATATGAATACTATTGGCTAAGGCATGGATAAATTCCAACGTTGCTACATTGCTAATAGGCATGTAAAGTGATGCAACCATTTTGAAAAACTATGTAGAACTTTTTTGCAAGGTTAAAGACAGTTACTATATGACATATAATATTCTATTTCAAGATACATATTCCAAAGGAATGAAAATATATGTCCTCATAAAAACATAGTATGAGTAGAGTACACATCTGTTTGTACATGTAGAGTTTGTGCATAAACTAAAAACACAACTAGATGTCTCATGTATATGAACTCTATAGGGTACAAACTATAAGTCAATTGTACTCTTATAAGACAATAGAGATATGTTGCTGATGTTTCACTGAGAATTTGAATGCCCTCTTCTGTAAAAAAAAAAGCAGGTATAAATTATGAAAAGATTATTAGAAGATATTATTCTATAAATAAGAAGACCATTAGTACTATATTGTTCTGGAAAATTTACAAATTGCCAAATATCATGTAGTCTAACATGTTTATGAATATATCAGTATTATGCATGTTTATACTAAAAATTGAATTACAAGAAAAATGTTTCATGGCATTAGTCAGCCTTAGCTAATGAGTCACACATTCTTATCTATCAATAGCACTCGACAGGGCCGTGGAGATGGCTCAGTGGAATAAGTGCTTCCCTGGCAAGTGCAAGAGCCTGAGTTCAATCCCTGGTTCCACAAATAAATAAATAAAACTTTAAAAAATAGCTGTGGAGATCTCTAAAGAAATGAATAAATGTTTAATGCCAGTTATGGAGAAGCAGCTCAGGGGCTGGGGAGATAGCTCAGGAAGATAAGGGCTTGCCTGGCAAGCACAGAGTTCAATCTCCAATGCTACGAGAAAAATAAAGAGAAGCAGCTCAAACATCATGATCTTTCAAATGGAATTTTTATTCAGGTGAACATGGAATATGCTTGTCATTGGGAAATATTTTTTTGGGGGGCTGCCTAAGCCCGCCCTGGGGGTGGGGTGTTGTGACATGTGGTGCCAGGGATTGAACTGTGATCCCTGTGCTCGCATAAGCGTTAAACTGCCGAGCTATTTCACCGGCCCCTCACTGGGAGATTTGATGGGAACAAAAGCAGTTAGAAGAACAGGACTATGACAGCATACAAGGTGATAGAAATTGAACAAAACTCTAGGAAGTGCAAAGGCAAAAATTATAAAAGTTAGTTGCATAGCACCTCCCCCAGACTCCCACCCCCAAAGAGTCTAGCTGCTACGCTACTGGCAGGCTATGAAATACATGAAGAAACATATTTTCCAACATACTTATATGCACAAAGACAATAACACAGTCCCATCTGTGGTGTGTTATGTCATAGTCATATTGCGATGTCTTTGTTATTCTGGAATTGGAGAGGTCTCCCTGAGCAGATGCATCTACAGCCTGCCCCATAACACATTCTAGGTAAGAAGCAGTGTGTTACAGCTCCTCTATCCTTCCCTTTCAAATGCAGTCATATTGAAAAAGAAATAATATGCTTAAAAATGTAGAAAAAGAGTAAGAGGCAATAGGACTACAAAAGTCACAAGTTATATTCATGTAATTGTAAAACATAATGCAATGTGGTAGGTTTATCTTCTGTTGATTGGACCTGACATCCTTCAATACTGAGACACTGTTCAAAGCATTTCCATCTCACTTGTTAGATTTGCTCTTGCCCTCAGAGCAAAGATGAGCATTTTACAAATGAGCCAAATAGACTTGGACAACTCAGAAGGGCTTCTGATACTAAGGTACAAGTGTACACACACACACACACACACACACACACACACGAGGAAGGAGCCCAGTGGGAGTACAAAGTCCCATGAGGAAGACTGAACAATGAAGCATTTTCTAGAGCTATGATCGACATCAATACAAGTGGGAATACAAATAGAATTCTGTCTTAGTTGAAGGTGTGTTTGATTTTTGTGTCTTGAAATCCAGAACTTCACCTAATACAGAAAATGCACACACATATTCATAATGCAC
>NW_004524743.1:5299147-5301608 GCF_000260255.1 Octodon degus
TGAAACTTTGTGTCTTTGTGAGTAGGGTCTGTTTGCCTTTTCTGCTTTGTTCCCAACATCTGGAGTTGCATTAGAAACAAGATAGATGTTAAATATTTATTGAATAAATGATCAACAAATACTAACAATACAAAATAATAGCAGTGCTCATTTCCATTATTCTGCTCCTCACGACACTTATTGGTAAGAGCACATAGTCTCTTGTTTACAGACAAACAAGCTGGTGCTCAGAAGAGCTAAGTCATATGCACACCCAATCACCAACAGTTAGTAAATTATGGAGCTTAGTGTTCACTCAGATTTCAATCTAATATCCTTGCCATCTGTTTTTCCAGTTGCTTCTTAAAGCCCTTGGTTTGGTTGGGGGTTTCATATAAGCTGTCATGATTATTAAGGGATGGGCTAGCTGCAGAATTCCAGATTCCATGCCCCAGTCGCAAGCAAGCATGTAATTCATATTCATTTTATACATTGAGGTTTCACGTGAGATTTCATTGTGTAAAAGTACAGTTGCAAAGAATTAAATAGGCCATCTTGTATGTGCGATCATATCGCATGTGTCATATAAATACATGGGAATGACCACCTCACTGGATAATTAATCTATTTATCTAGCACTTCCATTGAGGCAAAGAATAAATTGGATATTCTTCTTTCTTTTTTCCCTTCCAGTTAAAGTTTGTGATGAAAGACACTGTACTTGGTGCTATGAATCATGAAAATTTGTATAAAATGTGGTCTCTTGTATGTTTATATATGAAACACAAAGTTAAAAACTTTTGTGATATGTCTCAGAACAATTGAAATGAAGATATAGAAATCTTAAAATCCTAAAACATAAAGTAAAAAAAATCATGAATTTTAAAGAATCCCTTCAGACTTAAATAGTCCACATAAATTTAGTTCATCTCACATTATATTTTATTTGGAAAAAAACCCTCATTTTGTCATTTAAGGCTTACTGACTACAGTTTGCACATACTTGTAATAGGCCAGCTTACCCTAACACTCTCTCTCTCTCTCTCTCTCTCTCTCTCTCTCTCTCTCTCTCTCTCTCTCTCCTCCTTTTCATCTTGCACAATTTTAGAAGGATGAAATTAAATAGAAGAAAAGATCACTCAATTAATCGCCTATGTAAAATCTCCTAAGAAAAGTGGATGATTCTATTGGCAGAGAGATGGGTGAAATGAAAGTGTTCGGCAGTCTAGCGTAATTCTAGACAGCACAGAGAGGCCCTAAGCCATGCTGTGTGGGAAAACATGTATGCGGCTTTCTTTGCAGATAGGTACTTACTAGCTAAAGTACTGTAAAGTTGACAGTTATTGGGAAATAGGACTATCTGACAATCTGCTTTACAAGACTTAATTCTAGCTGAAACACAGGGATAAATGAGATGTAATGTTTTTGTATGTATGCATGAGAGTATAGAGTTCACTAATGGATTCGACCTGCCAAAGAAGTATTTCATATGAATTACATAGTTTATTAAATGTATAAATAGGATGTCCCTGGATTATAATTCTTCCATGCATATTGTATTGCTGTTATTTTCATGTTTACTGGATAACACTTTAAAATAATGGCTCAGTTTAGGTAATTAATGCTGAATTACAGTGTAAATCCAATTGAGTTACTTGTGACACTCACATTAATGCTAAACGAGTTCACTGTGATTAATGCTATTAAATAGATACCAGAGGGATTAATATTGATTAGGCAATTATTTTAAAGTGCTACAATTTATTGCAATTTATACTAACTTCTTTTTTGAGTAAAGCACTCTTATTGGTGTGCCCAGTGCCAAGCTGGGAAGCACCAATGACCAGGACACTGTTTTGTTTTGTTTCTTGCTTTTTTAAAGATTTGCCTTTCTTTGGAGATTTGGGTTGTGACACACTATTCATATTAGTGTATGTTTGACTACAAATGCATCACTCATATTTCCACAAATAACTTTTTTTTTAAAAAAAAGCAATATGCTACACATTTATGTCAGAGGCTAAGCAATTTGTCAATTTGTATGTATAAGAACAGCCAGATCATTTTGCTTGGATGGCATTACATAGGAGCAGTTGGCTTTGTCCCTGCCATAGTGGAGACTGAGGAGGGAAGGGCCTGGAACTTCAACTCCATTTACCTGATCTCTGCATGAACTGTGATAGAGGGGGGAGAGTGCAGCTGCTTTTCAGTGTGCTTTCTGAAAGGGTGGAATAAATAACAATATTTTCAGGAAGCAGCACAAACATCTAGCACACACTGAAAAGTAAAATGAAAAACATTAGTACATATGTAGCTATGAAAAGTAGGACATATTCAGGTGGCAACAGCTGGCTCTTACTGGCTAGCAGAATTTCCTCTTTCTAGTGAAAATTCTGAACAGGTCTTCATCCGATCTTGACAACCAGAGAGTTTTCAAACAGCAGCAGGAGGGGTATTAAGGGTTCCTTTCTGTACTTACACT
>NW_004524743.1:5303335-5304881 GCF_000260255.1 Octodon degus
TTTATTTATTTAGTGCTGGGTCTCACTATGCAGGTCGTATTTGTAGGGATCCTCCTTTCTCACCTCTCCAGCACCGGGATTACAGGCACGTGCCATCACCAGCTTAACACAGGGCCTGCACCACATGTGGAACCAGGGGTCAGACTTACCTTGACAGCACTAAAGAAGCTCAGCAAGATAGAATAATTTCCATTGCCATATAGAAGAAACTGTTACAAATTTAGGGAGCCGGGGAGATGGCTCAGTAGGATAAGTACTTCCCTGACAAGGGTAAGGGCCTGAGTTCAATCCCTGGTTTCGCAAAAATAAATAAATAAATAATAATTACTGCAAGTTAGATTGGTACAGAAGTAATCAGAAACCCAATAGAAGAAAATATCATAAAGACTATTATATACCTACACAGGAATTTGATTATGTACAGATCTAACATTGTACATTAGTAAAATGATAAAGTTTTCCTTTGCTTTTTAAAGAGAGTAAAAAATAGTAGTAAAACATATAAAATTGCAAGTGATACAGAATTGCATTTAACAAAGTAATGTGAATTTCATGGTATTTGTTGTAATGCTGTAATGTTGTAACACGGTAATGTTGTCTTCTAACCAGATTTTTGTATTACCAGATAAAAGCATGCAAAATTGCAAGAAGAAAGAAAACCAGAAAAAAAAACTGGATAAGAAATTAAGAAGAACAAAAGTACCAACATTTGAAAAAAAGAGACAAAACTATTTAAGGATTAACTGTTCCTTACCATAGACCAGCAGAAATGGACAGTACAATTGTACAAACCATCCTGCTTACATCCATAGATAAATATTTTTCCCCCAATCCCTCTCTTATCTTTCTCCTCAACTCAGTAACTCTTTACTTTTGTGTAAGTTCATTCCCTTTTTCCAGTATCTATTGTAAACTTCAGATTCCATTTTCTCTTTCAGGTTCTCACAATAAGGAGACAATAAGATGTTTGCACAATCAGGTATGATTTATTTCACTTAGGAGTATGGTCTCTAGTGGCATTCATTTCCTGAAAAAGACTCAAATTTATCCTGTTTTATAGCTTAATAATACTTCATTGTGTAAAATTACCACATGTTCTTTGTCTGTTCCTCATTTGGTGGGCATTTAAACTGTTTCCAGGATTCAGCTAAGACAAATTGTACTACTGTAAACAGGGGTGAACATACATCACTGTGGTATAACGTTTTCAGTTCTTGTGGAAAAATACCCAGTAGGGCAATAGCTGGCTTGAATGGACTCTCCAATCCTAGCTTTTCAATGAATCTCCATACTGATTTCCATACTGGTTGTATCAGTCTGCCTTCCCACCAATAGAGAAAAAGAGTTCCTCTTTCTCCACAGGCCCTCTAGCATTTGTTATTGGATGACTTCTTGATGTTAGCCATTTTTTTCTTAGGTGAGATGGATAGCAGTGCTGTTTTAACTTATATTTCTCAAATGACCAATCATGTTGAACATTTTTTTTTATTTATTTACTTGCTACTTGTATTTCTTCATTTAAAAAGTATACATTCATCTTGGGATG
>NW_004524743.1:5304981-5327928 GCF_000260255.1 Octodon degus
TCCCAAACTAATCCTTAGAAACAGCCATCCTTCCATGGGCTCAGCAGGTTTTAATTTATATCATTCCATAGAAATTATATATGTATATATATATGTATACACACACACACATACACATATACAGGGTCTTGCTGTGCAGCTCTGACTCATAGTGATCTTCTCGTCTCAGTCTCCTCAGAGCTAGGATTATAGGCATGTGCTATAACCACACCTGGTTTCAGTGACCAGCACAGCATGTGACACCATGGTTCCAACTCATGGTATTTGTTGTAATGCTGTAATGTTGTAATACGATAATGTTGCCCTTGTGTTTGCCAAATAGGCACTCAGATTGCTGAGATATCTCCCTGAACAAATATATTAAATATTAAATATATAAATACATAAATGTGTATTTTCCAAAAATATTTTCCAAAATAATTGTTTATCTCTTTTAGCAATTTTCTTCTTCATATAGTCTGGGTTCATCTTTTCTATGAATAGTTATACAATTATTAATTCTTATAAGGAAAAGAGAATTAATTGTTATAAGGAAAAGAGAAATGACTCTTTAACTTCTTTATGTCATTACTATGAGAAACACTGGTGCTACTGGTGGTAGTTTTGATGATCACAGGAAAATATGGATCAGAATCAAACAATAGCACTCTGATATTAGGGGCATGATAGTGATTTTGGAAACATAACATAGTTGACATCAATAATTGCTTCTCTTTGTAGTTGTATTTGGAATTCAGACATTTTATTTTGAAAGCTTAAGAGTCAGAGCACTTTGCTTATCAAAATATACTCACTACTCATATATAGATTGATTTGCATTTTATACAGATTCTGGTTTTCTGCAAGCTTTGATAGATTTAATGAAATTAAATATGATTTCCAACTTCAGAGGTTTGGTCTGGAAAGTTTTGAAGTAGTCCTATTGTTCCTGAAGGGAAAAAATGCAATCTCTTGCAACAATCCTGTTTATGTCCATGTATAATTCCTCAATTTAACTTTCAAGAAATGTTTAATGTATTTCCATAGATACCATGGTTTATTGCATTTTTCCAGCCAGGAGTATATTTAAACTGAAAGTAGTTTGTCTTTGTGTCACAACAGAAATCTCTTATTTCCCTTGTCTTTGCAGAACTGTGATGAAGTGAATAAAAAGATTAGGGAAACAAAGAGAACTCTAAGTGGCAAAGCCCAGAAGAGAAAGCCTGCTGGCCCTACCCAGTCAGCAGACTCCCTACAGAGAAAGGCCACTCGCACACTATGCTCAATTTCCAGCTGTTCAACATAACAAGCATTAGAAAGTGAAAAAAAATTGTAATACATCTGTAGATTTGGATTATGTCCCAAGTAATAATTATGAAATATATAAAATCAGTATCAGTCTACTCCACAAAGGGAGAATTTTACAACTTTTGAGAAAGGAATAAACTGAAGAACATTAGAACGTGTCTGCTGTCTTTGAAAGCAGGATTCTTATCTCCAAAGCATAACTACTTTTGCTACAAATCTTATAATATCTTCCACGGCACATGGGCAAGAGCTGATCTGCAAAGATACATAGCATTATGTGGCTGAGTATCTTTGCAAAAACTACAGCTCTTAAAGTTAAAATGTAGTTTGAGGCTTATCGAGTGATATTTATGGCGTATTTTGTTAGAAGGGGAAGTTATCATTGCTTCCATTAGTGATTAGTGCATCCGAAGTTAAACCTTTTATGCCTTAAAGAATTCACTCTGCTATCATCAGCTTATTATTATTTTATTCCTTTCCTTTAGTATTATCAGAATGCTGACTGCTTTCATTCCATCAACTTAATGCACTAACAGCTATTACAATATTTTCCCCCATTATTGCTTAGATTAAAATTGTTCCTAAAACATCTCAGCAAGTGATTTAAAAAGAAAGTTCTCTTAATTTTATTTTTTCACTATATATGCCTTCAAAAATAGGTGAAGGAGAATTTAAATCTTCTGTTTATTTCTTTGCTAACTAGGAAAAGCAGCGTTGCCAATCTAAAGTATAGCTTACAGAATATATACAATCTCTTAAAAATCCCATAATCACCATCGCCAATCCCTTCCCTTTTAGTAGGTAAGGGATTGGTGATGGTGATCAGTAGTGTAGTTCAATTATGACATTTTTTACATAAATGCTATTCACATATATATGCTTGTTCCTCTAGAATGCTCTCACATCTACTGTAAGATTTTATTTTTTGAACAAACCTGTCTTTCAAACTTCCTTGAAAATGCTTGTTCTCACTGGTACCTCATGCTGAACTGGGCCCGTCCCCGGAACACTATGCCACTGAGAACAGGCATGGTGGCACACCCCTGTAATCCTAGCACTGGGGAGGCTGAGAACACGAGGAACACTATGAGTACAAGCTGCATAGTGAGACCCTGTACCAAATACATAAAAAAAAGAAAGAAAAGAAGATGCTTGTGCTGGAGTATTTGATTTTATTGTTATCAAAAAAATGTTTGCCCTTCTAATAGTTTCATTGTGAATATTAATTACGGGATAATAGGTAGTGTCAACCCCAAGATGTATGCATAAAAGGTGTGATGTTATTGGGCCTCCTTGTTGAAAGTTGATATTATCACTTTATTTTATTTATTTTTATATTTTAGGAGTCTACAGGGTGTTCAGGGTCCCACTACTAGATTGGACTCACAGTGATCCGCCTGTTTATAGCCCCCCCAAGAGCTGGGATTACAGGTGCGTGCCACCACATCCAGTCTCAATTGCCATCTCATCTTGCCCCAGGGGTGGGGCCAGCACGGCAGGCCTGGGGATAGAACCCCTGGTCCCTGCACCTGCTTGCAGGCACTTTAATCCGCTGAACTATTTGGCTGTCCTGATACTTTTAATTCACATAGACTTGTTTGGGCATAAAAGTGAGTTTGATAAAAGTTATAGTTGGGTTTTCAGTAGCATTTGTATAAACACCTTTTGAAAATATAATCCATTGTTCACAAACATACAGTTCTTGATGAGTAACACACATACTTTTATCTTTCAAGTACTGTCATCTGATTTAATAATTTGCACTGTATCCTTAACTAGCTTCTGCCTCCGTATGTAGCATCTGCTCATATCCTCGTGCCGCGCTCTGCAGACACAGAAGGCACTAGGAGTACTTCCTGAGGTTCTGGGTTCTCCCCACTTTCTGGCTTCTGTATATACCATTGTTTCTGTGTACTGTATGACTTTCTTAATCCTCTTTTCTTAGTTGGCTCATTGTTTTTCTTTACTGCATCTGAGGTAAGGGAGTAACTCTCTCAGAAGAGCATCCTCTGTGGCTGTGACTTTCACTGGTGCTCTGCTATTAGCACTTAGTGTGGATCACAGACATTGTGGGTAGGACAATTCTTGAGTGAGTGAGTGAGTGAGTGAGTGAGTGAATAAATGAATGTCTGGATGGGCAGCTAGATTGTCTTTGGTTTGTAGTGGGCTATAAGCTATTCACATGAACACGCAATGCGTGTGTTCTATCTGTACAACAACAACAAAAGCACAGTGTTTTTTCCATTCTTATCCTGCTTGTTCAGTTGGATAAGTTACCTACAAGTGTTTTGAAGCTATGACAGTGGGAAGCCTCACCTTAGTCTTATGCTGACCACCACTAAATGAAATGTGTTCGCAAACACAAAGTTATGCTTTTGGAATAACTTTTATTCTCCTCTACCCAATTAATGAAGCATTTATATCCATGGTTACCCCTGCTGTTAAGTAGTTAGCTTTCTCCATTAGCTTTAATTGACTTCAGTTAAAGTAGGTTTTTTTTAAAATTGTTTTTAATCACAACCATGTGAAAAATTTCTGGATTCCCATTGAGATGTCTTTTAAGTTTTCAGATGTATTTAAATAAAACAAGAAGTCAAAGATTTGCTGTGCTATTTTATATCCACCGGCTTGATTTCCTAAGATACTAGCTGGAGTATGTGGGCCCAATTCATCAGTCACCAAGCCCCTGTAAACACAAGATCAAACATTCATTAAGGGAAATTCAGCAGCTACTCTCATTCAATCCAGCTGAAACTCTGTGAGCAGACATGAATCTGCAGATGAAACACTTTTAATTCAAGACGGAAAGCAATCTAAGAGGAATTTCATCAACTGCATTTAAGGGTAAGTTATTTATGTTTTATGTTTCCCTTCTCTTTAAACATGAAGATTCTACAGCTTTTTCTTCCTAGAAAAGCAAAATCTAAATAAATACTGCGGTATTTCCTATGGTTTATAAACTTTGAAACATTATGACCCTTCTGCGTCAGTGAAGCAATTCTTAAGCAATAGAATCAAGTAGCCAAATGAACACAATATTGTTTACTCTGAATCGTAATCCTACTCAGGTAAAATAACAGGTTTAAACATTGAAATTTAAGATCATGAACAATTTTTAAGTATTGCTAAAGAGAACTAGTTTAGGTTTTGTTAAGAAATAAAATTTTAAGGGAAACTATTATCAAGTTTTAATTATACATCCCCCTTAGCAGTTCTCAATACATATTCAAATCATATAAAATTATACAAAACATTTAAGATAAATTTGGCTATAACTTTATATGACGGTGAATGAAAACTACCCAGATGTGGCTTCTAAGTATCCAACATGTTTTGTGTTTTGCTGGTGCTAGTATCTTTTAGAAATTTATAATAGTGTATTCTTTAAATGTAATACTTCATGGTTTAAATTGCTAATCTAAAACTCATTATTCTACATTCAGAAGCATCTTTGAATCACTTGCAATTGATCTCTGCTGAGTAGATGCTATGTTGATCTATGAAGCTCAAATATAATTTTTATTTGCAATTTCTCTTCTCTGATGGTTGCCTTCAACTATTGGTTTATGATGATCTTCTCTACTACTTTACTATGCCTTGTATTTGATCCATCTTTTGATTTCAGTTCTTTATCATTTTAATCTTCCTGAATATTTGGCTCTGTGGATTGACCTTCTCCTCAAATGTCTCATGCCTTGCAGTAAATAAACTCACTCTCGAAAGTGTCTTATTCTACTTCAATGATGTCTTTTTGGATCCACTATCCTGAATCACAGGGATTCCCAGAGATTGTGTTCTCTTTTTCTTGGTCATGAACTCATTCCATTTGGACTTGATTGTCATTTCAGCAGAGCAAACATGGAAAATAATGTCAGCTCGCAGAAACAGTACCTTAAAAATATAAGGCAGTTTGTCCAGCCTCAACCGTATTTCTGAATATAGAATAAAATCAGTGTTTCAAATGAGCAGTAGAGTTCCAAACTGATCCAGTGACTGCACTACAAAGACTGACTAAGCCAGCAGGGTTCAGTGGAAGTTGAGGACACATGCTGTATTTGACACCAAGCTGAGAGCAATGCCACTGATTTAAGAGCCATGTAAAATGTATGAGCTTATGACAGCCTTTCAGCCTCTGCCAGGGTTGATGTAGGACCTAAAAATGGTTGTGTCTGCTAGATGAGCGTATAATTTCATAGAGTTGAAGTGAGGTCAACATTCTATGTTGCCTTTCATTCTTCAAGACCATTCCAATTATCTACTACCATGTAACAAAACACTGAAATTGTCTGTTTTTAAAAAATAACTACTTTTTTTTGTCTGTCATGTCTCTGTGGCTTGCCTTGATTCAGTGAAATAGTCGTTAAACTCCATGTGGTTTTGGCAGGAGTTCCAGTCATCCGGAAGCCTGCCCAGACAGGGATAGCCTGCAAATCTCCCTCCCACTTTCCATAGTTGATGGTACTGAAACCCTGCTAGGAGCTCAGCTGAGAACATCAACAAGGGTGCCACAGTCCCTTCCCCAGGATCTGTATGTGGAGTGAGGGGCTCCCTCGGCGTGGCAGCTGGTTACCGAGGGGAAGTGTCCTAAGGGTGCCAGTGCAGGGTCTCAGAACCATCAAAATTCAGGCTCAGTGACAGCATGTCATTTCAGTTTCCTTTTCATGATCAAAGCAAATTAAAGGGGTAGAAAAGGTTCAAAGGAAGGGCAGTAAACTTCACTACTTGAAGGAAGAAGTGACAAATTTATAGGTATTGTGATCCACCATATATATGTATGGCAAAGAACTCTATATTCAAGGTGCGATTTAATAAAACACAAACAGAACTTTAAAGAGGGGGGGGCGGATAAAAGGAGAAAATATTTGGCACCACCACATAAAGATTGTATTACTATATTTTCCAAGTGGATTAAAACTATATAATATAAACATTTTGGTTAAACCACATGACACTGCTGAATCATTAAACAGATTGTCAATTAAAATCATCTTGCCTTTTCAAAATGTATATATACATCTGTTACTTGTTCTACACATGCTATACTTTTCTATTTTTGAGTGTGTGTTGGATCAATACTTTGTGCTTCTTTCCAAAAAAACATTTGTGATTACTTTTTTGGCTTCAGAAATTATAACTAAGCTGATGCTGATATTTAGTATGTGACATGAATATTTGTTCAATAACTGCACGATTTAATGTACCTCAAATTTATTACCTATGATAATAAAACGAATTTTCATTCTAAGAGTCCTAAATCTTCAACTGTTGATCTATCAATAAAATTTGCAAAGAAACATAAAAAACACAAAACAAAACAGAATTTATACTTTTGTATTTTCTAGATCATAATTCCATCATCTGTTGTTATTGCCTATATATAATTATCTATTTTTCTTTCTCATATATCCATTGATGGTTTGTTTAAAGAGCTATTTTGCATATGAAATGATATTACAATTTTAAATAACCTGAAAAATATATTTCTATGGAAAGGAGAATAAGTCTTAAATTTAAAAAGAAGAATTTCACTTTTCAATGAACCATATTAAATTAGAAATTCTTTTAAAACAGATTTTGATTTAGACATATATTCAATTTTTTAGTATAAGTGTAGTATGTGAACTTATGGTAAATGTCTACTTTATGAATTAAGTAAAAATAATTTGTTTTAAAAGAAATTTTCAAAAATAATCTTATGATAATAAAAACTATCAAATAATAATAATAGTAATAATAATCAATGTCTAAACATTGATTCTTCAAAAATGACCTTGAAGACAAAGTAAATGAGCAAACTGTAAGACAGTATGATTTCACTTCAGTGTTGGATGATTTATTTATTTAAACTCATCTGAGTGCCTAATGAATTTACTATCTAAAATTATAATTTTTTTTCCTGTATGTCTCTATAGATATACAGTTCAATACATAGATTGTGAGACATTTTATCCTTCCACTTGTTCTTTTGTATGAGCCACAGCCTTTAGTATTCTAGTTTAGCACTGAGCAGCACTTCAACCTATGTTTATTTTTATAAATTATTAGTATTTATTCATAAAATATGAAGCTATCAGGAATATTTGGCTAAAGGATTGGTATTATCCAAAACATGGAAAAATTCAACTTTACAAATAGTATTGCTTTGAGCATTGAAAAATTAAATTTAATTAGTATTGCAAAAAATGCAATCCCTGTGGTTTACGTTGGCTTACCCATATAACAAGACATCTTAGGCAATTAACTTGTGTTTGGCAGAGAGAGTTATGCCACACAACAGTGTGTAAAGGAATTTTATTGCTCTGCTCAAAAAGATCTAGTAGACAATGCCTAAGTCTCTAAGCATAAAAGAGCTGCTAAATATACTTGAAAGGGGCTGGGGAGATGGCTTAGTGGAATAATTGCTTCCCTGCTAAGCGCAAGGACCTGATTTCAATCCCCGGTTCCCCCCCAAAAGAAAAAACAAACAAGCAAACAAACAAACAAACAAACAAAAAAACCAAACAATAATATACTTGAAAGAAACCTATATACTTCATACTCCACATCTGTTATATTCTTTTCTCTTACAAGATTTTTGACATACAATCTACTTTTCTAAAATTAACACAGTTGGTCTTATAACTCCCAACTTTATCTACTGCTCTCATGATATAATTTTGGACTTTAACTCTTCTTTATTACTAAATAAATTTTGCTTCTAATTTAAACTTGTACCATATTGCTATTTAGACTCTTTAGGTGCTAGTTTTGAACCCTAACTGCTATCTAACTCATTAGATTTTATAAAATGCTTGGAGGTATGAAAAATTATTTTAAGAGCAGTATATGTGTAGTCACTATATATATAAACAATTAATTTAGACTTATATGATTTTTTTGTGGTACCAGGGATTGAACTCAGGACCTTGCACTTGCCAGCTGTGTGCTTATGCCATTGAGGTATCTCCTTGGCCTCTAAATTTAGCTTTATTTTCTAGTCAACTATGCGGAAAGAAATTTTTAGAACTAGAGATTTCATGTAAATTGTTGGTTAAGTTCATGGTTAAGTTCATTATGCACATGATGATGATAGTCCTTTTTGTATAGTTCATGCATTTTTCAGTATTGGAAAAATTTTCACCTATATATGTACATGCATATCCACATAACTGTACACAAATACAAATGCAATATTTTTGTAATTTTTTCTCTGAAAAGCAGATCATTATATTGTGAATACAGATGAACATAAAAAAACTTGCAGCTACTCTACATGCCCTAAATTTATCATCATGTGGAAAACAATTTTCAGTATTTCAGTTTTAATGTACTTCCAAATATGTATTCCAGATCAATATATCCAGAAATTACTCTATTACTTTTTAATCACTAGAAGTATAGTATAACTGTGAAAAGTGCATTTCTAACACCTTGACCTATCAAAATCTTTATCACTTTTCATGAAAGCCAAAACAGAAATGAAGAAAAAAGTAACTTGTGTATGTAATTTGCCCTGGAAAAAAAATTGCTGCTACTTCTAGATGCATGTGTAATTCAACACCCCATGACAGTTTTGCTGGTAGTTATTAAAACCATATGAGGTGCTTTTTAATTTGATTTTTAAAGAATAGTCAGTTACTTTTTTATTCCCTTTAGTGTACAGCTCCAATTTTGTATTAGTGTGGGACCTAGAGAACAGAGTTTTGGATGTTTTGTGCATTGGTGCACTGGATTTAGTGAATAAGGATTTTTATGACACTAATTTGAATGTTGTAAAAAATGTCACTTAAATTCACCTTCATGAATCATTATACAGTTACAATTAATTCTTTTTCTCTAGACTAATTTTTAGCTAGGTCTTTGGATTCCAGTTATTTTGGGTCAGTTTGAATTGGATTTAACAAGTCATATTTGAGCAGGTGGCAGTTCTAGGAAAGACTATGAGAAGTGAGAAGAAATGTCAATTGGAAAGTCCAGTAAGATAGTGTGTGTAGGAGGTAGGATGTAGAGGTAGGATCTAGACCTCAGTATTGATTGACGTTCACCAAAGGCAACAAGTGATGTTCTCTGAGCTTTGAATGTTCTCTGGTAAGAAGAGGAAGGTGCATTGTGACTGAGGGCAGAGAAAGCACAACAGCAGAATTAGAAAAAAGAAACAGACAAGAAACCCAAGTGGATTTGCCATTTTAGTTTTGCTTTCAAGATCCAAGAGTGCACTAAGAGTTACACATAAGAAATATCTCAGTCTGAAGTACTTACAAAGAGCAAAGGAGGCCGTTATGGAACATGAGATTTCCCCAGGCTACGTGGAAATGATGGGGTCCATGTTCATTTCAGTGTTCTGGGAAAACACATTCACTTGCAGTTCATTGCATGCTCCTCTTTTGAGGGCTAGAGTATAAAGTAATTTTCAAAGTCATCAGTGTCTACACTTGTGGGTTGGGGGCCAGTTTTCCTTTGAGGGAGGTGCTTTATCATGGAGTTCTCAAAAGGCCCCTGGTGGACAATGAGGGCCTGATGCTAGTTAAAAAGCTCAGGTGTCTTGCCTAGGTGTGGGACAAAAATGCAGTGTAACTTACACTCCTGAATTCTCTGCGCCTACATTTGCACCACGTTTGTTTTCTTGCCTGTGTGCTACGCAGCCTTCCTCAATTCATCCTGATTTATTCTGAGATCCTCAAACACAAATTCTTCTCTTAATGATGTCTTCCAGGGAAGCTAGACTAAACAACCTGCTAAACAATCAGGACTTTACTAGCAGCTCAATAAGAGTTGTTCTCAGAATCCAAGGACAAATGTTAACAGCTCCCACTGCAGATGAGGGAAGCTGCACGATTATGTTCTCTGGCAGGAGTAGAAAAGTGTTTCTTAAAATATAATCTGAGAATCACCTGCGTCAGAATCCTCTTGGTCGGTGATTAGCATGCAGTGATTTAAACCTTGCTGCCCCCATCCCCAGTCAGAATCTCTGATGCAGGAACAGAAAAGTCATCATCTTTAAGGAAAGCCTCTAGATGATGCTTATGCACATAAGAGTTCAAATGAAACAGTATCTCTGATCTAAGTCATGTATGACAAGCACATATATTCTGTATCTTCCAGATGGCTGGCACTGCTATTTGCGGGGTAGTCTAGGATGGCTATAGCAGAGAAACCAGACATGTCTGATGTTATCTGAAAGTGTACACTCTGTCTGCCAGGAATGAGTCAATTTCTTAGAGATAACGGATTTATTTAATGCTCCTTTTAAGGATGAAGAATCTAAGATCTAAAAAGGTTAAATGACTTGTACAATAACATGAAAAGGCTATCATTAGATGGAACAAAGGCCCAGACATCCATTTTCTAAATCCCATGTATTTCTCTTATTCATGCTACTTCATGTTGCAATTATAGTTCTGGAGTTAAAGCAAAATTATGATTAAAAACAGCCACCACTACCGCCACCAGTTCTTCACATGGGCAATAGTTTTGTCTACGAATATTTGCTTGTGACAGTATGAAGACATATCTGTTTCCGTGAGGCAGATTGATTCACACATATGTCTAGACTTCCTCATTTGTGTTAAATCTATCCTGTAAGACTGATTCTACTGGCTGCAGTGTTAGAAGAGCTTTAAATATGGATAAAGATTTGTCTAGAGTATCTTAAATATTGAGAGGCTTAAATTAATCAAATAATAGTATGGTAAACTACAAATGTAATAATGTGTAGATATGAGGTGTTATCAAAATACAGTAAATGTGTAAATTCAAAAAATTTCCTATAGTAAAATACATGTTGCCACAATCCTCCTCACAATATGCCCACTCACTCTGAGAACCCCTGTGTCATTCATCCCCCCATTTTCTGAGGCATCAGTTCTGGAATTTTCCATTTGTGCCTTTAATTTCACTGTTATGGCTACCTCAGTGTCCTGATTGACTTCAAATTTTATCTTTTATACTAATTTTTTTGAGGGGGGGATACAGTAATTGAGCACACGACTTCATGTTTGACAAGCAGACATTTCATGACTAAGCCAAATCCCCGCCCTTTCATAGTCATTTTGACTTTGGGGAAGAATTAGAAGTTGTTTTGTGACAAATCTGGTGAATAAGATGGAAGAGAACACACTGTTACATTTTTAAAAGCTTGTCTCTCTGTTGGGTGACATTTCACAGCAGCATTACCACATTTCTGATCACATCTCCTAAAGACACAGGAAAGAGGACATTCAGAGCTCCTCAGAAGTAGTGAGAAGCATGTAATAAGCATGTATTTGAAGCAAGAGGGAGTATTTGAGAGGGATGAAAGCCAATGTATTCTTAATGTATTCTTTCAAATTTAAATCTAACCAGATCAGATATATACTCAAATCTTATGTGTATATGCAAATCAAGCCCTTGGTATCTCGTAAAAAAACCAGCTGACTAAAATTATTTACTATTTAGGTACTTAATTTCTTATGGTCTAAAACTAAGGGTTTATACTAGTGTACATGTAATCCCATTCACATTCTGGTAATAAACACAAATCACTTGGGTGATTGTTTTTTATGCAAATCAGTGATTTGATCCTTCAGTATCCCATCCATAATGAAATATTTAGTGTATAATTATGAATTTGAGCATTTATTGTACCTTTCTGAGACAAACAACAACAAAAATTGGGAATTTTTTAATGGTTTTACAAACATTTGCTAGACTTATGTCCAAACAGTAAACTAGTTGGAAGTTTTGCTTTCTCATTCCAAAAGACTTGTAATTTTATTTTAAATTAAGTTAGAATTAACAAAGTTTAATAATTATTTCAAATGAGTTCTATTTGATTGAGCCTATATTTGGGGCTGAATCCCCAAAACACAAACAGAGTCTATGGCTTATTAATACACAGGCTTCTGGGGCTGGGGAGATGGCTCAGTAGAATAAGCACTTCCCTAAGAAGTGCAAAGGGCCTGAGTTCAATCCCCAGTTCTGCAAAAAAAGAGAAAAAAATACATAGGCTTCTTCTCTTCTATGTTTCTCCCTAGTTAATTCATTTTTATTTTAAATGTAGATTAGACATTTATTTCTCAAAGAATGAACATAATTTTAATCTGCTTATCTTAAATGCAGGAAAAAGGCTTTGTTTGCTTGTACTTGATGACCAATTTTGATGATAAACCCAGAGAGGCTCCTATCAATTAATTTAGTGAGTTTTCTGAGCCCAATGTTGCATAGCTAAAACAGAGTACCTGAAGATAGTAAATTCACAAAGAACAGCTATTTATTTACTAATTTATTTCAGGATACTTGTTTATCATGGCTTTTAAAGCTTGGAAATCCAAAATTGAGTGATCAGTGTCCATAGAGCTTCCTCCTATGTCCTCTCGTGGCAGAAAGAGGGATGGCAAGAGAGACTGACCGAGTGCAACTTTCACTGTCATGATGGTGTCGATCCAACTCACAAGAGTGAAACACTGCTGGCTTGTTCACCTCTTCAGATACTTTTATCATCACAAGGGCAATTAGATCTCACCATGAGAACGGAATCAAACCTAGGGTAAATAAAATGGTATTTTGGTAAGGTAGACATATCTGATATTGAGGAAAATTGATCTGTCTGGAGTTGAAGCTGTGCAATTGAGATATATGGATCATAGTATTTCATATTATCTTTTATTAACCAATAAAATATCAATGCTGATAACTCCATATGACTGATAAGTTAATGGCATAGCATAGACACCCTTTCTAATCTCTACAGTCTGTGATTATGTTATGTTACATGATAAAAGGAGCTTTTGTACATTTAATTAAGGCTACAGTTAAATAGCAAGGTTGTCCGGGGTTATGTGAATGGGCTCATTAACACAACATGGTGCCTCTAAAGCTTAGAGGAATATCGGATGATGAAAAAGAGAGCAGATGATCAAATTATGAAAAAAACATGGCATCTTATTGCATTCACTCTGAAGGTAGAGAAGGAATATTTCTAGAAATGTAGTTAATCCTTATAGATGGAAAAATGTCTAGTGATATCCCAGCAGGAAAGTGAGGATCCCAGTCCTAGAACCAAAAGGGTTTGGGTTCTGCCAACAGCTATATGAACGAGAAACAGATTATCCCTTGTGGCCTCCAGAAAGAAAAATAATATCCTCTACACAATTTACAAAACAATAAATAATAATGAGTGTTGCATTACACTCCTAAGTTAGTGTTCATTTGGTAATCACAGCAATGGAAACAAATCCAATGTCGTTGGAACAAATATTAACTTTATCTGAAAATATTTTTCAGTTTCATTATGTGATTCCATTCGAAATCTACTTGTTAAAGACTCACTGCGTAGCCAGTGCACGTACATGAAGAAAGCCAAGACATCATCCCTGCTCTTTCGCAGCTGACATTTTAGCAGAATGACTAGCATATAAACAAATCAAGGCCACTTCAAGGCCACTTGAATGTGCTGTGAGAGCTTGGAGCACCAGGAAAAGGGACAACGTTTAGGACAAAGCTTAGTCTATATAGTTAGCATTGGATTATATGTGTAGTTCTTATTGAAAACAATCTTTAGATTTTTTTCAATAAAGTAGAAAATTGCTATTTTTCCCTCCAAAGTGGAATAAAATATAATTGCATAATATTCCTTTTATGAAACACCTCTATAAGCCTTGGCTAGTACCCTATATTTAGTTGTCAAACATACTTTCCATTTCCAAACCTTAAAGAATATTTGGACTTTGGAACTGAAGTGATCACAGACAGCATTCTCAACCTTCAAAGATGATGTGTTAGCTTGGCTGCAATTAGATGAAGGGATGTAGTTTTGAATTATTCACCAGAATCACAGGGTATTTTGTTCACATGATGGTCAGTTTTATTAGTTTAGTTGGGTATGCTTTGGATATTTGATCAAATTCTATTCTAGATGTGGGTGCAAAGATACGTTGTGGATGTGATTAAAGTTCAAATTAATAGAATTTCAGTGAAACTGATTAATCTCTCTAATGTGACTCAGACTCATTCAATTAATTGAATGCATTAAGAGAAAAAGAGAGTTTGGAGAAAGAGATGAGCCTGGATCCAGATTTGCTTCTTTTGGATTGCTTTCTGCTGAACCTCAGGACTCTTCTGCATTAAAAGAAATTTCTCCCTCTCTGTCTCTCTTTCTTTGTCTATCTCTGTCTCTCTTTCTTTCTTTCTTTCTTTCTTTCTTTCTTTCTTTCTTTCTTTCTTTCTTTCTTTCTTTCACACACACACACACACACACACACACACACACACACACACCAACTGGTTCCTTTTGTTGAAGATCTCTAATACAGTTTTCATCACTGACCATAAACTGCCATGTAAAACAGACTTTTTATGCCATATTCATCATACACATCCACTAAAACAACAATAAAGTCTGAGCTATATCTCTCTTTT
Organism: Octodon degus; assembly: GCF_000260255.1. Lineage (NCBI taxonomy): Eukaryota > Metazoa > Chordata > Mammalia > Rodentia > Octodontidae > Octodon > Octodon degus. The sequence continues at coordinate 5,319,643 of NW_004524743.1, forward strand.
ATCAAGTAAACAATGAATATCAGACTAAATTACAACTTAGAACTAACTTTCAAAATCCCTATCAATAAGCATCTAGGTCTGATACTGCCAAAAAAAACCAACCAAACAAACAAACAAACAAAACCCAACAGGTTTACCCCCCAAAACTTGTTATGCTTCTGAACTATTTGTGTGCTAACCTCATCCTATTCCATTTTTCTTCTTAACATGGTAAATGATTTGTATTTTCTATTTCTCAGGCCCATTTTTAGTATCTCTGTTCAAGTCCCTCTATTTATAGGAAAGTCATCTAGAGAACTTCAGGATCATTCATAAGACAGTGTTTGATGTAGTCATATTTACTAAGATTTAAGAAGTAGTAGCAATTCTTTGACTGTTCATAGCTAATCTTAGAAATATATATATTATATACATTAGGATAGGGTCTACAAGGTCTACAGCTTCTTACTGTGTAGATCGGACTCATAGTGATTCTCCTGCCGACAGCCTTCCAGGCACTAGGATTACAGGTGTGCACCACCATTCCCAGTCTCAATTGCCATCTCAGCAAGTCTCTTGGGCGGGGTCGGCAAGGCCTGCCTGGGGAAGAACTCCTGGCTCCTGTGTCTGCCTAAGCAGGCGCTTTAATCCGCTGAGCTATTTCGTGGGCCAGAACAATAATTTTTATCTATTGACTGTTTCCAAGTGAACAGTTGAAAATAAATTATCTTTATCACTCATTGAGATTCATTTTGATATATTTTAGTAAATGGATATAAATTAATTAAATAAGTTCTTTTAACCTTTATCATATTTACTGTCTGCTAACCTGCCCTCAGATAATAAGCACTGTTGAAAAATCAAGAATTCATTGACCTCTTTGTGTTCATACATCTTAAATATATCTATAAACTTCAATTGTCCCTGAAAAACAAACAAACAAAAAATCACTGTCACCTCTATTCTGCTAATATAGAACAAATGAATAGTTGTATTAGCTTATTTTCATTTTCTTCTTCAATTCTTTGAAATTTTCATTTTATGTCTACTCAGCTAAATATTTTTATTGTGGAATTACAAAAAAAATACACCAATGCTGTGTTTTGGAGCTGAAAGTCTAAGGTATACATGCACATATGTGATTAACCTATATCAAGATTTTTATTCTTCCACTCATTGTATTATTTGAATTTTCATCTATGAGATAACAACTTTTGCTACCTAGGACTAAAAGGAGTTTTATTTGGCTCATGGTTTAGAAGTCTTAGTCCTTCTATGATTAGCGGTGTAATGGAAGCTTTACATTGCAATTAATCCTAATTTTTAATGTTTACCTGAGGATTTTTTTTAATTAGGTGGAGACTTAGCTTCAAATTTGTTGTTTTGCTGTGTGCATTGCGTGTTTATTTTTAATTGTAATATATCCACAAGTCACCAAGAACATTTACATCGAAGAGCCTTGTCTTTTAATCCTAATTTTCAGATCACGTGTGTAATGCTAATGTTCTTTAGTGCCACAGCTCAACATATTTGTAGGAATACCCTTCAGAAGACTTTAGCTTGATTTTGCAATTCTCAATTTCCAAACATTTTTGGTAATTTTATTGTTCATAACCTCTTATAGTTCAGGTTATTTTGAAGATTCTAAATTCAAGAAAATTGAATATCTAAAGTGAACAGTAGAAGAACATAACTATATTTTTCCTTCTCTGAAAAACATTAACAATAAAATGTCTTTTGTTATAAATTCTCTCATTAATATCTTAAAGTAAATATTTTGGTTTGTGCTTTAAAACTTGATTTTCCTTTTTATTAACAATAAATCTATAGGCTCTAGTTATAAATTCTGAACCTGAATTACATTATCTTTGATGAATAAAAATTAATTATATAAAAATTTTATAATGTTGTTTTCGGTAATGTCAAGAACATCATGTCTTAAGTCTGAAAAAAATAAGCAGATAAAACTTCCTAAAGCTTCTAAGAGAAGCAATGATAAAGAATTACATCATTTTTCTGTGATGAGGTACATATAAAATAATTCAATAATGGAATTCTTTTACCAAAAAATGAAAACACTGATTTTTCTCAAATATAACTATGTAGTTTTCCTTCATTTGTATCTTGTCTTTCATTGAGATGTATATTTGGTGTTATTGTCAGCATTAAGGTACAAAATATTGGCCTCTGTAGCTCTAAAGATTATGATTTCCAAAATAGCTCAATAATGATTAGAAACTAATATTTTAGACACTATAATAATACATGGAATCTCAAGGGCAATAAATAAAGTGTAAAGGGTCAAAAGGTGGTTAAATATTTTACAATTCCTCTCTGAATACTTTCATTTGTTTCCTAATTCTGTGTTTTGCTGTTTTCCTAATCATATATATATATAGGTTTTTAAGGCTACATAAAAATTTATATCCAGAAAGTGACTCTTGTCTTTGGATTTTTACATTTGGTCCACTCGGGGCTCAGAGGGCAGGAAGAAAAGAGACAATGAACACAATAACAACTACAGAGCTCAGCCTTGTGTTAGCAGAAGACATCAAATAAGGCACAGGGGACTGTGATTCAAGACACACTGTTGCCTGGTCATTCTGTCAGCTAAAGATCATTTGTATTTTGTCCAGTCAGTGGCTTCACTTTTCTAGACTGTTCATTGCCTTCTTTGCACATCCTTGATGTCTCATGAAATACTTGAGAAACACATAAGATCTCAGATGTGACATCTGTCCAGGCACTCTTTTTAAATTTCATGGCTATTCTGGGTCCTCTTACAGGATCATTGAGTTGTACGTATTTTGAAGACCAAATGCCACTAAGGTATTTGCTGTGTAAGGCATCCTTGTTACTGAGTTTTTCGGTTGTCCGAGGTTTGGGGACAGTGGTTCAGGTAGAACATTTGCCTCAAATTGCTTCCAGCGTTTACATGCTCCCTAGAAACCTGGTATGGCTGAGGCATTTTTAATTCTAATTAGTTATTTTTAATAAAGTATTATTCAATTTCATAAATTTCTTTGGATTGTTTTTTTAACAAAGTTTAATTATACACATACTTACATACATGTGTATTAAAATGCTAATTTGTCAGATAATCCCAGCTTCATTTATTCTCCACGCAAGATAAAACTACTCTGTTTGGATTGATTGTAATGTTAGGAAAAGTCAAACAAAGATTATTGCATTCATTCCATTTTAAGTTTTTCTTCATTTGCCAATAATTGCACTTCAGAAGCCTCAAGTTGTACTCTCAAATTTGAAGAACCTTGGGGAAATTAACGAGTTTTGTACTAATAAATTAATGATAGTGTTGAAATAACCTTTTCAAATGAAACATAAAAGGCTGTCACAATGTTCTACTTTTGTAGGTAATAATGCAAGGTTTTCCTTGACCTGGAATTAAGTCTGTACAAGTTCCTGGCAGAAATAGCACCGTTAATTTAAAGTTTGTGAATGATGTTCCGTTTGGAAATCCACAATATCAAAGCTGTCGACGTGTTCAGTACAGTCTTATTAATTTCTCAGACTGCGCTGCAACTGTGCTCTGTGTGTCTCTGTACTGCTGTTTCAGCTTTGGCATTTGGCACATACTGAGAGAGGAAGGACTGCTCTTGAGCTCCGAAGTATTTTCAAATGCAATGCAATGATTTAAATTCTTTTGCAGAGGGCTGGCCAAATAGCTCAGTGGATTAAAGCACCTGCAATCTGGCGCAGGCCCCGGGTTCAATTCCTGGGCCTGCCGTGCCAGCCCCACCTCCGGGGCACACTGAGAAGGCAATTGAGACTGGGGGTGGTAGTGTGCACCTGTAATCCCAGCTTGGGAGTCGGAAAATAGGAGAACCACTATGAGTCCGATCTAGTAGTGAGACCTTGAACACCCTGTAGACCCTTCCCTAAAATACAATAAATAAATTAATTCTGCTGCAGAAAATTACAATATAAGCTTTATTCCCTATAGTAAAATCAGTTTTTGTGTTCTTTCTTAATTGTCTACTATTTTATTAAGAAATAAACATGTCCTTTATTTTATCTTATCTTGCACTATGTGGGATCTTTAAAACATACTTAATAGAAATAAGGGAACTCTGTCTTTATGGAGTTGCTGTTTTGTTTCCTTTATTTTATTGGCTAATAGAGAAGAACTGCAACACATAAAGCTTTAAAAAGTGCATAATACTTTGTAAAACTTTCCATTCAACTTCAAAAATTTACAATACTAAATCATTTAAACTCTAAGACAGTATTTTACGTTATATATTCTTTGCATTGTGTGTGGCAAATGGTGGGGAATCAATAAATTTTCATGAATTGAGTAGATCGTGATGGAAAAGAAGAAACCTGATATAATCTTAGATGGAAGTAACTTTTTCATGAGTGTTTTTCTGAGATAAGAGTATGTGAACTATCGGGGTGTTAAGGTTTGTGTCCAGCTGTCCCCTCAAAGCCTCGTGCAGTCGTGGGATGGACTTCTAGAGTTTGTGATTAACCCTTGATCCACTGGGATTATGGGTGTGACTGCTACACCCAGCCTGGGGCAGGTAGCCTGAATGCAACGTAAGGGAGACAGACTTGCCCTCTGTTGCTGTTACTCCCATTAGCTCTCAGTCTCTTGCTCTTTGCCACTGCCATGAACTGCTGTCCTCTGCCATGTGCTACCCTGCCTTGGAGACAGCTGAGTATGAACTGAAATCTCCAATCACTGTGAGCTAAACAAACCTTTCCTTCCTTCACGTTGGGTGTCAGGTATTTGTCCCAGTAACAAGAAAAGAGTAACTGAGTCAAGGGGACGGAGGCTATGTCCATTAGCTATAGGGAGAAATCTTCAAGGATCATAAAGTCGAGCTAAATCAATAAACTTTGCCATTCCTGCATCAATGATGTCCTTTTCTCCATGGCCTGAAAGCATCGTTGTGTAAAGTTTTTGGATATAGCACGACAATTTGACAACTGGAATTTTGATTCGTAGCTATGAGAGACTGTGTCTATCTTTCTTAGTTGTCTAGTTGGTGTACTTCTTTGCTGGTGTAATGGGAAACTAACACAAAGGTAAGACTGAAGGAAAGAGATGTGTTAGGGAAACAAATGCAATAGATAAAATATTTTGAGGCATGCACAATACATAAGTAACTTTTCTACCTCAGAAAAAAATAATTGTAAATAAAATTGTTGCTATTACTAAATTGTAAAAAGTTACATAAATTCTAAAACCTAAGAAAGGCCCAGGGGACTTTCTGCTTTCAGGACCTTCTAGGCCCCATCCTCCCATTGGCTTTTGAAGGCATATGTGAAAATTTACAGGGGTTGATTTCCCCTCATGTGGACTACATTAGCTTCCAATTAATATTTTGTCTGTACCCTTTACTCATCTCAGTAAATGTGGGAGAGTTACTCCATTACTCTTATAATATTGCTGTCTTAGTCCCTTTTGAGCTGTTATTAAAACACCCACAGATTTAGGATTTCTACGCAACAGAAATTTATTTATCATAGTTCTTGAGGATGGGAGTCTAAGATCAGTGTGGTGGAATGTTAGGGTTCTGATAACCTTTCTGTTCCAGGTTGCAAACTGCTGGCTCACCCTTCTATGTGCGCAGGGCACAGAGAAGGCATGAGAACTCTCTGGACTGGCTGGCTTCACAATCTAGCTGTCTTCCCAAGACCCCACCAGCTGATATTATACTGCTGGAGTTCAGATTCAGAATACGAATGTGGTAAGTTGTACACATAAATCCAAAATAGTTGCCATAGCAAACTACCACACAATGCGCTATGTCACCCCTGGAAATATCTTTTACCCTCACTATATGGGGGCTAGAGTAAGGTCAAGGCTTGCTAGGTTTTCTGAGAGCCTTCTGGTTGACTTACATAGATAACTGCTGGTGTTTTCACATGTTTCCTCTGTGTTGGTCTGCTTTCTCATCTCTTTTAATTGTAAAAATGCTAGTCATTTTTGGATTAAGGGCCACTTCAGCAAACTCACATAATCTTACAAAGCTCTTTAAATATCCAGAGAAAGTCATGTTCTGAGATTCTGCATGTTGAATCTTAGCATAAAGACTGGAGGGTAGGGATATAGCTTAACCTACTATCATCTTTAATTAACTTCTTTAGTATCTAGTTATCTAATCTATATAAAATGCATTCTAAGACTATTCATCCCTAGACATTTTTGCTGGTTCTGAGGATTGAACACATTATGCACTCTTAGCCCATATTATTGTTATTATTATTATTATTTTAATTATGAGGTAAGTTCTTGCAAAGTTGCCACGTTTCCCAGGCTTGGATCTTACAATTGATCCTCTGTCCTCTATTTCCACCTCTCAGAGTGCTGAGATCTCTTTGATTTTTTATGAGAATTATATTAAGAATACAGAAAAAAATTCACAGTGGCTTTATTATCAAATTTTAAGCGCTAGATAGTTGTTACTATTCTTAAGTTGATGTATATCAATCAAGATCTACAGTCAGTTAAGTTCCTGGCTTGTTCACTCTTTAAATTGCTTCTGAATTTCAGCCCAAGATGAATTGAAAGGAAGAAACAAATTAAGATGAGAGAGACTGATTTGTCCAAGAGTCATTTTCTACTTATTTTTAGTTTTAATGTCAACCATATTAGGATTTCTATCACAATAACTAGAAAAAAAAGTAGAGTGAGTTAGACTCTTGTGAGAACTGTGGATAAATGAAATTACACTGACAGATAAATATGTCTAATATGTCGTTTTAAAGTTATGTTTTGAATCAGTATCTTTTTTTATCCAAAAGATATTGCTATTCAAAGAAAGCTAATCCACAGGCTGGGAAATAGTAACTTTTAGAGAAAGATATTTATGTAATTGCATAACTCCATGTTTGATAAGATATTAAGTTCCTAAGATAATATTTGCTTCTGAATTACAGTAGAACTTACTTGAGGGTGTCTAACGTATCCATGAGGTAAGCTCACGAAGCTGAGTTGTGGTCTGTGGCATGTAAAAGTATTCTAATATTTTTACATGGAGAAAAAGAGCAATGGAAAAACATAATTTATGTCAAGAGTTTCATTCCTGTGCCAGATGTCCTGTTGCCTTGATCCAGGGGGAAAAGTGACCCCTGTATAGGACTATAGGTGTCGTTAGCTTCATTATGCGCTGAGCTGGTTGATAACGTCATTTTTTAAAATGCATTTGGCTCGTACAATGGCTAAAGGAGAATTAAGAAGGAATATGTCCACAATCTCCATCCTGTGTCTTTCATGTTTTTTTCTAGTAGCACTAAGATTAGAAACACTTCAGACAAACTGTGTTGTTTGGTTGACTATGATGATGGTGTCTGAGGAAAGTGAGAGTGGTAAACTTTCAAAAAACTTTGCTTTCTTTCTTCACACAATAATAATTCTCACTTCTTGAGCCAAAGAACCACTATTGGAATTATGTAATCTTTATATTCTGTGAATGAAGAATTAACATGCAGTGACATGTGGCCTCACTTGTTTCAGTGAAAGCAACCTGAGGATGCTGTTGTATTCAGCATCTGAACTGTATGCATACTCAGTCTTACTGGAAGGATACAGTGCTATGTAATTCTCCTGGAGATCAATGTTTTTAGCAGGAAAATTGCTTTGACCAAGTTCTTTAATGAGCAAATGCTGTATTTACAATTGCATATCATTTCATGTAAACATCAGATAAAATGTGAATAATTTTGATACTATTGGATACCAAGAAAATTATCAGTGTCATGTGTTCCTAGGCTCATCTCATAGTTATATTTTGAAGTTATATTTTCTCTATGATTTTAGGGTACACAGTAGAGAGCAAATCATTTATAACTCTCATGACATGTACATGCATGCCACAGTGCAAGGTAACTGTTTTCTTTCCTACATTTTTTACCAAGTTTCTGAAGATAATAAACATGCTTACTTTTCCTATTGATCAGAATGTCCAGTGATTTATCTTTATTCTGTGAGACACGAAGGAAGAGGGAACAGTGATTGTTTACCAATTAACTATGTTATACTAACACAGTACCAATTGTTCCTTTTCCCACATTAATATTTATATCAGCAAATGCCATACAAATAAATAAGTTCAATTTTAAGTTCAGTGTTGTCTGATTTTAAACCTTTTATTCCTTTCATGACACCAAGCTTTCTCCACAGAGATACTCATTTCATTCAGGTCAATCTAATGACATTTGTGTAGTGATAAAACATGATAAAACAAGAAGATTGGGTGGGAAATTGAGAACAATATTTTGTGGATTGCTGTTGGAGAAATTCTGGCAGGATGTATGAAGAACTGATTCAGGTGGCTG
>NW_004524743.1:5328093-5330358 GCF_000260255.1 Octodon degus
CAGGAGAACGAGCAGCCAATGTTATGCATATTACATATAGTTTATTTTTTGAGGCAGGGTCTCCCGCAGCATTTCAGGCTGGCCTTGAACATACTTCACAGCCTGGGCTGGTTTCAAATTTGCAGCAATCCCCTGCAATCGATTTTCCCAAGTGCTGAGATTACAAGCGTGGACCATCATACCCAGCTCTAATTTTTTATTCTTAAATAAAGCAACATAGTTTTGTAGATGATAAGAGACTTGTTAAAGCTAAAGAAATGAAAGATTTGTCAACTCTCGTCACTGATAGAATAATGTAGATTTATGAATTGCTAATCATTTATATTGTATTATCTGCTTCACCATTCTGGTACACAGACTTTTATTAATTATAATCCTAGGTTAAAAATATAATATTTTTATCAGTTGGTATATTACTCTTATGAATTTATTTGTGTTGGTGTCTATGAAGGCAACCCATAAAACTTCAATCTGATTCTAGAATTAAGTATAAACCACATTCTACTTAGGTCAGCAGCATTTGTATTTTTCTTACTATGACAGATGTGCAATTTGATGTTTTTCAAAGTATTTGCCTATACTCTTTCCTTCAGCTTCGCATAATATAAAAAATATCTTTATTAGTACATATTATACTTTCTTTTATAAAAAGTGAGTAAATTAAGTGACAACGTATTTCAATTATTTAAAATCATGGAAGTGGTCTTTATACATTCAAAATTCAAGCATATTTACTTTTTTCTCTATCACAATATGTGATAAAACATCTTTTGTTACTTTCTGATCCTCTTGTTTTGAAATTCTGTATCATTTTTTTTTTCTTTTTGGAAATAAAACATTAAAAAGCAAATTTATTTTTAATTTATTATTTCCGAAAGCTTCAAAGATTTGCACTAATACATAACCATGCTATTGTAGACAAGATTAAAAGAAACTGCTGTGCAGTCAGCTGAGCTACAGAATGTTATGGAAATTAACGAAATTGTGGCGCTTTATCTATGTTCACCGTGGTAACAAAGAAAAATAAGACAGTGACCATTTAGAAACAAACAAGCTGCATGGTGTTCTTCGCTAGCTGCCGTTACCTAGCTGGTAGTGGACAGGGGCTGCGCTGCCGAGGAAGATGACGACAACGTTAAGGCAAAGGCTTGCAAGGCCCCAAGTCACCATTTATAATAAGACAACAAAAACTTTTTAAGTCTAACAAGAATTTTTTCAAAACCAGGAAATGGTTTTGAAAATGGAACAAGTAATTGTAAACAACAAAGGCTACAGGATTAACATAGAGAAGGACCTTCTTAAAGCAAAATGCTTAAATAAACTAAAGAATGCTTTAAAAAGCCACAAGGTGTGATTTAAAATTAAAGTGGAGCAGGTTTCTCAAGAAAACTGGCGATATAGCTTAGTAGACTAAGCGCCTGTTTAGACAGGCTCAGGGACCAGCGTTTGCTCCCTGGCACCACATGAAGCACTGACCCTGCCCCCGAGCACGCTGAGCTGGTGTACTGTGCCTGTAAGCCCAGAGCTGGGGAGACTGAAACAACAGGATCACTAGGAGTCCGAACTGCATGGTGAGACCCTGTACAAAATACATTAAAAAAAAGAAAGAAAGAAAAAATCTATAATGACATTATGAAAGCAAATCATGTGCGTAGAACAGGAAGTTTACTTGAGGTGTGAGAAATTAATGTCCAACCTAGATTTGTTAATAGTGTTCAGACTCATATTTAAAATATTTTCATGTTTTTAATACATGGCAAAATATAAGCTGATTTAGTGTTTAAAAAATTGTCTGACTGCCATACAGGGTTTCAGGATCAATCCAGAGGAGATCAGAATGAGCTTGCCAGATACTAAAGTTATATTTCTCGTTATATAGGTCTTGCTATATCTTGGTCTTAACCATTCAGCCGAGAAGTATGGAAGCAAAGTGTAAAAAGTGAAGCCATGTTAATATGCTGAGCTGTAAAAGGCTCAAGTCAGCAACTTCTGACATTGCCAGTCCTACAGATAATCCACTACTATTATGGACTACTGGACTATATTGGAATATTTTGCTGAATTCACACACCTACAATATTTAAATAGCAGTGAAATACCCTTCTCCGATAAAACTAAACAAAAAAAGGGGGTACAAATGAATGACCATTTTGTATTTGTATATTCAAAATAGGATAGGTATACAGTTATTTTCTCTTAATTCAATAGAAAGATTTGTTCTCATAGTGTTTGTGGACAGTGTATCATGTCTGCATCTTGTACAAT
>NW_004524743.1:5330458-5332601 GCF_000260255.1 Octodon degus
TTGTTTCTCAATAAAATTATTTTAAAAATAAAAGAAAATTATAATTAAAAGAAAAAGTTAAAAAAAATCAAAAATCAAAAATACTTTGAATCTGTTGGCCATTAAATATAAAAAGCAAATAAACCATTGTTTGAAATTTTAATTTACTTAAAAAACAAGAGAGCTTTAAAATTTATACCACTATTAGCCTGTAATGGCTGTATATCCAATATAGAGGTAGACAATACTTTTGCTTTACAAAAGATCTCTTCTTATAATAGAACTGTAATATAGATCAACTTAATTTTCCTCTTTGCTCTAAGAAAAGTTTAAAACACTTGCTCCAGTAAAAGAAGTTTTGGCCACTATGTATACAGCGTGATTAAAATGTCACAAAGGAGGTAAATTCGTCAGTCCGCGGCGCTCTCACTCTTGTGTTTACCATGTATTCTCACCTGTCTCTGTCTATTGTTTCTCCGTAATGAAACATTTTGTCATTAGTCAATATGTGCACATTGGATTATAGCACTGAATGACGTATGCAAACCCCTGGATCTCTCAGAACTGAATATATGAGCTAGATAAACAACATAAAATAAAACATAATATCTCACATTGAAATACTTTAGTACTTTAAAAAAAAAAAGATTAAACAGGATAAATTACAAAGTATTGAGTGAATATTCAATTAAATTAAAAACGGAAGCCCGGCCAAATAGCTCAGCGAATTAAAGCGTCTGCTTAGGCAGACACAGGGGCCGGTGCCGGGCCGGCCCCACCCCCGGGACACACTGACACGGGTATCGAAACTGAACGTGGTGGCATGCATCTGTAATCCCAGCATTTGGGAGCCTGAAAACAGGAGAATCTCTACGATTCCAGTCTGTATAGTGAGACCCTGTACTAAATACAAATCGATCAATACTAAATACAAATCAATCAATCAATAAAACAGGATTCTCGAACCTCTTACTGAGACATTTTATTTTATTTTATTTTATTCTGTATTTAAGACAGGGTCTATAGAGTGTACAGGATCTCACTACATAGATCGGACTCGTAGTGATTCTCCTGTTTTCAGCCTCCCAAATGCTGGGATTACAGGTGCATGCCACCATGTCCAGTCTCAATTGCAGTCTCAGGGTGCCCCGAGGGCGGGGCCAGCGCTGTACACTGGGGAGTGGAACCCTGGTCGCTGAACTCTGCCTAAGCAGGCACTTAGTCTGCCGAGCTATCAGGCCACCCCTTACTGAGACTTTTGAATGTGGCTGTTGAATCAGTGGAGAAAGCCAAGGATAAGAATATTTGTACAGGAGTTATATTAAGAAAACAAGATCAACACACTCAAAAGGATGTATTTGAAGTGTTCAAAGGGGTTATTATGGTAATAAGATGATGTCATAAGCTATGAATGTGTGATGAATCATGGAAAGACAGGGTCAAAGTCCCCAGTGAATTCTCCTAGCCTTTGAAACAGATCGGTTGAGAGTAGAGGCACTATGGTTTTTTGTATTATATTGCAGAAGTAAGATTTAAATTGAAATGAACTTTGACAAAGGTAGCAAAGCGGAAGCAAAAAGCAGCTGTGTCTACAGCTATGTCCTCATCTGCATCTGCACTGGTCGTTATGTCTGCTACAATGTGTTTCTAAAAACCTGTTGGCTTGGAAGAGCAGAAATGTGCTTCTCTATGGGTTAGGAGTTCAGCACCTGAAATCAGTGTCATTGGGCTTCAGGTGTCAGCAAGGTGGCATCTCCCTGATGGATCAAGAAGAGTCCTCCTCTTCAAGTTTCATGGCTTCGGCTCTTCCTTTGCTGCAGTTTCATGAGTCCATGCCTCAAGGTCACCATCAAATCTTTGCTCATCTTCAATTCATTTCCTCTCTGTCTTCCTGTTACTCAGATAGGTGTGGTTACTGCACTTAGGATCTTCTCTGCTAATCCAATATACTTTTCTCCTTAACTTAATCTACCAAGCACAGACTATTCTAGGAGGCAACATTACTAGGTTTCAGGAAATGAGACACTTGTGTCTTTAAGGAAACACTGTTCAGCCAAAGGTCGGAGGAGGTAGTCTTTTGTACTTCCAGTCCTGTGCTCAGAAGACAGATGAATCTGTAGGCCAAAACAGTCACAGGGCTGTCACACTTAGTTTTTTTTTTTTT
>NW_004524743.1:5333841-5337368 GCF_000260255.1 Octodon degus
AGATGATACAAAACTCTACATAGAACACCCCAAAATTATATTTAAAAAGTATATAATTGGAATACTAATTTTTTCTGAATTAAAATGTTCAGCTTTACATAAAGATATGAGTGATATTCCTATATGCACCATTTGAAATAAAAATGATTTAGTATTACAATAAATAGTATAGTGATCAGAGAAGGAATTCACCACCAGAAGTGGAAATAATTGTTTTATACTATAATTCAATCTTTAAAATGTGGGTGGTATAATTTTCAAATACTATAGGAACAATGTTTAAGAATTATTAACAATTTATTCTTGGATCACAGTTCAGATGGCAAGTGTATGTATTCAACATGTATCAAAAATCTCTTCTAATGATTTCATTTTCCAGCATACAGTGATTCTCCTTAAGAAAGCAGAGGTGGCCTTGGGTACTGGCTGTGTGTATATCCAAGTGCTGACATATTTTTCAGAAAATATAAAAAACATACTTAATAATCTCTCAGTTGTCTGTAATTTATCACCTTTTCACTTCCAATTGTCATCTTTGACTCTTTCATTCTGGTTTTGATTCTACCAGCTTACAAAATGACAGTCAAGTCACCAGGACTTGTGTCTTACAAATTCAAATGTCAGTTTTCTGTCTTACATTGCTGGAATGTCAGCAACATATGACACAGTCAACTATTTCAATCTTCTTGAATCATTTTTTTTAACCTTTTTGCAATCCCCATTCTTTCCTCTCCTTTCGTTATACTCTTACATTCTTTTCATTAGTTCCTTTTTAGTTGAGTCATTCTTACTCCCTTCTGAAAAGTCTGCACTTATTATAATCTGTCTAGTTGATCATATTCAGTCACTTAACATTAAATGCTGCTTGGATTCTGATGACATCAAGAACAGCACCATCTACCCTCATCTATCCTGCTTTCCAACACCAGTACACTCCAGGCTCTATCTGTCTTCTTGACATCTCTGCATGCCAGAATCTACTAAAAGTGACACTTCCCCAATAAAATATTAATTATTTCTTCTGAGTATATATCATTCAATTCTCCTGTTTCCTTACATGACCATTATTAACGCAAATACCTAAGCCAAAATTTTAGCAGTGTTTCTTGAATATGTACCTGTACCACCTACACGAACAATATATCAGCATTTTCTATCCATCCCAACCACATAATAATTCCAAATATGTCTCTTTTCTTCCAATTCTACTTTTCAACTGAATCCATTATCATATTTCATTTGAAACACTAAAATAGTCCATTATTTATTTTCCACATATTTCTGCAGTTCTTCATATCTAATCAGAACCGTCATTTTAAATTTATTTTTATTTTTTTAATTTTTAAAGAGAGTACAAATTAGAATTAATACAGAAAAAGTTAAAAATGATACAGGAATTGCACTTAACAGAGTAATATGAATTTCACAGTATTTGTTGTAATACATAGTGTTGTCTTCCAACCAGTTATTCATATTGCCAGATTTATGCATGCAAAATTGGAAGAAAAAAGAAAAAAAAAGAAATGTATGAGAAATTAAGAAGGGCTGGGGAGATATCTCAGTAGAATAAACACCTGCCTGGCAAGTGCAGGTTTCTGAATTCAATCCCCTATACCACAAAGAAAAAAAAAAAAAGAAAGAAATTAAGAAGACAAAAAGGAAAAACAAATGAAAAAAGGAGATTAACAAATTAAAGCATTAACTGTTTCTTTCCATAGACTAACAAATTTTAGACAGTTGTCACAACCATTCTGCTTACATATATAGATAAAATCTTTCCTCCACTCCCTCTCTTGTCCTTCTCCTCAACTCAGTAACTCTTTCCTTTTAAATAAGTTCATTTCCTTTTACCAGTGTTTATTGTACCCCTGATTCTATTTTTCTCTTTTAGGTTCTCACACTAAGGAGACCATGTGATGTTTGCACTTGCAGGTCTGATTTATTTCACTTGAGTATATTCTCTAGGTGCATTCATTTAGTGACAAAATATTCAAATCTGTCCTGTTTTTTGGCTGAATAATACTCCATTGTGTGAAAATACTTCATCTTCCTTATCTATTCTTCAGTTGCCTGGCATCTGGGTTGTTTCCAAGATTTAGGTACAACAAATTGTGCTGCTATAAATACGGGTTCATTATACATGATATCACTATGGTATGATGTTCTCAGTTCTTCTGGGAAAATATCCAGGAGGTAAATAGCTGGCCTGAATGGGATTTTCAGGTCTAGCTTTTTTAGGCACTCCACACTGATTTCCACAGGGATTGTACCAGTCTGCATTGCCACCAATCGTGCGGAAGGGTTCCTTTATCTCCACAGCCTCTCCAGCATTTGTTATTGGCTGATTTCTTGATGTTAGCCATTCTCTCTTGGGTGAAAGGGAATCTCAGTGTTGTTTCAATTTATATTTCTCAAATTACCAATGATGTTTAACAGTTTTTCCTCTGAGAAGTGTATATTCATCTCAGATGCCCATTTTTATTTTGGGTCTTTGAAGTTGGGAGCCTATTTTTTAATTCTTTGTATGTTGTAGATGGAAGGCCTTTGTCTGAGGGACAGCCAGCTATAATTTTTTTTCCCAGTTTGAGGTTTCCTTTTTATTCTGTTGGAGATTTTCTTTGAAGTTCATAAACTTTTCAAAAAGATGAGTTCCTAGTTGTTGATTCCTTGAAGTATTTCCTGTCCGGTTTGGTTTTTGTTCATGAACTCTCTACCATCTCTATGTCTTTAAGATTACCACCTACATTTTCTTCCAGAAGATTTAGTATTTATGCTTTAGTATGTAAATTTTTTATCTATTTTGACTGCAGATTTGTGCCTAGTGATAGGCACGGGTTAGGGAAAACTTGCATTTCACAATAACATTAAAAATATGAAATACTTAGTAATCAATCTCACAAAGGATGTAAAAGCTTTATGTGGTGTAGTTTATCCTACTCCAAGAAAAGAGACTGAAAAAGATTTGAGGAAATGGAAAAATATTCCATGTTCCTGGATAGGAAGAACCAACATTGTGAAAACGGCTATCCTCCTAAAACTGCTACACAGATTCAATGCAATCTTGATTAAATTAGGATTCCTCACTGAGTTGGAGAAAACTTTCCTTAAATTCATTTGGAACGAGAAGAGACTCAAAATATCAAAAGCAATCCAGCAAAACAAAGGCAAGGCAGGAGGTACCACAATCCATGAATGGTCATTTTATAAAGTAAATCAAATTTGCTTTAGTTTATTTTCAATAGAACCAGATGGAAAAAAAAAAAAGTATGACAATCTCAATTTGGAAACAAAATAACATTTGAGATGTGAGTGGGGACGTAAAAGAAAAAGAAAGTCAGTGAGAACAAATGTCTTGTCAGGCTAGATACCTGCCATCGTTTGTTACAGCTTAATTCCTTAAAAACGGGATAAAGGTTTCTTGGAGTTATCTTACCAAAAGGAGAAGAGAAGGGAGAACAGTTGGGGACTATGTCTATATAGCCTTACTAGTGGAGAATATATATAATATATAATATATAATATATAAT
>NW_004524743.1:5337468-5340348 GCF_000260255.1 Octodon degus
TATTATATATTATATGTATCTCATTGCCTTAGGGCTGCCTCAGGAGTGTAAGTTTCCAGCAGTTTGTCCACTTTTGGGAGGGCAAAGCAGCCTTCCAAATCTTCAGAAGAAGCCCCAGGCAAAGAGATACACATACCGGTAGTTGGAAGTCAAATGAAGAATATTTAAGTGGTGACGTCCAATGGACATAAACAGGGCATATAAGTGATTACTTTTCTTCTTAGAACACTAAAGAAAGTTTCACATTTCATTTAGAAAACTCCCCCAGTTCTTCATCACAGGCTAATAGGCTTGTCGGTATTTTATTAGTGGAGGCCATCCACCGCAGGGCTCTATGAATGAAGAATATTTTACTTTGGCTCCAGAATGTTATCTGGAATGCTCCTCACATGGCTCTGCTTCACAAAATGTGTTTAGTGAAGTACCTACCCCCCTACATAAAGAAGTAGAGTATCTACTCATTTTGTTATTTACTATTATTTATTTTATTTAAAATTTATTGTCTCACTTATTAAAATATTAATTCCATGTGAAAAAGAAAGCCTAGTTCAGCACTGTATATATGGTAATGAGGATAGTGCTTAACAGTAGCAAGTGCCATACAATTGTTCATTATTAACTATTTCTTTTTAACTATTAGCTGACTAATAGGCAGTATTAAGTATTTTATCCAAGTAAGCCTTTAGATTAAGAACTGCATTAAATACTGTGATTTTTTTTTTTTTTTTTTTTTTTTTTGAGAGAATAGTACCTTATTCTCTGTGAAACCAGAGTCAGGGCTTTAGTACTCAACAGCCTTGTGAATACATGGTTTCCCTTCTGTAAATTTCCCTCTTAGTGCGTACGAAGGATAATAATGGCCATTTAGAATTATCCTGAAGATTAAACAAAGTGTGCATGAAATAAATGGCATATGTAAGTTATGCCCAACAATATAGGTGTTCTTTCTTTTTTCTTATTGTTATCAGTTATTTAAGTGATTTGAGCAAACTCACCCCGGGAATCATAGGAAAGGGGAAGATTTTATTCCAAAAGATACTACATTATTTCTCATAGAAAAAAGTGAGGAGGGAATGTGGAATTCAATTACCTGTGGAAAATACTTCTTAAAACTATAAAATATGTACTTATTTTTATCTTTTCAAAATTTTGTGCTAAGCTAAAAGCAAATTGAAAAACCAAGACTTGGTTTACTCTATCTAGAATAATTTTTCCCAAACTTATCTCACACTAAAACAAATTCTTGTCACAGGAGGTCTACTAAGAACGTCAGGAACAATTAAGTCTGGTGTGCCACAGCATCTGAAACCTTTCCTGGTTCAGCTTTTGAAAATCAGCAACTTTCCTTTCTCTCTCTCTCTTATTTATTTATTTATTTTTTTTGGCGGAACTGGGGATTGAACTCAGACCCTTGCATCTGCCAGGGAAGCATTTATTCCACTGAGCCATCTGCCCAGCCCCTCCTTTTTCTCTTTATGCTGTATTTGTACGGCACTCCAGGTTTCCTGACCTCTTGCTATGTTTTAGGCAGACTCAGCCGTGCTCTTTCCTCAGGGCTGCTATAGCTCTTCCTTCCTTATTGCATTGTGCTGTCACTCATTGCAAACCTCACGTCTGGAATTCTGTATTTTGCTTTTAAACAATCACATTTCTTCATTTTAGACATTCTATTGACCAACATATGTAAGGGATAGGAGCCCTTCAAAAGAAAAAGGAAAAGCCAATCACTTCTCGTTCTATACTGGCAGAAAAGAGTTATGAAGAGAAGGAAAAGATGTCGAATTTGTGGAAATAAAAGTTACAGATAAATTAGATTTTATTTTTTCAGTTTTTCACATAAATTATTTTTCCTAGTTACCAGTAGTTGAGGGCATGCATGTCCTCCTACGGCGTGTTATATTAAGATGTACTCAAGCTGGTAATCAAATTATGCCAAATTTTGCAAAGGTCCATTTTATACTAAAATATTATAATTAAATACCTCTTTCACTATACATAGAAAGTTTTTTCTTTGTCAATGCATTGCAAGAAATTGGAAAGGAAATTTTTATATAGAAAATCTAATAAGTAAAAATCAAATAGGTTTTTATTATTATAAAATTAGCTTCACAGCCAATTATAAATCTAATCTTATAAAATTAATCTAAGCACCATCTGTTTATTAAGTACCTCTGTCTGGCATGGTGGCCTACACCAGTAGTACCAGCTACTTGGGAGGATGGCTGATGAAGATCTTAAGTTTGAGACCAGCCTGGGCAAGTTAGCAAGCCCATGTTTCAAAATAAAAATAAAAGGGCTTGAAATGTAGCTTAAGATAAAGACCTTAGGTTCTATCCTCAGAACAGCAAAACATACAAAGGAGAAAATAACAAAAATCCCCATGGCTTTAATCCTTGCTACTTTTTGCAATTCTTGTTTTCTTTTTGGTGAAATATATTATTGAAACAATTACAAAGAAGTCAAGATGCCTCTCAACAAAGAAGATCACATACTTATCAGTGGTCACTTATTTCTCCTAATATGTGTCAAGGAACAACTTGGTGATTTTTTATTTTAGGGGTAATTCCTGTTAGCTACCATGGATCTCAATCTTATCCTCTGGAAACTATCAATCATTCTCTTTTTTCTTTTACTGAAATCTGCTTAAAATATTTTCTGAGGCCATTTTCATAAATTCCTATTGTACCAGGCATTTCTTCCCTTTAGGCTCTGTAAAGATTCTAAGAATAAGACACATGCACATGTATTTTGTAAGAGTATTTTTAGCAGACTTTCAGTAATTCTGAGAAATAGGTATAATTATTAAGATCAAATGTGGTGGATTCTCTGGGTCTCAAGCATGGTAAGATTGTACCTAACCAGGCTGGCTTCATGGTCATC
>NW_004524743.1:5340448-5341497 GCF_000260255.1 Octodon degus
AGACAGAGAGAGAGACAGAGAGACAGAGACAGATGGAGATGGAGACAAAAACAGAGAGACAGACAGAGGCAAAGAGAGAAACAGAAAGACAGAAAGAGAGACAAAGACAGAGACAGAGGTAGAGGCTGAGACAGAGACAGAGACAGAGACAGAGAGACAGAGACAGAGACAGAGAAAAACAGAGACAGAGATACAGAGAGACAAAGGCAGGCACAGAGGGGAAGTATCTAATCAGGAAGTAATGCAACAACAAAAAAAATCTAACTATTTCTTTATCTTTTTCCGGTGTACCTTCAGGATGGTGTCTCAGAAATGAAATTGCTTAAGTATTGGGTAAATATTGCTGTATTTTTACAGACATTTTAATTTCCCACCAGAGAGTGCTGCGTCACTTTGCATTCCAATTAGGAATATAAGTCAGCAATTATTCCTCTATATCTTTGGCAACAGATTATAGTGTAAAACTACTACTACTTACTGTCTTTATCCATGCAATTTGGGCAATAGATGCAAACAGATAATTTACACAACAGAAAAAGTACATGGAAAAATGAATCTTTAAAGAGTTAGTCATTAATAAACAGAAAAATGTGGATTACAATGTAGTGGTTTTACATGATTTTCACATCAGAAAAACTATAAAGTTCTTAGTATTGCAAATATTTTAAAATCATGGAGCTGCAGTTCTTTGGTGCTCTGTGTGGAGATCCACTCCGTTCATTTATAGAACAACTGGCTTGTTTAGCCCACTGAAGAAGGTTTGGAATCAGCATTTCCCTTTCTAAGAGTTTAGTCTAGAGCAACTTTCTGATATATGCATAAGGATATATCTCTAAGAACATGGATTGCTCAAGTATTTGTAGTAACAAGACTTTATGAAAGATATGAGTGCTATTCAGTTGAGGAATACATAATTGTAGATAAGTAGGATTAAATATAATACATTAAACAGAGATTTGAATGTATGACTTATATTACTCTCCATAAATTTGTGTATGTTCAAAACATTTCATAATTACCAATTAAATCTTCATATATATGGAAATAAA
>NW_004524743.1:5341597-5346888 GCF_000260255.1 Octodon degus
TGAGAGAAGTGTTAAGCTTCCTTGCTCAGGCTTAAAATGAGATATATTTGTGTTAATTTTTACATCTACGTCACCGGCGTAATATAATGTTGAGAATTCAATTTCAGAATGAGAGCCCCTCCAGGTGTTAAGAGATCCTCAATTAACAATTATCATAGAGATTTAATTATCTTCACCTATGTTTTTCTTATTAAAGTAGTAAATGAACTAGTGCACCTGAGAAAGAAAATAGTTTCAACAACATTTGAAAGGTCTAGAATTCATCTGTAAAATGTAGTTATTAGAAAATGCAATTAACCAGAACAAATTCTGACTAATTAGGGTGTTACTATAATAGCACTTAAGTTCCATTATGTCAAAACTCATTTCTCCATGAAACAAGCATTTGGAGTTTTTGATAAAGAGACATTTAAAAATGTATATCGTGAGTGTTGGGCTGAGATTTCTTACTGTGTACAATAAAGGGAAATAATATCAGTGACCAAATACTTATACTGATTACTCTTCTACAGCAGTGCAATATTCAGGGAAGGGAACGGGTCTGGGGAAATTAGAAAAACTATGGGAGAATGTGTGAGGAATCTTAGAACCTGAAGATCACAAAGGCCTTGAGAATTCCAAAAACTGATGGTAAAATCTATGAGAATTATTTTAGGCCACTTTCTTGTTGTTTAGTGCAATATGCAGATGTCTGGCTTCAATCCTGTAAATAATCAGATTCTGTTTTCTTAGGTAGGTTTCCACTCTTGTTCAATTTGGGGCCTATCTGGAGAATTTTCATTTGTGTTAAAATTGAGAAGTCATTTCAACTGTTATTTGGAAACCACTGAGAATCCAAATAAAATTTTCTTTATGTCACCATGTAAAGGAGTTCTCAGATAAGAAATAAGATATTTGGTTCCTATGAAATTTCTGCATTATTTTCATTTTTACATAAAATACAATGAAAAATGATATGAAATGCAATGAAAATATAACTAGAGCAACAATGGATATTCTATATAGATTTCATCATCAATATGACAACAACAGTTTATCTTCTTCCTTTCCTATTTGAATGCTTTTCATTTTTGTCTCTCGTCTGATTGTGCTGGCAAGGATTTCCAATCCAATCCTTTTCTATTGAATAGAAATGGTGAATGTGATATCATTTTTTTGATCTGCATTTTAGAGGAAAGGATTTCAATTTTTATCCATCATGTACTGTAATAACTATGGGTCTCTTCATATATGGCCCTTCTTTCATGGAAGTACATTTCTTCTACATGTAAGTTGTTGCATGGTTTTATCATTTAAGAACACTGAACTTTGTCAAATAGATATCCTGGCTATAATGACATGCTCAATATGGTTTCTGTCCATCATACCGTTATGTATTAGGCCACATTTTTAACTTATACATATTTAAATATTCTTGATATCAGCAATAAATCCCACTTGATCAGGGTGTGTGATCATCACATATTGTGGACCTCATTTTGCTTGTATTTTGCTGAAGGTTTTTGCATGTGCATAAGTAGAGGATAGTAACCATAGCTTTCTCTACTTGTGGTGTCTTTCCCTGGGTCTGGTAACAGGGCAATGCTGCCCAAGTCAAAACAGTTTTGAAATATATCTTCCCATTCAGTTTATGGAAGAGTTTGTGAAGGACTGGAATTAGTACATGTTTTTGGTAAAATTTGCTTGTGAAGCAATTAGGTTCTGGGCTTTTCTGTGATGCAAGATATCATACTAATGGTCAAGTTTCCTTACTTGTTAGTGATCCATTTTGGTTTTCTATTTCTTCATCATTCTGACTTAATACCCAGAAGGCGTGTTTTCTTTCTTATTTTGGTGTCTTTGTGGTTTGATGCTTTTTTATAGCGGTATGCTTTGGATTCCTTATTGTCTTCTTTTGTCTGGATGTGAATATGTGTGTGTTTGTGGGTGTCTCTTTGTGTGTGTGGGTGTGAACTAAAGATTTTTGCTTCATAATTACATGAACTTTAAATACATTTTATAACAGTTTATTTCAACCCACTGGGTACTTCATTGATCTCATAATAATCTTATACTTTTATTTCCCCAAATTATGTCTTTGATCTTAAAGAT
Source organism: Octodon degus (assembly GCF_000260255.1). Taxonomy (NCBI): domain Eukaryota; kingdom Metazoa; phylum Chordata; class Mammalia; order Rodentia; family Octodontidae; genus Octodon; species Octodon degus. Next base: position 5,343,689 of record NW_004524743.1, read on the forward strand.
TTTGTTATTTTGTAACGTATCCCCCTCAACAATTTAATTTCCTTATAGTTGATATTAATAATTGATTCCTTTTGTCCTTGTATTGGGGATCAAATTGCTTTATACCTCATTATTACGGTCCTAGGAAAATCTAAAGATGGCTGCATTACTTATGGTATTGAATTTTGTGCTTTTATAGTGTTTATGTTATTAGAGTCTTTTTGTTTCATTTTAGAAGTCTCTCTTTAGTAATTTGTGTGACTCTTGCAATGGTGATGTTTTCTCTAGCATTTTTTTTGGCTGGCAGAAATTCTGTTTTCTGGGATTTAGAAAAGTTAGCTTTCCTGGAGAGTATTCCTCACTGACAGCATTTTGTTTTGCTGTTGTTATCTGCATCTCTGCACTCTGGTCCGGCCCCTGGAAGGAGTTGGAGCATCTGCTCCTAGCAGTGTCGTGACTCCTTTGTATGCTAATGTGGTTCTGATCTTTTGCCATGTTCATAATTTGTGCTTTTTTTTGGTACTGGGGATTGAACTCACGACCTGCACTTGCCAGGCAAGCGCTTATTCTACTGAGCTATCTCCCTAGGCCCATTATTTTGATTTTTGATAGTTTGACTATTGTATGGTGGGAAGAATTTTTATTTGAATTGAATTTGATTGGGGCTTCCCTACTTTTTACTTTGCCAGTTGGCATCTTTCCATAAGTTAGGGAGGTTTTCAGCTCCATAATTTTTTCATGTACTTCTCCATCCTGAATTTTTAAGAATAGATATGATCTCTTGATAGGGTCTTATATTTCCTACAGGCTTTTAAAAATTCATGATTTATCATTCTTCTCTGCCACCCCTAGAATTGAACTCAGGACCTTGCACTTGTCAGGCCAGCGCTTGAGTCTGTGAGCTAACTTTGGCTATCATTCTTTCTAAAAATAATGTCTGATCCTCTGGGTAATTTCACACCTTCTGACTTTAAGTACACTGTTTTTTCAATCAGGTTAAAGCTGCTGTTGAAATTTCTAGTGCACTTTTCAGTTTAGTTGTTGCTTTATCTCTAAGATTTCTATTTTAGCCTCAAACTTCTTGTGTGTATCAATTATTTTCTAAATTTCATTGAATTTTTATCTGTATATTCTCATAATTCACTGAACTTCTTTAAGAGAACTCTGCTAAATACTTGCTTATTTCCTATACTGCCTTTTCTGTTTAGCATCCATTATTGAAGTTTTTCAATTTATTTTGGGAATACCTTCATTTCTAGTCTTCATATCCTTGTGGCCTTGTCTCCTCACATGTGGCTTCCTATTTGAGGAGAGTCACCTTCCTAGGACTTCACAAATGCTCTTTTCTTGAAATTGAACTTCGCTTTTTAGCATGATTCATGATTCTTCACCAAGCAAGCAGTGACTCTGAGCAAGAAATCTTGCTTCCAGCTTCTCTTGATATGTGAGCTCTTTGTTCTAGGTTTGGATGGGGTAGCCTGCTGAGCTCTGCAAAATGCTGAGTTGCTGCCTGAGCACATAGTCACTTCAGATTAGGCCTGGACAGATTGAGTTTAACAATTGGACGGGGTTGGAAGAGAGGTTAGGTGGAGTCACTGCTTCGCATGGACAGGAACAGATTCTTCTCTCAGTAGAAATGCATCCTTGAGGTTTGCCTCCCTGTCTATGCAGAGCCTTAGCGGACAGGTCTGCTGCACTGTGCACTGTTTAGACAGATGGTTGTCCCCCATTTAGCTTCTACTCTTTGATGAAATTCTCTGAGGCAACTGTCTTCATTCCTGGGCAGTGGCTAAGTGTAGGCTCTAAGATGGCACTGAGTAGTGTTAATCTCCCAAGTGTTGCCAGCCAGCTTCAGCTCTTTGTCATAATTCTTTGCACCAGGGCTCCAGGGTAGATTCTGAGGCTAATCTGTCTGTGTCTTTAAGTCAGTTGGAGCTTCTCTCCTCTTCTGGGGATGACAAACTCAGCGAGTGCCTTGCTATCAGCAGGACGCAGCGATTGGCCGGTATGCAGAGCCATCCCCAAAGCCTGTGTGCTCCTTGGTATGGGCTCAGACTCCATCACTATTTCTACCTCACTCCACTCAAAGTTTTCCTTGTGCTGTGAGCTGAGTAAGTGTCTTGTGGGGTCTATCAGAACACTACAGTAGCAGAGTACCCACCCCTAGGCTTCCCCCCTCTATAAATTCTGGTTTCTGTAACAATGCTAGGGTTATGTGGCATTGTATCGAGGTGAGAGAAATGTAGGTGTTGTGGATTCAAGTGAGACCATTTCTCTTACTTTTTCCCTGTGCTTTTTATTCTAGTTGGGACTATGAATACGTGCCAGCTTATTTCCAAGTGGTGTCTTTTCAGCACTGCTTTGTTTTCTATGAATAGGTATTAGATGAACTTTGCTGTGAGAAGTTGTGAAGACTGTAACCTCCTATTCAATTATCATTTGGATGTCTCTGACATCTTGCTTTAATTGTACAGTTTTATGAGGCTTTTTGGCATAGTAAATGGTTATTATAGAGGGAAACATTGGAATTTTAAAATTCACTTAAGTTTGATTAAGGCCAGAAGTTGCAGCCTTAAGACAGTGTATAACAATTTTAAAAGTTACTAATGGGTGCAAAATAATACTTGAGTATTTCTGAATACTAGTAAAATTGTTATATGCATCAGTGAACTTATAAGATATTCCCCAAATGTAAAGGAATGTATCTTCTCTAAGGAACAAGAAATATTAGCTTCCTTTCTACTAATTTGAATATATAAATACATGATCCCAACTGTCTCCACCCTTCCTCCTTGGAAATGCTGATCTGCCTTTGAAGTCCACTTGAGGGCAAACTTGTTCCTTATTTTATCTTATCTTTCTGCACTAAGGAAAACATATAGATTGATTCAACTTTTATTAAAGATGCATCACCTTCTTAATGGATTCATCTCTCAATAAAAAGACCAGTTTATTCCAAAACCATATAGTTCAACCTCTATTAAATCATGTACATTGCTCACATAATAATATTTATAATCTGTTAATTAGAGCATTACATTTATACCCCAATCTTGGATGAAACACGTCATCTTTTAAGTATATCACAATGGAATAAAAAATGTATGTTAAATGAATATTTCTTTTTTTTCTACAGTTTTATTGATAAACATATAGCAATGAGACAGTTTCAAATCAAATCGGAAGTACAGTTTCAACAAATAATACACTGCATATATTAT
>NW_004524743.1:5350584-5361820 GCF_000260255.1 Octodon degus
CCTGAGTTCAATCCCCAGTCCCTCAAAAAAAAAAAAATATAGAAAATGCCATAATGCTTGAAGAATGGAAAATAAACAGAAAAATAATTGCAGTTTGATAATGGACACATAAACACGACTTAATCAGAGAAAAAAGTACTGGAAGTCGTGGAAGAATATGGTTACTGTTGGTATCTGATGAAATAAATAACCATAGATAGAAAAAAATAAGCTCTGTATCTGGGCATAGTGGTATACACCTATAATCCCAGCACTCAAGAGACTGAGGCAGGAGAATAACTGTGAAGTCAAAGTAGCATGAGCTCCATAGTGAGATCCTGTCTCAAAACAAAGCAAAACGACTCCCTTCAATTCCCTCATTTGATCCCTCACTCATTTAGCCAATTAGCATTCATGTATTGATGCACCCCAACATATTATTCACTACAAAAGGAAAGTGAACCCAGCGTAGCTTTGGCCTTCAGGTTCACACACCTTTCCGTGTAGGTAAATGTAAGGAATGAACTGGTGCATATATAACATTAATAAATTTATAGACAAAGTGTTGATGAAAATCAGCAGCTTGATGAGTGGTTGGAAAGAGCAGATAGAGCTTCGCAGAATCAATGTATGAAAATCAAGCCATTAAACTTAGAGTCTGGAATTAATAGCCATCTACCAGGCAGTAAATGGGAAAGAATATTTCAAGAACGGGGAACTGTCTGGAAAAGAAAGGTACAACAGAAATAAAGAGGCTTACTCCACCTGGGAATTGTTTCATGAACCTTTGGTCATTTGGGGGGGCAGAGTAGTTGGAAGAGTATTATGACCTTATAAACTTAAACAGCCTCGTTTAATGTTTTTGTTCCAACTGGTTATCCCTCCACAAGTTTTCCTATTATTAACTGAAGAAACAATAACTGATTATAATAATAAATATCAACTGTTAACTAGTTATTATGACTCTACTTAACAATCCTATTGTATATTTTTTCCCTCAATTTATAGATCAAAGACTTATTATTGGAGAGTTTAACTTACCTGAAATGTTAAGCGAGTGAATGACAGAGAATAGAAATTCAAGACTGGCTATCCATCAAAAAATCTTGCCTCCCTATATATAATAACTTATTCTGATTAATGTCAACAGAAAGAGAATTTGATATTAGAAAGCCAGTTCCATCTGCTTTCAATAATGCTATCTGTAAAAAGTAAACCAAATCAGTGTTTCATATGCCACAGCAATAGCAAGTATCTTTTTCCATTTGTTATATTTAATAATTATAAAAATCCCACATTAGTTGTAAAATTTTAAATAATGAACTGTACACGTAACATGCAATTTTGAGAATGTATATTGTGCGGATATGCGTATATGAAAACGTCATACCCCTAGGTTACTGTTAAGGCATACTTCCTTCAGGAAAGAGACCTTCAATATATGAATAATCCCTGAGTTTCAATCTTAAATTCATATGTATATGCAGATACACATGATCATTAGAAACTGTTCTTCTCATTCTTTAGGAGGATTAAAACACCAGCAAGGTTTTAGCAACATCAAAACAATCTAAAGGAGAGCTGAAATTCAGACAAGCCTCAGAGAAAAATGATTTATTTTAAATCCTCACCAGCTAGAAGTATCTGCCTAGCATGTTAAAACAGCAGATCATACAAAAGCAGCAGCAGAGTATCTTGCTATACAAATGGGCCTGAGAGCGGTGGGTTGACTAGAGCAATGTAAGTTTGAGGAATTTGTTCAGTTTCTCTCCGATGCAGCACCATTAAATTTAATTACAAAGAGAAACTTATTTTTGTTATACAAATAATATCCCCACGTAGCCTAATTTAAACTAATTGCCTACACAGTTTCCAATCCAAGGGGAAAACTAAACTAAAATAAGTGCTGACTTTTGAAAATGTCTTTAATTATATTATCATGTTGAATTTTGCTTTGACCCTTCTTCAAAAGTTACTTATAAAATCAGAAATATTACTGCAAATTGTGTCATACCTGCAATTTGTAGAGCTTCATTCCTGCCTGACCTACTTTGCTAGTTATTTTTCCTTCTAAAGTAGAAAATATCTTCTGTGCAGAGTGTCTACAAGAGGGCATGAGTAATTGAGTTATTTTTCTTCATTTTCATTACTTGTTATCCTTATTATTTGTTAGGAGGAGAAAAGTCTGTCTACAAACCTGGAGGTGAAGGAACAACCAGTGCCTGGCCTTGGGGATTGGAGAGTTTTACAGACAAGCAAGCTTAAAGATGAGACAGTGTCAAATGTGCCTTCCGTGGAACCCTGTCGTGTGGCTGCACTGGAACAGAGGGCCAGGCTCTTGATTGCTCTCACAGCATGAAGAAATAAGATTTTTAATTGGATTCAATGACGGCCTCACCAGAGCCATGTCACTAGTTCTTATAGTGAGATAACTGTTAAATGACATTCGTAAAGCCAGCTGGAGGGCATCCCAACCCATCATTAACGCAAATCTTGATGCCTGGCTAGGAGAAGAGCTCCTGAGACACCAGTGCAATGGAGAAAACCAGCCGCCCACATCCGGTTGTACTATTAGGCATTCCACTGACTTCATTGTCAATTCCCTTTTAACCCAGAGCTGGGCTAAAAAGGAATCCGTTCAAATGCACAAAACACAGTTTATAATTATTTGAAGGCTTATATAGTTATGTGTCATACATCAGCCACTCTAGAATTTTTATTTTTCTTGCCCAATAGTTGAAATTTTAGGAGATTTTGTTGGGGCCTCAGCTAGTACTGTCTGCGTACTACAAGGTCAGGTGCCTTCCAACCCTGCTTTTAGGGAGTCAGTGTACTTCCTTAAATGTTCAATTCATTGCAGTTCAGTATTGTCAGAGGGTATATCTTCCAAAGCCTTGCTTTGTAAACTTATTCCTGAAAACCAATATTTTAATTTTTTAATAGAAAGGATCCAGATCCAAGTTAAACATGATAATAATGTCTCCCCACTACAGCAATACTGATGTATTAGGTCAGCTGATTCTACACTGTCAAGGTGACATATCCATCGAAGGAGGTTTAGCTATATCTTTGGCCTCTTCCTGCTAAGTTCCAGTAGCAACTTCTATCCAGCTGGACAACCACCAAAGATGAACAAAAAATAAACATCTCCACATCTTCTCAAATATCCCCTATGTGATAACCACAGAAATTGGTATAGATCTATGAAGCCAACTTATTTTCTGCCTCTTTCAAATTACATTGTTTTAAGATGTGTGAAGACAAAATAGATTAACTCTTCAGCATGTATCAGTCCTCCCAACCTGTGTGCTCTATACAGGGGAGAAAAAAGAGTGGCTCGATGGAGGAAAGAATTTCTCTTGGTGGATTTATGGGTAAAGACCAGAAGAAATCTAATGACAGAAAATGATCACCAGAAGGCAATAAATAAAATATTATGGGAAATATCAGTCTTTCCCTGAATTTTATAAGCCAGCCAAAAGGTGGACAGTGATTCTATAAAATAAGATTCTATAAAATAATGTGGCTGCGCTAGACACTCACAGATTTCAGGTACTCACAGGAAGGAGCTTAAATCACACAGAAAAATTATGATGTCTATGGACACACTGGAAGAGTTACATCAGTTCTACTTTTGAGAATTTCATTTAAACCACTGTAGTAAGAGAAAAAAATCTAGAAACTTGAAAGTATTTTAACAGACAAAAACAGGGCCTGCCAAATAGCTCAGCAGATTAAAGCACCTGCAATCAGGCACAGAGGCCAGGGGTTCAATCCCGGGGGCAGGCTGTGCTGGACCTGCCCCCGGGGCATGCTGAGAAGGCAATTGAGACTAGGTGTGGTGGCATGCTGCTGTAATCCCAGCTCTTAGGAGGCTGTAAACAGGCGGATCACTATGAGTCTGATATAGTAGTGAGACCCTGAACACCCTGTAGACCCTTCCCTAAAATACTAAATAAATAAATAGCAAAACCAAAAACTGTAACTGTTTGATGCTATATGACCTATTTTCATATTTTATCTTCAGATAGATACAAATAAAATAGGTTTTAACAACAAAAAAATTAAAATTTTTAAAATTTAGACCAAAAGATGTAGTAGTATTGATATGAACAGACCTAAGCTTACATACCATCTATTTTTCTAATATCTTACATAAGTCTCTGAAATTTTAAGGAGGCTTCAAATATTGCAGTTAAAAAATGCATGTATGTGAGGCCAGCAAGAGAGCTCAGCAGTCTGAAGCTCCTGAGTAGGCAAGCTTAGGCAAGTGCAGGGACCAAGGTTCAATCTCTGGAACTACCTCTCTTATAGTAATATCTGTAAGAAATGTTTTAGTTCTTGTTGCCATTGTTTGAAGGTTAAAAAAAAAATTTCTAAGCCTAATAATCTAACAATTTAAGCTTTGTAAGAACTTTTATATTTCTTTTTCCTCAGCCTATGTAAAAATCACAAAGAATTATTTTGCAAAGATGTAAACATAAACATGCAAAAAATGTTTCATTTTTGTGTTTTTAGAAGTTTATACTTTGCTTTGAAAACTGGGTAAATTTATCATTAGTCTGGGTTTCATTATGAAAGAAGAGCTTTTATTTTTATTGTTGTTATATTTTTGTTTCTCTGGTTGATCACCAGAACCAAAATTTTTATTTAATGACTTAATTTTGGATTAGAAAACTCATAATCAGTTTTGAGTACATAATCAAGGTGTATTTCTATGTTTTTTTCTGACAATGTGATACACAGAAGAGAATACAGACCCACAAAAACTCATTATCAGGTCAGTTTAATAAAAATGACCCTACGTATGAAAAATCCATTGAATTATTATACCCTAAATTTAATTTTTATAGAAAATCTGGCAGGCGAGTATGGTCATATAGTGTCCAAAATTCTGTTCAGTTCTGGTAATGACTATCAACTTGGCATTTTGTCATTGTGCTGTGAAAAGTTCTGTTACAGAGAACAAGTGCTTAAAATAAACAGAAGAAGGTCTTTGTTCATAAAAGTTTTGATTGATAGCTCTGTAGAATATTTAGTCTCTATCTTCAAAACTAAATTGTATAACATGTAGTGGAACTATCTTCCTTAAAATGCCCCTGACAACCCTAGACAGTTTAGATACAGTCTAAGTTTGACAAAGTACTTAAGCCAGGAGACATTCTTCTTTTTATTTTTAATCTTATTTATTTATTTTGTACAGGTTCAGGCTACACAACCCAGACTTGTAGTAATCCTCCTGTCACAACCTCCCCAGTGCTGGGATTATAGGCGGAGCAGCCACACCCAGTTTCAGGGGCAACACAGCATACCCAAGGTTCTAGGGCCAACTTGGCATGAGGTACTGGGGTTTGAACCCAGTTCCTTTCATTTTCTAGGAAGGTGCTTAGACCACTGAGCCATTTTCCCAGCCCAGGAACATATTCTTAATGCCAAGAACATGTCAACAGGATGTGGGTTTTTCTGTAATGATGTTTATTAATAAATGTCTATAATGATGTCTATATGATAGCATTGCTCCATGCACAGAAGAAAAATAATTTTAATCACCATCACTTGATATACTCCTTTGAATATGCCATGAACATTATCTAATTTTATTACCATGTACATTTTATCCTTAATGGAAAAGGAAAACAAATGCTTAGAATACTTGAGAAACTCAATGAGGAAGTCAGGGATAGTAAGCAAATGAAACAAACTGAAGCTTTTTATGCATTATGAGTTTTCATAACCAGATCATTCCCACTCCAAGCAGCCTGTTGACCATAATCCTTAAGAATGAAACAGCTTGAGCATCTGCAACCTTTACTTATCACTTGTCTAAACTAAAGCTGGCCTTTTGCCTTTATTCATCCATGTGTGATAGAAAGCCTCACTGGAGACATCCTTATTACCTGAGAAGTTAAAATAATTGCCATATATCCACTTGGAAAGCTTTTAGTGACACAGGATGACCCAGTCAAGGAGAGATTTTAAACCTGAGAGAATTTTAAATATGTTGTGTGAGTTCGTATCACCTTTTGACGTCTCTTAAATTGTTTTCTTATAATGGATACTTGTAGTAATGAATATTCTGCTACAAGTTATATTTCCAATTTACAAGAAATGGAAGTGAAACAGATGTGATATACAATGTATCTATTGTGCATTATCAAAGGCAAGAAGAAACCCAGATGTATATATTATGCCTGGCTACTCCATCTGCCCTTCAGAGATCTGATTTACACAATTTACATAGAAGAGTTACCCAATAATCTAGAAGGAAGTTATGTTTAGAATGGTTAAAAAATTTGACTGAAGTGTAGTGAAGAGTTGGTAAAATTGGCGAGTATGGTTGAAAACATGGACCATGTGGATTTGAGGTATGACTTAGACTTTGGTCCTCTAAGTTGAAATAGTAAATACATAGCCTCAGGACTTCAATAAAATAATTCTAAGTATAAAACTGCTTACTTGAGTGATTGACTCATGGTACACACTCATGTAAGTTACATTACATGTTAGAAGAGAAGAACTCCAGGGCCAGAGAGATGGCTCAGTAGAATAAGCGCTTCCCTGACAAGCGCAAGGGCCTGAGTTCAATCCCCGGTTCTGAAAAAAAAAAAAAAAAAAAAAAAAAACTAAAACAAAAACAAAAACCCAGAAGAACTCATCTTTAATTTTGCTTTCCTCTCAAGTCCTTAAAGTACGAAAATAACATTTTAGGCAACAGATAGCACAGGTTGAGAAGTTATTTCTCACAAGCCTTTGTTTCAGTATCTCATTAATTGACTCCCCACTTCCATTTCCTGCAGGCCTACATCTGGTTCATCTGGTTCTCAATCCAGCAACCAAGAAGAAGCCAGATCAGGGGGTCTCACATCTCTGCTCAAATCCTCTGCATGTTTCACTCTCTCAGATGTAAGAAAAGCTGCAGTAAACCATTGGGAGTACTATGATAGATACTTGTATAGTGCAGCCACTAAAAACTCATCATGGGATTTCCATGAAAACAAAGTACCTATGATGTATAATCCCATAGCAATTCCATTTCAGAGTATTTACCTAAAAAATGAAAAAAACAAAAATAACACTTGAAAATTCATTAGCACATTCACATTCAATGTAGCACTCTGTAAAATAACCTGGGTGTAGCTACAGTCTAAATGCCTATGGACGGATGAACAAGTTTTAAAAAGTACTGTATGCGCGCAATGGAATATTATTTAGCCTTTTAAAGGAAAGAAACCATAAAATATGAGGGAACATAAATGAACCTTGATGACCTAAGTGAAAGAAGCCAGTTGTGGTTATGAAAAGAAGCCAGTTACAAATACTGTGTGATCCACTTGTGCAAAACAAGAAAAGCTTCAAGTTCACAGAAGCAGAGAGTAGCATGAGAAGGGGAAATGGAGAGTCGCTGAGCTCTGGGTACGAGACGGGTCCGGTCTAGGGATTTTCTGCACCATACACTCTTGTGCATCAGACTTTCTCAGAATGAGCCCTACTGCTACTAACAGACTGATTTCCACCACAGCCAGATCCTGACTGTCTCTTGTGACAGTCCTGATATCCTACAAAACATGGTGCTCCCCCGTAACATTTTGTTTTAATCCACATTATTGTGTCATATACTGCATTTTGTATGCTATGATGATGATGATGATGATGATGATGATGATGATGATGAGAATGATGATGAAATTTCCTTCTGCTGTAGTCATAGGTCAAAACAATCCTAAAACGGTGATAGAAAAAGGGGGAAACAGGAGGGAATGCCTGGTCTTGCTCATATAATGGCAACATTTCTAAACAAAAGTATAAAGTGGCATAGATTTGTTGAGCATGAACACTTTTAATAATCCTCCAAAATAGTGAACATCATGTTCTTCATCAAAAGTGCCTCTAACACTGTGTTCTATAAAGCCTGGCGCCAGGCAGTAATTAATTTCTTCCTTCAGATATCTAAACTACTGTCTTGTACACAATGATGCTAATAGACTAATACAGGAATCAAACAAATAAATGTGTGCTATATCCCTAAAAGCTATGGAAAAACTACTTCCTATGTTGCTATCCTTAACTCATGTGCTACATTGGTACAGGACTTGGAACTGGAATGCAAACAATACACACATGTAAATGAACCAGCTAAGCCCTGATGTGTTGGTGTAATTGTTTTTATTCTTAAGCTAAATGTAGTCTCACACATAAGGGAAGTAACAATTCCAAATTTTGAAGTTGTATGCAGAGCATACTAACTAGCTCTGATACTCATGCAACAAGATTAAATCGTTGTCAAGGAAAGATAATGGACACAGCATGGTCCTACACAATCTTTGCCAAATAAACTGGATAGCATCCAACTCACTGATGAAATAATACTGCCTGGGAAATGAGAGAAACCTTCCAGCAGGCACAAGTCACATTATTGGTTAATCATGGCCACTTAGGGGATCAAGACCCTGGCCTCGAACACAGTGACCTCAAATATGAAAATTGTGTTAATCATTAACATCAATTATTCTTTTCTAAGAACCTCAAGCATTTGCTTAGCTCATTTAAAGATTATCTAAAGCCTGAGATTATCTGTACTTTTAAGTTAATATGGTCTTTTTCTCCCCCGAAAAATGAGATGATAATACTATTATCAAAAGAAAATTGGCTTTCAGGTTTCTGTAAGATTTCCTTTTTACTCACGTTAAACAATTTATGTTTTAGCCTCTACGTTCCTCTTGTCAAAAATGTACAAAATGAAACAATAACTGCAGGGATATGCATGATTGGAATATTCACTGAAGTTTGGAATTTGTAGTTTATTTTTTGGACTACACCCAGTAGAATTCTGAGGCACATGTAATTACCTTTCAGGAGCCTCTCGGTCCAAAGGCCAATCATTATTGGTTATGTGAGACTCTGAGAAAGTGTGTGAGTCATGATTTGTGTCAGGATGATGAAAAACACTAGTTCTGAAATCGCCTGTGAGGAATTGGGCCTGTGATACTGGGAGGGAAGTTTGCTTTTTGTGGAGACCTCAGTTATCTGTAGGTCGAAGTGAACATGGAGAAAGCCGGTGGTGCCATACTTGGCAGCCCTGACCTCTACAGTATAACATAAGGTGAATATAGATAGATAGATAGATAGATAGATAGATAGATAGATAGATAGATAAGATAAGATAGATAAATTAGCCAGCCCAAAATATTGATAAATGTCTACAATAGGAAAGCAATTATTTTTTCTTTTAAAGAGAAAAAAATTGACAGTGCAAAATTTCAAAACCAAATAGGAGAGTAACATGGTTAATACATTGCTTATTTTGATCTTCAGCGTAGTTCCTCAAATTAAAAGACATAGGCATGAAAACTTTATCAAGCAATATAAGCACAACATTTTCTTTTCAATGAACTAATAGAAATTAGTAGCATAGCTATCTTAACTTACATATATATATATGTGTGTGTGTATATGTTTATATATATGCATATATAATTAGACATACAAATAAATGTATTTACTTTTCTTTTGCTCTTCTTCCTTTTCTCCCTTTTCCCATTTCAGATTTTCTTTCCTTTTGAACACTTTCTTCCCACTCTCCAATATGTATTGTACATTTTGATTTTTTTTTTTTTTTTGGTCAGAACTGGGGATTGAACTCAGGTCCTTGTGCTTGCCAGGGAAGCACTTATTCTACTGAGCCAGATCCCTGGCCCCATACAGTTTGGATCATATCTACTCTTCCAGTTTCTTACAATAGGGAGGCGATAAGATGTTTACACATCTTATAATCTATTTCACTTATGAGTATGATCTCAAGTTGCATGTATTTGCCTATAAAAGTCTAAAATTTATCCTTCCCTATAGCTGAGTAGTACTCCATTTTATAAAAATACCACATCTTTTTTATCCATTCCTTAGCTGATAGACATTTTTGCTGTTTCCAAGATTTAACTATGACAAATTACACTACTATAAAAATGGGCACACATTTATCTCTGTGGTATGATGTTTTATTTTTTTCTGGAAATATATCCAGAAGGGGAAGAGCTGAGTCATATGCAACCTCTAATCCTAGTTTTTTGAGGAATCTGAACACTGATTTCCACAATGCTTGCACACGTCTACACACTCCCCAACAGTGCAGAAAAATTTGTTTCACCCTCAGCCCCCAACCAATAACATTTGTTATTGGTTGATTTCTTCATGATAGCCATTCTTTCTGGGGTGAGATAGAATCTCAGTGGTTTTTTTTTCCATTTGCATCTCTTCAATGGCCAGTGATGTTGAACATTTTTTCATATAATTATTTGCTATCTATATTTCATTATTTGAGAACTGTATATTCATCTCAGATGCCTATTTTGGACTTGGGGGTCCATTTAAATTTTAGGGGTCTGACATTTTTACTTTTTCATGTATTCCATATATAGGTCCTTTGCAGAGGGACTGTTGGCTAAGATTATTTCAAACTCTGTGGGTGATAATTTCATTGTGTTGATGATTCTTTTTGATATACAAAAGCTTTCTAATAACATGGGATTCCAGTTATTGATTCTTTGAAGTATTTCTCCTGTAGTTTGGCTTTTGTTCATGAATTCTATACTTACACCTATGTTTACCTATTTTCTCTTCCAGTTGATTTAATGTTTCCATTATAATATTTAGATTTTTAAATATATTTTAACTTTCATTTAGTCCATGGTGGCAGAAATAGCTCTAATTTTAGTCTTAGGGTTGTATACAGACAGTTTCTCCAGCCCTCTTTATTACAGAGCATAGATTTCCTCCAGACAACATGTTTTGCCCTCCCCCACTTATCAAAGATAAGGTGGCTGAGAGTTTGTAGTAGTATCTATATCTACTAATCTGTTTCACTGATTCTCAAGTCTATTTTTTGCCAGTACCATGCTGATTTTATGACAATAGCTATATAGTATAATTTGAAGTCAGGGATTGTGATGTCTCCTATACTTCCTTTGTTGCCAAGAAATGATTGTTCTATTGTAGGTCTCCTCTGGATCCAAATAAATTTTAGGAATGTTTTCTCTAGCTCTGTGAGGTATGCTAATGCTATTTTGATCAGGATTGCATTAAATCTGTACAGCAATTTTAGGAGTATGACCATTTTTCACTATGTTGTTCTTCCTATACATGAGCAAAGAATATCTTTCCATTTTCTTTTAGTGCTTTTGTGCCAGGGTCTCTCTAGGTATGTCAGGCTGGCCTTGCACTCACTCTGTAGCCCAGGATGCTCCCAAACTCCCAACGATCCCCC
>NW_004524743.1:5366260-5376305 GCF_000260255.1 Octodon degus
TTATTTTCTGCTCTCTCTTTTTTATTTTATTTCATTTTTTATGCTGATGCTTGCTGATTTCTTATAATAGATAACTTTATTACTAGTATTATGACTTATATAGGATGAGTCTGTTTTTTAGGAATGTGCTCTAGATGTATAGCTATACCAAGGACCTGTCTTTCCAAGTTATAAAGGATGCAAAGGTATTATTTGGCTCAGCACTCAGCCCTTTGGTCTTGGGTTGTGATGGTAATCATGACCACATATAATCATAACATTGTCATACAGGGGAGAAAGACTAATTATGACATGTACAGCATCCTAGGTAAAGAGGTAAAATTAGTAATAATAATTTAAGGCACAGATTAACTACTGACAAATTTGTGTAATCATTAATCAACTTTCTCAAACCACAGAAGCAAATCCTAAAATAAGAAAACCAAATCAAATACCATGTGCTTGTATGCAGTAATTTACCCTTAAGGGGGAAAATGTAATTGAAATGTGTAGACAATGGATAGGTTGGTGAATGAGGTCCAATACAGTAGAGTCAAGGTTGGAGGTCAATGGATCACCACCCAAGTCTTAGGAAATGGGACGATGCAGAAGGAAATAATGAAACAGAATGCAAAGGGGGAATTAGAAAGGGAAAAGCCAAAGCTTATTCATGTGAACTTTTAAATTCAAAAAGTAGTTGAGGAAAAAGAAGGAGGATCAATAGAAGAAAATCAAAAGAAAGGTTTACAAAAAGCTGCGAAAAAAGGAGAAAGAGAATAGGAAAGAAGAAAATAAAGAAATGTAAACCTCACAAAGAAGCAAGTAAAGAAAAAAGAGGGAAAAATCCCCAAGCAAAAATAACTATAAAATATAAGACAAAACTAGACAATTTCCAAACAGATGGGAAAGAGATAACTAATCAGACAAGCAATGGAGAATAGAAATAAAAAAATACCTTTAATGTTTACAGCTCTTTGATAGTGACTACGACAAATCCCAGAAATATGCTGTGTCCCCCAGCCAATTTGTGATGGGAATTGTACTGGGTATGGTCTGGGCCTCTGGATGTGGGGGCTTGGACTGGTCTTCCATTTGTGGATTTTCCACAGCCCCGCTGTGGGCTCCTGGCTGCTGCTTCAGGTATTTCCATGTTGCTGCTCCTGTTGGTTCCTCTGTGCACCTGAGACTGGCTGTCCTGGGTCTCGTGGGTTCCAGTCAATCCACCCACCAAAGGTATGTGTGCCCCCATGTGCCTGGACCAGCCTGTCTTCAGTTGGAAAACAGAGTTGTTGTTTTTTTTAACCCCATTATAGATGTAACTTTAGAACCAAACTGGCTCTTGCTTCAAAGCTTCAGGCCAGCTCTCATGCCCTCAGCCTGGCCTGGGGATTCAACACCAGCCCCATGACCATACACCTGGCCCAGATCCTCTCTTGTATCAGCCTCCAGGTCTGCCCCTGTAGGTTCAGTTTCCAGAACTATCAATGTGACACAGTTCCAGACAGAGCCCTGTGCATCCTGATACTGGGCAGGTCTCTGAGGCAATACACGTAGAGCAAGCCACCGCACACACCACAGTAGATCCAGGTGGCTGGCCAACCCAGCTGAGGATGCCAGTACTTACTTAGCCAGATCATGGACTCCAACAAGTGGGGGTTCTTGAGGATGAAATGAAAGGATGTTAACAAATCACATGTAAACATGCAAGTGAAACTCCCTTCTAAAAGTAAAACTATTGTTAAATCCAAAATACTGTAATACTCTAACAACATAAATCACTTTTAATGCTAGTGTAAAAAATGAAACAAATTACTAATAGAAAGTATAGTTACAATGATCTATTACTGGATAAGCAGTGTATAGAGTAAGGGTCGTGGGTGTACCCCACCGAAAGATAATTGTTTAGCATGGGTAATCTGTGACGAACTTTATCAGAAAATTGTTTTTAAGACAATTTTTTTCTACTTTGTAAACTGAAGTGATAATCTTTGAATTTTATTTGATACTCTTAAGCAAGCTTGGGAATGCTTTTCCTTTCCATCCCCAATTCAAAATCCTACTGAATTCAGGTTTGGACCTGTGGCTTTCCACTGAGGCAGGCAGAAGTCACCCTTACTTTTTAATTTCCTTAGATAATAGCTTCCTTTTAGGACTTCCAGTGATTGACCTTTCTAGGGTGTTTAAGTCTCTTACTCATTTACTTCTTTTGAAATTATATCTTTGCTCAATACCATAGCACCATGCTTTTCTTTTATCATTTAGGATTATTTCTTCCTAGTCTGCTTCCCTGGCTTCTCTGTCTTTCATTATGTTTTGATAACTTGCTTTCTACTCTAGATCTTCTTTTCCTCTCTGTGTAATCTTCATTACCTCTGTGATATCATCTTCAATGGTGTACTCTGATTGTTCTCAAATATACAGCATTCATCATTCTTCTCATTGCAGTATAGTTATTAATTTTCCAATGGACATCTGAACCACACAGAAAATTAAATTTAGATATGCAAAGCATTTACTAATCTCCCACTATAGTTCTCAGTTCTATATCTTTTTATTATTTAAAAAGTACTTTCATACATAAGACTAATATTTCTTGCTTTTAGTATCTGTTTTAGTGTGTGTGTGTGTGTGTGTGTGTGTGTGTGTGTGTGTGTATTTATTTATATCTAGGACTCTATCCTATCTTTACTTCTTATACATACTCAGTCAGGTCACTAATTTGGTGTATTTTTTTTCCTATGACTCTTCCTCTTTAATTTTCTTTCATTATTTATTTCACACCAGTCTCATATTTCTTTTTATCCTTGCAATTTTCCATTAAGTGTTCTCTGTACTTTTAGGTTTAAGGTCTTTCAAGTCATTCTCAAATTCTAAAATAATTTTTCTAGAATGAAAATCTGACTTCTATTTGTAAGACTTCATTGATCCTTGTTCATTACAAACTCCTTGAATTTCAATGTCTTTTATTTTATTGTATGTAAATAATTTATACACCTGTATAATGTATCCCTAACACACAGTCTAATTATATTAAGAGAGGGTTTAGGAACAAGAAGGTAGGGAAATAATTAATAAGTGATAAAAATACCTAAAATATTAATAACTGCAAATTTCTGAGATATGAAGGACAACAAGAGCTAAAAATAATATTTCCAGATCTATATTATAGAGTCATAGTGGGCACTATAATCATGGAAAATTATGGTGATAAAAGACAGACAGGAAAGTCTTTTAAGAGTGTAACGCTTCTTAAGGTCTTGGTTCTGTTTCCGTAGTCTTCAGAGGTCAGCCTGTCTCACTTGTGCAGAAAACATTTCCACATGCAGTCAACTGGAGTTGTGTCCCTACACATAGTTTTTAAAGTTGTTACTTATTTAAATGTCTAATTACTTCATTGTAGCAGACAGTGTTTTTCCAACATTGCCTAATGCAATGGCACTTCACTGTCTAGTTTTTTTTTAATAAAACATTTTAAATGGTAATAAATCAAGTCTAATGGAGAAGGAAAAATAAATATGTACCCACTGAGGAGAAGTGTAATGAAATACTGCTGTTGATAGGGGTTGAAGCATGGTAGTTTTGGTAATTAGGGTAGAATTCTTACAAAGTGACATTTAGACTGACTTTAATAGAAGAGAAAAAATCAACAAGGGCACTTCATAGGTGAAGACCCTGAGAGGAGCAGTGGAAGAACATTCCTCCTCAAGGCACAAAGTCCAGGGGCCCCAGGAGATGAAGGCTGGCTGTCTTTCCTTTCGGCAGCCATATGTAGGTTTTGTCTTAAACGGCGTCAAAACCTGGAGACTCGGTGGCGTCTCTTGCTGAGTACCCCAAGGCCTGTACTCTCGCCATCCATATCGCTCACAGGGACTGGGAAGACGACAGCTGTTGGCCGCTGCTGGGGGAAAGGCTGGGGATGAGCGCTGCACAGAGTCAGACCTTGCTGCAGGAAGGAGAAAGATTTGGCCAGGGCATGAACACTGGGCTTGTTGACACTGGGGAAACCTTGCGGTGCCTGGATGACCTAGCCCCTGAAGACGCTATGGCGCTGAAAGATCAAGCTGTCCTGACCAACTTGATGGGGAAGTACCTGACGGTGATTACAACCCTAGGTGGTTACTGTAGCCTTCTCGGAGGAAAGGGAGGAAAGACACATTCAAGGTGGACATCCCTGAGTACTTGATCCCTTTGGCACCTGGGTTGTAACCCCTGTGGGCGCCAAGGAGGAGCGTCACTGAGAGGCCAACTAAATCATGCCGCTCTTCCTTCGCCATAGTGCAGAGCTGGAAAATGAACTTTGGTCTGAATTGCCACTGCCTGATGCCGAGCTGTCCACTGGGTACTGTTCCCAGACACACACTTCTCTAGCCAGGTGGGAGTGGGGCACGAGTTCCTTCAGCGTCTCTTTGGGCGCATGGACAGTGTCTCAAACGCCGTGACATTTAGTGGCCGGAAGTGTGTGGACCTTGTCACTGAGTTTGGTCTGCTGCTTCGCATATTATACAAATGAATGTGTTCATGATTAAAAAAGGAACCAACAAGGAAAGGAACTCGGGTGAGAAGAAGACAATAAACCACCATGTGGAAGGAGCGAAGAGACTCGGTCAAAGCCTGAAGACAGTTCAATGTGCCTGTCCCATTATGAGGATTATCATGATATTTAAAAAGACAAACAAGATTAAGACCACAGAGATGTAAATGCCACGGAGATAGGGAAAGCTTATATCAGTTTACAAAATCAAATAATATGGCTTTACTTGAATTTTATCTAAAGAAAAATTCCTTTCAAGTACAGAGTAGGGAGCCAGATTGTACTAGGCTAAAAACAAAATTGGAACTTTCCAACTATTTGGCAGTCTAGAATTAAAGACAAATTTGTTCCTTAAAAATGTTAGGAAAAAGTGATCTTTAGAAAATTAAACAACAGTATAAGGAACTGTTTGAGGTCAAAGGATGACACTTCAGATTTCATAAGAATTGGTGGCAAATGAACCATGAAGGATTGAAATCCTCATTTGCCATGAGGATATACAGTGTCCTAGAAGGCATAAACTTTGAGGTCTCGATGGTGCTTGCCTAGACTGCATAGGAAATAAAGTTATGAAATTTAGCTGAGTATAGGTTTGAGACAGAAAATTCATATAAAATGGGAACATAGGGCAGGCCACGCCATCAGTAGTGAGCTTCAGTAAGAAGAAATCTATCCTAGAAATAGACTTGCTTTTCTCAGCCATGTTTCTAGTCAGAACTACAGAAGGAAATGTCTCTCTAGACAACTCTTCAGAACATGTGCTGGAACTGACTAGAAAGGAATTCTTACTCTGTCCTCAAGAAGAGACCAACAAACATATAAGAAAATTGTCGGAAATCAGAAGCATGAGGCATTCATGGTGTTATTAAGTGCAAACATAGTATTGGGGATTCAAAAGTCTGAGGAATGGGGCATTGCTAACTGACATGGAGAATATGAAAATGAATCAAATAGATCTACTAGAAGTTTAAAAATTGTGGTATTAAAACAAAACTTTATAAATAGTTTTGACAATATTAAGTAATTTGAAAACAATGCAAGTGGATAATGGATTTGTTTTTTGTTTGTTTTTCTGTATTTAGGACACAATCTACATGGCCTATAGGGTCTCACTAGGTAGATGGGACTTGTAGTGATTCTTCTGCCTTCAGCCTCTCAAGTGCTGGGATTACAAGCACTTCCCCCACGCCCAGTGTCAATCCTCATCTCAGCATGCCCCAGGGGCGGGGCTGGCAAGGCGTGCTGAAGATGGAACGCTGGTGCTGTGCTCTGCCTAAGCAGGCACTTTAATCTGCTGAGTTCTCAGGCTGGCCTTTGGATTTGTATTAAGAATGTGTACAGATTCCAAAATCATAACTTGAGGGACAAGGAAGATAGAGATTTTGAGGGACATGGAGGTTGGAGTGGCAGTATTCTATCAATATAATCAGAGCTCTTTAAAGAAAAAATTATAGAAAATGGAGAAGGATAATTTTTAACAAGATAATACATTTTTATAATTAATGAAAGCAATCTCAAAATGAGAAATGGATGAAGGGAATAAATTAAGAACAAAACTACACCTGATATAATATAGTAAAATTATAGTATAACAATTACAAAAATATTAAAAGCAACTCAAGATAAAAATGAATTTAATGGGTTAGGAATATAACTCAGTGTCACAAACACCTGCCTCACAAACACAAGGTTCCAAGTTCAATTCCCAGTAATAACAACAACAAAAAAGAATTTTACATAAAAATTGATTAGACTGATCTTTCAGAAATAATAGGAATCCAATGGAATAGTTTCTTCAATATATTGATAAAAGACAATTGAATGACTTATAATTCATATAAAATAGTTTCTAAGGCAAGAGCAAATGAAAAAACAAGTCCCATGCAAATAAAATCAAGAAAGGAAACACTTTAAAAAAAGAGTAGATAGAACAAATTCCAAAAAAAATAGCAGCAGCAACAACAGATTAAGCATACATTTTAATATATAATTAATCATAATTAATGTAATTAGATTAACACGCTAAACACTTTAGGTCGTATTTTTAAAAATAAATATTTATGATATAAACTAAAATATAAGCATGCAATACATTTGGTTTTGTGCTTGTTGATGTTAAATATATGTCAGGCAATATTAACCAAGGAAAACTGGTTTAGAAAGTTTACCAATTAATTGAAAACAAGATAATACCACAAGGCACACAGCTTCAAAATGTCAGCAGGATCTAATATGTTTTATTTAGCTGCGTGTCTATATTTGAGCTGTAGGTCACTAAGCAGCTCTTTATTTTTCCCTTGGCTCCCTTTTGCAGGTGGGAGTTGCCTTGGCTGGATTCAGCTGGCAGTTTGGCTCTGCTGTGTCTCTTGTCCTCTTCCTGGGCTCATCGGTTCACTTCAGCTGTGCGTATCCTCCTCAGCCTTCTCCCTTGTCTCCTAAGATCCCATTGACTGAATCCCAAGAAGGGGGTCAACGTAGCCTGGGCACGCTGGAAGGATAGCTCACAAGAAGGATCATGGGAACTCGACGCAATTACTGCGAGAAGAGTGAAGAAGTGAGACGATTACACAGTTTACCAGAAGTGTTATCCTGCCACTTATCAGAACTGCCTTATGAAAAGCATGAGCAGTCATTGTGTCACTATTCTATAAAATGTATAATTCACAGAAAAGGTAGAGTAATTTTTTTTTTAGTTTTAAAATGAGTTTGTTAAAGACTTCTCAGGTGGGCTACAACCTTTGATTTGTCATTTAAAAAAAAGTTATGTTTCTTCATGCTTTATAGCATAGGTAATGTAAAAGGATAGAGTTGTAAGCATTTTCCCGCCAAAATTCTGATAGTACAGCACAGTGAGGTCATTTCTGAAATGCTAGAATAAATACAAAAAGTCTTTTCTATGTTTCTCTTCAAAAAGCGATGAATGACAGTAGACAATGGCATGAAAAGGCCACTTTTATTTCCTATTCCTTCTGTAGTACTGGAGCCAGTATTTTTACCACCACATGCCACGATCTTCACTTTCTCCACGTAATAAGTTCTGTGTCCTCTCAGAATTCTGCATGGTTCAGTGCAAAAGTCCACACGTTATCGCAGAACGTGTATGTGTTTAGAAAGCCCCTGAAATTGACTCTGCTCCTGACCCTCTGATCCAGTGCAGAATTTATAGCCTTATCCAACTGAAGTAGAACTTGGAGGGCAAGTTGGGGATGATTTGCTGAGACTGTATGAGCTCACCCAGGTTTTTCTGAAGACTTGTTCCTAAAGTGGGATTTCTGCATAACTGATATGCCGTGGCTCAGGAGAGAGAAAGTACCTTTCTCAGGCTGGCCCCTGCGGGAAGCGCTTCCAGCCTCAGAGTGCAGCTGTCTAGCAGCCGGAGCCCACAGGAGGTGCTGCCCAACCGACCACTAGCTCGGCAGCCAGGGAAACCAGGTAGAGTAATTTTGAAGTAAACTTCTTCATATATATGTTTATTATGTAAAACTAAGTATAGCCAATGTAAATGGAATAAATTTTTAGTTTGTATCAATATTCTGGCTTAATGAGAGAAAAATCAGCAAAGGTCATTCTGACTCAGTTGTTCAGAAAAGATACAAGAAACATAAATATAATTGCAATGCTTAATGTAACATTAAATATAATTTTAAAATTTCTTAGTTCCTTCTAGATAGAAGGGAGTAAAAATAGGTAAGTTTAAGATTAATACCACATTGTATGTAACCCAGTAATATCCCAAACGTTATAATTCTGATAAGTAGGCAGTGTAAAAATGGTACTTAACTTTCCCACTTATTAACTTATATTGTAATTGTTTATTATCATAGTAGAGACAAGACTAATTGATTGGGGGGGTTAGATATCTAGAAGATCAAAAGTCAGCAATTTACAGCCAATGTAGAATAGAGCAGTGAATTTTATTTATTTATTTTGCATTTTAGAGAACAGTCTACAGGGTGTTCAGGGTCTTACTACTAGATCGGACTAGTAGTGATCCTCCTGTTTTCAGGCTCCCAGGAGCTGGGATTACAGGGCACCACCATGCCCAGTCTCAATTGCCATCTCAGCATGGCATGGTGTGGGGCCAGCACCACAGGCCTAGGGATCAAATTCCCAGCCTCTGGGGTTGCTTGCAGGTCCTTTAATCCTCTGAGCTATTTGGCCAGCCCCATGAATTTTAAGAGATTGAGAGTATAATGTATCACCTGGTTGGTCTTAAAAAAGGCGGCAAGAGACAGAACAGGAAAGGGAGGGGGGAGGAGAGACAGCAAATTCAGAAGTGGGGGGATTTGTTCAATGTCAGGAAATATACAGTAACAAGTACAGAAAAACATAAGTGACAAAGATGAAAAGGATCACTTGAGTGTCTTTGATCATGTTTTTCCTTCTACCTTACACGTGCTATATTTCCTAGTTTGAATTTTCATTGCTGTATAGGCAGACCTCTTCGCTGCTCCTTCATCGTTGTCCTTGTAGCTATTTCTGTCCTTGTCTCAGCTCCCTCTGGCAGACAGGAAAGCTTGTGGAGAACAGGGATTGGGCTTTATTACTTAATTTCCCACCTTCTACAGAGTGCCAGGGACATACTAAATGCTTAATCCACTATTTGCTTCAGAAATGAGGGTTACCCTTTGACAGTTTACATTTCTGTATAGAACATGATCTACAGTTCTAAGAGTTACAAGTATGAACTGAACATATTCTCAAACCCCTTCACTCTAAAGTGAGTTTGTCTAAGAAGACCTTTATGGCTTCTCCGGGTGGAGCTTTTATGACTTCTAAATGATGAATCCTTTCATTTGTTCAAATGTTTCACCCGTGCCCTGAAGTTTCCCCTTTCTCTGCTAAAATGTCTAAGCTTTGAGAATATTTCATATGGCCCTGTTAGGGGACTCTTCAGTGTCATGTACTAGATCATTTATTTGCCTTTGCAACTTTCTGAAGTACAAAGCTAACTTTTAGATCAACCGCATTAAAAGAAAGAAAAAAAATATGGCTGTGAACTGTTAAATTTAAATACCTTTGATATACTGTTTCTTCAGATTCAGCATCATATTTAATATTGGATTATACATTATTTGTTAGTGCCCAATATGACTTCTACTTTTGTTTTCCCCTGCTCTTAAGTAGTAAGTCACTACAGCAGTCTAAAATAAATAATATCTAGGATAAATTATACTTTTATGACACTGATTCAAGAAAAACCCAATGTGAAAATCGCCAATCAAGTTAGAAAATAAGGTGTTTATAATACGTTATGCACAATAAATGTGTGCAAGAATTACAATGACCACATTTTCTGGAAAATGAAGGCAGTTAATAAAAATAAAATTCATCCTAAAAGATGTGGTATTTTTATACAATGGAGTATTACTCAGCTATAAAGAATGATATAGCTTGAGGCCTTTATATATAAGTGGATGCTACTTGTGTAAAAATATACTAATAAGTGAAGTAAAGCAGACCCTCATGTGTAAATATTGTATAGTTTCCCTAGTATAAGAACTCAAAAGAAGAAATACAAATAGAAAGCTTTAA
>NW_004524743.1:5376405-5377483 GCF_000260255.1 Octodon degus
ATTGATGATATTTTGAATTTCCACAGAATCATGATCATTTCACCCTTTTCATTCTTCCATACATGAACTTTAGTTTTTTTCTTTCCTTTATTTGGCTAAGGGCTTATTAATTTTATTTATAATTCAAGAAAGAACTCATTGATTTATTAATTCTTTTATTCTTTTCTTAGTCTCATTTCAATTCCTTTCTGCACTAACCTTCATAAATTCCTTCTTGTGTGGGTTTTGGGTTTCTCTTGCTCTTCTTTTTCTAGAAGGTTGAGGTGAAACATGTTTATTTGTGCTCATTCTGTTTTTCTGATGGGAAAATTCACCATTTTACATTTCCCTCTTAATATTGCTTTCATTTTGTCCCATAATTTCTGATATATTGTATCAGCTTTCCTACTTAGTTATAGATAAAATTTAATTTCTTCCTTACTTTAATCCATGAGCTTGTTTAGGAATGTGTTGTTTAGTTTTCATGTGTTTATGGGACTTTTGCAGTTTCTTTTGCCAGTAATTTCCAATTTCAATGCATTATGTTCAGATAATATGCATGGAATAATTTCAATTCCTCTGCAGTTACTTAAGTATGTTTTTGTAGGCTGGTATATGGCTTATTTTAGAGAACGTCCCATGTGCAGCTGACAAGAATGTGAATTGTGATGATGCTGAGTGGAATACTCTGAACACATCTACCAACTAAATTCATCTGTTCACAGGTTTGGTTCAAGTCTGATGTTTCTTTGATGACTTAATTTAATTCATCTATCTCTTTGTGACAATGGGGTACTAAGATCTCTGATTATAATTGTGTTATTGTTCTTTTGAGTTTTCTGCCTATTAATAATTTTTTTTCATATAATTGGGAGCTCATATATTTGGTACATACATATTTATGAGTATTCTGTGTCCCTCTTGGAGATTTTCCCTAATAAATATACATATTTTGACCCTTCTTATCTCTTTTGATCTTTTATTTTGTTTTGTTTTGCAGTTCACATTGTCTGAAAACCAAAGAGCTACCCCTACCTTTTCTGTGTCCCTGTTTCATGGAAGATTATTTTCCTTCATTTTATTTCAGTATATGAGTTTA
>NW_004524743.1:5378370-5378985 GCF_000260255.1 Octodon degus
TTTTGTTTTATTGAGAAACAAATATCAATGAGACAGTTTCAAATCTGATC
The DNA here is from genome assembly GCF_000260255.1 of Octodon degus. Classification (NCBI taxonomy): domain Eukaryota; kingdom Metazoa; phylum Chordata; class Mammalia; order Rodentia; family Octodontidae; genus Octodon; species Octodon degus. The sequence continues at coordinate 5,378,421 of NW_004524743.1, forward strand.
AATAGGACATTTTCTATAATTAATACGTTGTACATTGTTATCTTCTTAGTGGCTATCCACAGTACAAGAAGCAAACAGGATATCCTGTCCAAACACTATTACTACAAATCTTTCTTCTCATTGAATTAAGTGAAAGTAGCTATATATCTAACCCAACTATTCTGTATATACAAATACACAATGGTCCTTCCTTTGTATCCCCATTTTTTGTTTAGTCCTATCAGAGATGGGTACTCTGTTGGCATCTAAATGCTATAGGTGCTTGAATTCAGCAAAGAAATCCAACACAGTCCAGCAGTTCACAATAGTAGGGGGTTATCCGCAGAAGATGTTGACTAGAGCCTTTTACAGCTCAGCATATTAATATGGTTTTACTTTATATACCGCATTTTTAGACTTTTCTGCTGGATGGTTAAGACCAAGATAAAGCATGACCTATATAACAAGACATGTAACTTTTGTATCTGATAACATCAGTCAAGCCCCCTTAGGATTTATCCTGTAACCCTGTACTGCAATTTGTAGATCTCTTGTCAGTGTCAGCCACATATAACACAATTAAAAG
>NW_004524743.1:5379939-5384227 GCF_000260255.1 Octodon degus
GATCTACAAACTGTGGTACAGGATTTCAGGATGAATCCTGAGGGAATTTGACTTGTCAGATGCAAAAGTTACATTTCTTGTTATATAGGTCTTGCGTTATCTTGTTTTTAACCATCAGCAGAAAAGTATAAAAACAAAGTATAAAAAGTAATGCCATTAATATGCTGAGCTGTAAAAGGTTCAAGTCAGCAACTTTCTGTTTTCTTTTTTCGTCTCTCTCTCTCTCTCTTTTGGTGGAACCAGTGATTGAACTCAGGCCCTTGCCCATGCCAGGCAAGCATTTATTCCACTGAGCCATCTCCCCGGCAAAGTTGACAACTTCTGTCATTGCCAATATTATGGAAAACACACTATTATTATGGACTACTTGACTATATTGGAATATTTTACTGAATTCAGGCACCTACAATACTTACATGACAATGGAATACCCTTTTCTGACAAAACTAAACAAAAAAAGGATACAAATGAATGACCATTTTGTATCTGTATGTTCAAAATAGGATAGATACACAGCTGCATTCTCTTGGATCATTGAATAGAGAGATTTGTTCTAATAGTGTTTGTGGACAGGATATCATGTCTGCATCATGTACAATGAGTAATCACTAAGACAACAATATACAATGTATCAATTATTGAAAATGTGCTAATAATCAGTTTTGAAACTGTCTTGTTGTTTCTCAATAAAATATAAAATAAAAATAAAAATAAAATTCATCGTATTTTATGTCTTAGTTTCTCCTTATTCATTTTGTGAAATATTTTCTCTTGATCCCTGGAAGTCTATATAAGGAGCCTTCAAGAGGAATGTATAATTGCACTTGAATATTTGACATACATATTTACTAATGAAGTTTGATATGTATTGCTTCTGAAGCATTAAGCATAGGTGAATGTCCAACTAGTCTCTCAGCAAAATGGACTTATTAAGGAAAAATCAGAATTAACCCAGGTTGTAAAACATGAAATGATGAACTAAAGAAACTACCAGATTCAGCTCACATTAGTGTATTCCAGTTAACTGCAGTTCAAACAGAGTCATCTTTCCTCAACACCAGGGTAGAAGAGAGCGAGAGTTCCTTCTTCTGTCTTCTCTGACACCAGACATGCTTCTGCTAGTAAAAAAAAAGAAATTTTTAACCTTTGTATGTCCAACTCTTCTCTTTCCATGTTCTCTGATATCCATTATTTGGAAGTAATGATCATCAGCATAATTGGTAAAAGGCATGGAACAGAGTAAAGAAGTGATCAAAGTTTTCCCTGAAGTATTGCTATGATTAGTATCTAGATGTCCTTGCCAAAATGCATATATCATGGAGAGCGAGTGGGCTTTTCAGAGCTGACTGTATCAAGAGTGTGCAGTGTTGGGATGAAGAGTATGTGATTAGTAAATCAGTCCATTGATCAGTTTGGCATCGTTTTAGCTAGGGTACAACAGTGTGATTGCTACCTTCAACCTAGGCGGGGTAGCCCATACACAATATAAAGTCTGGAAGAAGCCTTGCCTCAGCCTGCTCTTGTTGCTTTTGCTTTCTTCCACTGCCATGAATAGATTCCCTTCTGCTATGCCACATTGTCTTGGAACCAGATGATTATGGACGGAAAACACTACCAACTGTGAGCTACATAAACCTTTCTTCCTTTAACTTTGGGTAATGGGTATTTTCTCTCAGCAATGAAAAAAAGTAGCTAAGACAGCTATCTAGATGGCTCTTGAGTCCTGAAAGTTTAAATGCTCCTGGAGTGAATAATTCTGGTTTTCTCACATTAATTTTCAATTTTTTTCCATTGGATGTGGGATGCCCAAAGAAGCAGCACATGGAAGATGAGACCAATCATGATTTTTATTTATACTTTTATATGTTCCATAATCCTGCAATGCTCTCTCTCTTTTTTGCTCTACCTAATTATGTTACCATATTGCACTTCTCATTATATTAGTAATTTTGGGTAGGAATACAAAATAAGAAAGGGAGACATAAAGACCTCAGGACAATCATTTGAGCAAGCTTTCAATCTTGAAGGCACAGCTTAAATAGAGACAGTCCATGTCCTTACACTACACAAGATGCCTCAAAACCAAAGCAGCAATTCAATTGCTTCTTAAGCCTAATACCTGGCTTGTGTTATGTTATGACCAAAATCCAGACATACTAATGAGCTATTTACACTAAAACTCAACTTAGAGGAGTACTGATTTCCTAAGGTAACAAATGGCCAGACACTGGGTGGCTAAAACTCTAAACATCTGTTGTCTTTCCATTTTGGAAGTCCCAGCTCTTAGAACGAGCAGGGCCACGAGCAGGGCCACGTTGCCTCTGTAGGCTGTAGGAGTCAGATAGACCTTGCGTGATCAGGGACAATAAGGAGAAGAGGGAGTACTTATTGCGTCAAGAACTTTACTTTCTCAAGTGAATACTTAGAATGAGTTTTAGCATTTCCAGCTGTGTCAATCTCTGATCTGTTTGCTTTACCTCTTCCTACTCTATTCAGAATATATATAAAAAATAGTTTATGATGTATTTTCCAGGAGTGTCAGGACTTAGCCTAGAAATTGCTTTATCCTTGAACTTATAAAATTCACTGCGCTGAAAAAGAAAGAAAAAGGAGGACAAAACAGGCTGCTCGTATGAAAATGATGGCTTCATGTCACGTTTCAGTTTTCTTTTTAGAGGATTCACAAGCCACTACTTTGCCCTAGGGAAAAATGTTGCCATTTTCACAGCAAAGTGGTTTTTTTTTTTTTTTTTTTTTTTTTTTTTTTTTTTTAGAGTGAAATGACAGTTTTCTTCAACAGTAAAACTGAATTAACTTCTGAGGGAAAAATGCAGTAAAAATGTCAGACGCATAAAATATATCATGTTTTGAACATCTGCACATGTTTTTGACTGACCTGACCAGGAAAGAGACTTTTTTCCAGGTACCAGTGAATCAGGGACTTGGTGGCTGAAGAACAGGTGGTGGTGAGAGTGCTGAAGGGGGAGGATATGTGAGCAAAAGAAAAAAAAATATTCCAAATGAGTAACAGTTGTAGAACTCAAAGTATGGAGATATTTCTAGATGATAACAATGGGTATGCTTTTTATTTGAGTAATACCAAATTGTTTAATGCCAAGTAATACCAAATGTAAGTTTAAAGTCAAAGTAAGGCTTAAACTAGAAAGGCTGATATGGATAGAGAAATGTTATTGGTCCTACCATCCTCCCTTTCCCCTCTATTCTTTATTCCCCATCTTTTCTTTCTTTTTTTTTTTTTCCTTTGGTGGAACCGGTGATTGAACTCGGGCCCTTCCGCTTGCTAGGCAAGTGCTTATTCTACTGAGCTATTTCCCTGGCCCCATTTTCCCACTTCTTGTCTCTCTTCCTCTGTCTCTTTTCTTCCTTCTGTCCTTGCTAACATAGCCTGCTAATATATCAGCGATATTTTACAGAACAGCTGTTTACAGATAAGTGACTTTAAAATATTTGGTCCCTTTGTTCCAAGGTGCTCACCTATTTGTGAATTCCATGCTGGCTAAACGTTCTTTCTGGGAAATGATTTTGCTTGTTGAAAACAATGTTTCATCATGCCCATTAAATAGGTGAATGTGAAACAATACAATCTAAAAGCACCAGCTATTATGGTTCTTTCGATTCTGTTACAAGATCGCAGATGACAAATGAGTTCCCTTCTTAGTTTTCCAAGAGGAGCTAACCCAGCCTTTTTCTGCTGATCAAGGGTACAAAATCAGGGAAAATATATACTGGTGCCACCATTTATGTTGCAGGAAGAAAATGAGTACAAGTGGGACAGACACTCAGAGACAGGGTTATGGATGAAAAGGAGGTATTTCAGTGTTAATGTTCTTGGATTTGGGGGATGTTTCCAAGGTGTTACTGAAGATGTTACCACTGGTAGAGAATATCAGACTCATTACAGACTCCAGAGACAACTGTGTGAACAACTGTGGCTTTGAATAATAATGGAAACATTTTAGATAGCCTGTGTGTGAATTCAGTTATGGCTCTCAGACTTGGGCTCAATGTGTAGCTTTATATCCCTGGGAATCAGCTGCCTTCCTGGTATAAGTAGGAGGAAGTAATGTAAGGTTTTTCTTTCTTTCCAGTTCAGATAAGCTCAGGTTATAGTATTATTTTATTTTTTTTAATTTAGCAAAAGCCCGGCCAGCTCTCTGTTCCCTGGGAGGCTTCTCTTTCCCCTTTAGAGCTCTCCTGCTCTGGTTTATAAGAATGCACTTCACTTTTGGTACTAACCCTAACCTCCATGGGACCTGAAGCCAAATGG
>NW_004524743.1:5384737-5403604 GCF_000260255.1 Octodon degus
AACTGATGATAATTTTAGTTTTCCGTGGTGATTGTTAAGATATTAAGGCAGAATCTTAATTGGATATTCTTATGTAAAACCTAAGTACTTTATGGATTCCATGAGATTAGAAATCTTGCCTATTAAATAAATCGATTTTTATAATTTACTTATTTGGGAAAATGAATTTTGTGGCTGCACAAAATTTCATTTCAGGTTGAGGTTTCCTAATCCAAAAATTCAACATTTGTAATCTCTAAATTCTACATTTTTTGAGCATCTACATGGGACCACAGCTAGAAAATTTGCACCTAACTTCATGTGTGAAGAGAAAACACAGGTACACTGACAATATTGTGTAAAATGAGGTTCTGGCTTCTGTCTGAGATGTGTGCGAAACCAGGAAACTTCATGTCTAAATTGGACATTCCCGTGTCATCTCGAGTTTATGGAAATATTTTTACACCTGAAAAAATATGAAACGAAAGGCCTTTTTTGGTCTCAGGCATTTTGAATAAGTCATACAAAATTTACATTTCATTTCTATATTACTATGTTATGCAAAATCTGCTGAATATTTAACTGTATAGTACCCATGAAAATCTACATTTATGAGACTACTGTTTTGTTTTGTTTTGTTTTGTTTTTGTTTTGTATTTAGGACAGGGTGTTCAGGGTGTTCAGGGTCTCACTGTGTAGATCAGGTTCATAGTGGTCCTCCAGTTTACAGCCTTCCCAGTACTGGGATTACAAGCGTGCACCACCATACCCAGTCTCAATCACCGTCTCAGCGCGCCCCAGGGGTGGGAAAGGCAGGGCGGGCCGCGATCAAACTCAGTCCCTGTGTGAAAGCAGATGCCTTAATCTGCTGAGCTATTTGGCCAGTCAAGACTACTTGTTTATTATAAGGTAGTAGTTGTTGTTGCTGTTTTTCATTAGTTGATTTGTATCTTGCCTTAGTATGTTGTTGCTCTTGTACTTTTTTATTTTTTATTTATTTTTAAAAAATGAATTAATGCGGGGTCTCCAGGGTTTCACTATATGGATCAGATTTGTAATGGTCCTCCTGTTTCTTCACATTCCCAAGTTCTGGGATTACAGGTGCATGCCACCATTCCCTGTCTCAATCACAGTCTCAATGTGCCCTGGGAGTAAGGCCTGCACTGGAGGACGGGGATCAAACCCCAGGCCCTTGCACCCCTGCATCTGCTCTTGTAATTTTTAGTAGGATAAGCCATTTCTTTAATATTTTATTCAAAGGAAAGTGAACCAGATGCCTCTTTGCAATTAAAGTCTCTTTAAGATTCATCTTTAACAAATTTGGACTTTTCTTATTTGTCTTTAATCAAATTTGCCCAAGTCAAATCCTTGCCTTTACCAGCATTTTCTTCTTTTAGACAGAAAACTAACATTTCACATTTGATTTTAGCAAATGTGAGACTCATGTTTACCTGAGGCTGAGATCTGGAGCAGAAGGGGGATATAATTTTGAATTTTTTTAAAGCCTAAATATATTTGTTCCTGCTTGTCACCTATCATTAATTGGATTTAAACTTCTTAAAGGTTGAAATTATTTTTTGATGATGCTATTTAGGGTTTTATTACTAGAAGCCTACTGATTATTCCATTTAAGTATTTTTTAAAAAATGTAAATTGGGGCTGATACTTTACTATAGTAGTTTCACTTTGGGAAATGGAAAAAAATGGAATTATGATTTCCCTTTGGGTTATGATCAAATTTTCTTAAGAGAGGAGGTGATATTTTTTCATGAACATGGCAAACAGCTCTTATCAAGCTTAATGGTGCCCCAGAAGACTGTACTTATATAAAGGGAACGTCACACAAGAATATTAGAGGGTATTTTCACTCTATTTTTACTTTAAGCCTATTGTAAATGACTTGCAGCTGAGTTATATAAACATATAAAGCCATCTTAAAGACACTGCAGTAAAACAAAAAGCATTAAAAGTGATGTCTAATATATAAGCAGATTGAAGATCATGTATGATCAGCTCAATAGGAAAGTAAGGAAAACTTTGGTTAAGAAAATTAGGTTGTAACTTTATATGTAGCTTTCTGTGGCTGCAGACTTACTTTCATCGTATATAAACTTTATGAATTATTTATTATTCTAATAAAATAACATAATTTTACAATTAAAAAATCAGGGACAATTTCTTAGGATGAAGATGCTGCTCCTCAGATTGCATTTGGTTTTCATGAGCATTCTGATTTTGATTTGAATATTAGCTAGCCAAGTAGGGCCTGACAAATACTAAAGTGTATTTAGTTCTTCATCTTAGGTGGAACTGATTCAAGTTTTGGTTTCTGTATTGTAGGCATAAATGTGAATTAGAACTTTAAGACTGATATGTGTGGCAAAGTCAAAAATTAAGCTATGCTCTTGATTTCCATCAATAGACACACACACACGCACGCACGCACGCACGCACGCACGCACGCACATTTTTATCTAAGGTAAAGAATTGCTGGAAGACTCCATACCTTTTTGTTGTTTCAGATATTGTAAGAATCAGATCAGCCCCTGAAGTGTGTTTCATAATGTGCCTAGGATTATATAGCAATGCTGCCGCTGATGACAAGTGTGTGTGAAGTTGTGCCACAGATTTATAGGAAGAATTTTCATTCGATCTGATTGCATCATTTGGAAAACATAGTTTTAACTTTTTCAATTCCTCAATTCTTCTCTGAATCATAATTCTTTGTTTATTTCTTTACATTTAGAGCATAAAGTGGCAATTTGAAATCTTGGCTATTTTGGTTGGCACTAGTTCAAACAGAATAACTAGTAGAGCTTAACAACATATGTGTATTTGGAAAGAGAAATTCATGAAAAACATGACTGTTGGATTTTCAGAAATCTGAAGTATATTAATTTACTGAAAGGCTAATAGGTCCATGAATGCTTGTCTTGCACACCTTGACCTGTCAAGAGTTTTGATTTTACTCTGGTGATCTAGTCTTGCCTGGACACTGAGTTGAAGATACTCTGCTATTTAAATATTCAACTCTTTCATAAAAAAGTTACTGTGAGAGAAAGAATAATAGTATTTCACTTAACTAATATTTACTATATATGTACAGGATCCTTGGCACAGGACCAAGTATTATTTGTATAAGAAATTTCCTTTTTAATTAAAAAGCAAGAAAGAGCTGGGATTTATAGTTTCTTTTGCACAATATTTCTTATGAAATCTCATAAAATTTTAAGAAAAGTTTGCTTGTCTGTTTGTTTGCTTTTGATACTTTTCTTTTTGACAGGGCCTTACTCTATAGTTCAGTCTGTTCTTAAACTCACAATGTAGTCCAGGCTGGCCTCAGACTCATGGTGACTGTCCTGTTTCAGTCTCCTGTGAGCTGGGATGACAGGAGTGTGCCACCCCACCTAGCTTAAGCAAAGTTGGTAACACATTGCCAATCAACCCTAGCTATATTGATATTTATAATTCAGAATTCCTGAAGTGCCAGCACTCTGGGAGGCTCATATAGGAAGATGCAATTTGGACACTAATCTGACCAATTTATTGACTTACAGAGACCTTGTGTCAAATTAAAAAGTAAAGAGTTGGGGCTGTAGCTCAGGACTGAGACCTAGGTTCAATTTCCAATACCACCAAAGGAAAATAAAATCAAGGTTAATCAATTTGCCTTAGAAACATTACTTTCTTTGACAACAATTTGCATAAATGTCACCTCCAATTTTGACCCACTCACTTAATAAAAGGTAGTTGAACTCAAAGAAAGGTTTTTTTCCTGAAGCTTTAATAACAGGGCAGTGGTTAAAAAGCTATAGCTTATGAGTCCATTGTGCTTCACTGTTTCTGTAAATAAAGTTTTATTGGAACGTGGTCAGGCCCATGTATTTTTATAGTGCCGGTCTTCTTTCATGCCACAAGATGGAAGGTGACTACTGTAGTTAAAATGGAAATGTATAGGGCTCTTGAGGACAAAAGTCATGCTCCTTACAGACAAAGTATGCTGGCATTTATTGGAAGGATATCTGTTCCCCCTTTTTCTGATTTTTTTTTTCGGAACTGGGGTTTGAACTCAGGCCCTTGCACTTGCCAGGGAAGTGCTTATTCCACTGAGCCATCTCTCAGGCCCCATCCATTCCACTTTTTTGAGAAGGAAATTTTAATCAATCAACACTTAAGGTAAAAAAGATGCAATCACTACAATGACTGATGTGAGTTTGCTGAGTTCGGAGGAACTGCAGTACTGTAGGGAAGCCAAATTAGTGAAGACTGGAGCATCCTGGGGAGCAATCTGTTGTTGAAAATGTGAAGTCTGTCTATCCAGATTCCATTCACACTAGAAACATTATTTTTAAGTCTTTTAAGTTGAATGCCCTTTGTGAAGATGGAAGCGGTATTAATGAGGGTTACGGTTTAAGGGTTTCACTTCAGGCTTCATTGGCCTCTAGGCACAAGTACCATGGCAGAAGTGTGTGGTGGGCCAAGCTGCTCAGCACAGGGCAGCCTAGGAGTTGAGTGGGGAACAGCACAGTCCAAGAGTGAAGACTGGGGAGGCTGTGGGGGGGTTGACCCTAGAGCTGCCTTTAAAGGTAGAAGAAGTGGAAGACTTGATGTCCACAGGTAATGGCAAAGGGTGCAGTGACTTAGACTGAAGGTGCTTTCTCACATGCAAGCCAACTTTCTCTTTCTCCCCATTTATTCCATTCAGGCTATAAGCCTACAGGACAGTGCTACCCTCAGTCAGAGTGCATCCTCCTGCTCATGTGGTTGGTCTATGTGTCGCTGCTGTCTGGAGGCACTCCATTCACACAACCAGATGATTGCTTTATTCATCTGCTAATTATTTCTTACTTGATCCAGTAAAGTTGGCAATTAAGACTAGTGGTCAAAGTCTTCAATTGTTTTATTTGATTAGTTGCATTTTGTGTTGTGCTTTCTTTTAAATGGATGGTCAGATTCACAAATATATATATGTAGTAGCATATATTTCTCTGTTGGCTGGTTTTCTGAATTCACAAGTTGCTTCTCCTTAGCATTATCTGTAAAATCATGACAATTTCTAGCTCTGCATTGCTTAATAAAACATATACAATTCCTAGCAGTAAATCTTCTTGTCATGTCCAGGAACAGGACAGCAGGTACCTTCAGGCAAACAGAGCTTAGATGTAGTACAAAACCTTATAACTGATTATATTCCAGAGGATTGTTATGCCTGATCTGACTTAAAACATCTGCTGTGAAGAGGATGACCATTAATCTTTAATATGATCTCTCTCATACTTTTCTTCTACCCTTTGGGGCTGTGGGAATCTTTAGAGATTAAAATTTCAGAGTTTTTGCAGAGAAACAAAAGACTTTGCGCAGATTGTATAAGCAGACAACCCACCAATATCAACTGGTATATACTGTGCACAAAATGCAATTATACAAGTTCTGGAATACTTGAAAATTCTGAATTACAGCTCTTGAACTGAAAGGGAGTACGTAGTCTAAAAGATAGATTAGAAAGAGATCATTCTGAGAAGAAGAAAAAATATGACAACTGTGTTTTTGTAAAAGTTGTATAATTGGTTTGCAAGCACTGGTGGTTCATTATATCAGAAATCAATAATTAATGTGAGGTTCAATTTAATAAAAAACTGTTAACAGAAAATGCTTATGTCACTAAGATCTTTTAATTACTGTTGTTGCTAATCTGAAGTTCTAAAATCTGTTAATAGCTACTAGTGGTAAATTTGATCTCCTATGAAAATTACAGATCAACTTACACAGAGGGATGGAAGAAAGTACACTTTCTTTCTTTTTATCTCTTATTCAGAAGAAAGGATAACTTTTGAAAAAGCTATTATGCTACTTGCATTATAAGTAAATACAGAAGACTGAGATATTTGAAAACACAACAATCTATATTGTTTCTAGGCTTTTCTATAATGAGAACAACCTGATAACCAGCTTGTATTAACCACTGATTTTCAAGGTCTTTCTGAAAATGAGAGTTTAGTTTGAGGTTCAAAATCAAGAACCATCTAATCTGAGAATGTTGTAATATCTTGGTGAAGAGCCTTAAGGACACAGAATATTCCACTTAACATTGAAGAACGGGTTGTGGCTTGCACATTTTCTTGGCATTCCTGCATGGCATTTTTACATGGCTAATTTGATCACTTATGGTGCATTTGTTAGTTCCCTTGGAAGACGCTTCTGCTTAACTGTTACTCTGGGATCCAACACGCACATATTCTGAAGCTCTTGGAGTTCCTTCACCTTCCCAGACAGTCATCTGGAGCACAAGTTATTTCTGTATCTATGACCCTAATTGGCCACCTGTGATCTAGGAAAAGCAATGACTATTTATGTAATCTATAATCAATGCAGTTTTTGTCTTTTCCAAATGTAAACTTTTATTATTTATCTTGCACTGCTATTGACTATTTTAGCTTTTTATTTTAGGCACTACTCTTGTACCACTCCACAGACTCCATTTTCAGAGGAGTACATGTTTGTGGCTTTTCACATGATTCATCTGACAGACCTTTGTGACTTCACATCAGATCTCATTTTCCTTGATGACAGGAAAATAAAGGAGCTCAAAGAATATTTTCTATGCATAAATTTAAAGGAAAATGTAGATACTTTGACAATGATGAGAATTTTAAGTGTTTTCACACCTATGTTAATGACTGTTCACTATAAGCTGAGGTCTATTTACCCAAGTTACATTGAATAAATAACATGACACCAAAGAATAAGTGAGGACATGTGACCCATACTTTCACATACTGCCTTGGGAAAATAATAGAATAAGAGTTCTATTCTCAGCCTAGTGATTTGCTATTTCCTTCTCAAAATAACATTAACCTTGCATTTGTGGTCCCAACTTAGGCCTACACAGACAAAAGATTTGGGCAATAATCGATCACGTTTATTGCTCTGAGTTGCACAATCATAAAGGACATTTTTTTTCCTATATTTTAGGGAAGGGTCTACAGTGTGTTCAGGGTTGTCTCACTACTACATCGAACTTGTGGTGATCTTTCTGTTTACAGCCTCCCAATTGTTGGAATTACAGTGCATGCCACCACACCCAATCTTAATCGCTATCTCAGCGTGCCCTGGGGCTCGGCACTGCAGGCCCAGGGATCAAACCCCCAGCCCCTGCATCTGCTTGCAGACACTTTAATCCATTGAGCTATTTAGCCAGCCCATAAAGGACATTTCTGATGCTACATAAGACTAGACTGAAGGTTAAATACATAGGGCATGAGACTCAAAACCAGGACAAGATAAAGCTGCTATAACATGCGACTGCATGGGAAGGGGCATTGAGCATCCTGAGGGGATGTGCTTCCTATTCAAGACAGAGCTTGTTTCAAACATGAAACATGGAGATGGTATGTAAGAAACACAAATGACTGAGTAACACTCTCATCCTTTCTTGTCCTCGCTACTCCCTCTACTAGTCAAATATTTGCTTAAAATTATGGCAGAAGAAAGCTAACGATAAAGTATTCTTTCTTGACTTGTCCTCCATCCCTTCCTTACCAGCAATCAGGAGGCAGAGAATATTGGCAGGGCTTGTGCACATCTGGAAATGAAATGAAAACATGAGAGATGATACTCTGCAATGCTCAATTTCTCCGTAGGGGAATAAAGTATACTTGTATGCAAAAAAATCTATGAGATGCCTGTTGCATAATTTTTGTGATTCCTCTGCACATCAAATACTCTAATAGATGCACTGAAAATTGCCACTGTGCCACGCAGTGACGAACAGTGTGATTTATAGCAGAATTTTAAAATTCCAGTTTTATTTACCATGACAGGAATTAAAATAGCACTGTGGCAAATTTAGCAAAGTGATGCAGAAGACAATAAAAATTATGCTGCTGAACAATCAGCAAGTAGTCTTTCTTGCCTTTTGAATAAGGCATCCATGTTTTCCCTTGCATTGGGTTCCGCAAACGTGACAGTCAATGCTGCTCATTAACTACTCCAAAAATTAAGACAAGACCATTTAAAATAGCCTACGGATTCACAGTGACAGCCACATGGATTTTCTCATGTCTTTTTATTTTTAAAACGACCAATTCCTCTTCTATTATTTCTTTTGTATCTTTTCATAGAATCATAAACTATGAGATAGAAAATCGTGATTTCCGCCTACAATGCTCTTCTCTTACTGTCTGTGTACTTTGCTCCACTGTCACTTCCAGATATTTGATCAAATGCCACATTCAGAAAGACACCGCCCTACCGTCCTATGTCCGGAGCCCTTCACAACACCATCCACCTTAACAGCCACCTGACACGCGGCCTAATGCCTAGTCACGAGCAGATTGCTTTTCACACGGCAGTCCATGTGTGCTCTGTCCTGAGGACATGAGCACCGTTTAGCTCGGTGCTACAATCAGTGATTGAGCTGAAGCACACTATTCAAATGTGCTCATTAAACAAGTGAAATAAGTTTGTTTATTCTTTTCTATAATTTGAAGTTTTTAAATAGACAATGTCCACTTCCAGGCAATAATATTCTTCCAGCATTCTGAAGTAAATACAGTTTTATACATATTTCTGTAGTTTATTGTGATATATATATATATATATATATATATATATAGAACAGTACATGTTTCATTATATTATCGGCTATATAATATAAAAGGAAATACTTTTATATATGATATATTACATATCATGAAAATTATATACTTTTTATTAATTTTTTTAATTTATGTATTTGGTACAGGGTCTGTCTCCGGAGCTCGGAATTGTAGCGTTCCTCTTGTTTTTAGCCACCCCAGCTGCTGGGATTAGAAGTATGAGCCACCACACCTGGTCTTGGTGGCCAGCTCAGCGGGCTGAGGCGGGGAGCTGGGCAGGCAGCATTGCATGTGCTGTGGTGCTGGGGATCAAACCCCAGTGCCTGCTCCCACCTAAACAGGTGCTTAGTCTGCTAAGCTATCTTGCCTCCCAAGTATTACATATATTATGTCTACAGCATGCAATGAATATTACATACTTATTATATGATAGTTATATAGTTTATTACATACATAATATATGTACTATAGAATGCAATGAATATTATAATCATTTTTAGTAAGTTAATTCAATAAAAATTGCTACACACATTATTGATATAAGAAACTGCTACGTCTTGTCCTTGTATACAAAGATGAAGAAACAAAAGTTTTGTTTATATGATTGAAAAGGTTGTTTTTGAAATATATAAAATAATTACCCCTAAAGATATGCTGAATTACCCTGATTTTAAGGATTTACATGTGAATATATTAAACTTGTATTATCTAGGGAGTAAGATCCATTTTCTTAATAAAAATTCACAAAGTACCTTTTTAACTTTATGTAATGTACGTTATAATATGTATATTATCAATCTGATAAAGCAATTTCCTGATTTTGCACTCATTCAGTAATGACTGGCATTAAGTGTTTTTTTTTTTTTTTTTTTTTTTTTTTTTGTAGAACCGGGGATTGAACTCAAATGCTTGCGCTTGCCAAGGAAGTGCTTATTTGCTTATTCTACTGAGCCATCTCCCCAGCCCCAAGCTGGTTTTGCATGTGTAAAATATTTGTCTTTTCTCCTTTTTGAATTGCTCTTTCACATTTTTTGTTAATTTTCAAAAATTAACATTGATTTTTTTCTAAGAACTCTTAAAAAGATTATTTTATAGAATATTGCTGCAAATTTTTAATTCGTCTTCTGATTTTAATTGTTTATGAACAGTATATTTTGATAAGTATATCTAAAGTTGTTTATATTTTAAATCTCTTTTTCAAAATGAATTAAGCTTTCTTAGTAGTTTATAAAAGATTCTCCAACAGTGTTGGAGCTGTTGCTGCCAAGTCCGGATCTGAGAAGCGTGCACCCCGACTCCAACCCCACATGGATTCTCAGTTCCTATTGTTTCTAAGTCCAAGATGGCCAGTCTCAAGGATCAGCTGATTGTGAATCTCCTTAAGGAGGAATAAGATCACGACTGTCGGGGTTGTTGCTGTTGGCATGGCCTGTGCCTTCAGGACCTTAGTGAAGGACTTGGCAGATGAACTTACTCTTGTTGATGTCATGACAACTGGAAGGGAGATATGATGGATCTCCAGCACAGCAGCCTTTTCCTCAGGACACCAAAAACTGTCTCTGACAAACATTATAATGTAACTGCAAATTCCAAGTTGGTTATTATCACCGCTGGCTCATGTTAGCAAGAGGGAGAGAGCTGTCTTACTTGGTGCAGTGTAATATAAACATCTTCATGTTCATCATTCCTAATGTTGTAAAGTACAGTCTCAATTGCAAGTTGCATGTTGTGTCCAACCCAGTGGATATCTTGTGGCTTGGAAGAGCAGAGTCTTTCCCAAGAACATTGTTATTGGCAGTCGTTGCAACCCTTTTTCTTCTAAGTAGGGAATCAGTGATCTTTCAATACACTTTAACATGAATCCTGCATCTATAGTGTTCAAAGGTAGTTTTAAGATTTTTATAAAATTTAATGCTTTCCTTCTTTAGGTGAACAAATGAGTGACAGTGGCATTGAGGAGGCTATAGACTGTGGACATAATGTTAAAAATATACCTTGGATATCCATAATGCCATCTATGAATTTGTAAACATGCTATGAAGTCCTCTATGTAAATGTTAAGAATGTTGTTTTATTTCAATTAGTCTCTTCCAAGGACTATCTCATCTTAAAATAAAGTTTGTGTGATATACACAGCATGTGTACATCAGTTTCATAAATCAAAAAATGATTGTCTTCTTTATTAATTTTTAAATTTATTTATTTATTTATTTATTTGGTACAGGACTCACTACTCAACTCAGACTCATAGTGATCCTCCAGTCCCAGTCTCCTCAGCTCTGGGATTACAGGTGTGCATCACCATGCCCACTTTGAAGGTGACACTCTGCACCAGGGGTTCTGGGGAGAGCAGAGCATGCAGTACCTGGGTTCAAACTCGAGTCCTTGCACTTGCCAAGCAAGAGCTTAGAGTTCTATGCTATCTCCTGAGCCCATTCAATTATTTAAGAAAACACATTATTATGTAGTTTTATTAATGAATTTATTTGTATATAATATTCTTTAAGTTTTATATTTATTTTCAGCATATTACAGTCATATATCCTCAAAGTAAACTCTCTAGTAAAATGAACTATATGAAAAGACATTGAACTGAAAGAGATGTATCTCTTCTTCTAGTGAACAGGCACAAAATCTCATGGCATTAAATTAGTTCATACTCTTCTTTTTTTAATGGTCCCAGAATAATTTATTTATTTTTATTTTTAATTTTATTTTTAATTCATTTTAATGAGAAAAAAGATAAAATAGCAATGAAACAGTTTCAAAGCAGGTTAATTGAATTGTTACAATAATCAATACATTGCATATTGTTGTCATTGTCTTCATAGTAGTTATTCAGAGGACAAGATGCAGACATGGTGGCTTGTCTAAAAAATATTAGTACAAACTTTTATCCTCAATGAACTAAGAGAAAGTAGTTGTATATCTATCCTACCTGTCCTGTGTGTGTATATATATATTTCTATTTTTTTCACAAGAAAAAGGTCCTTTATTTGCACTTTTATGAAGTTAGAAATGCATGACACTGGGTTACCTAGCAAGTGATGGGTAACCTTAACCAGATAGGATGCTCATCTCAGGACTGAGGTAACTTGTTTGCTTATAAACTCGAAGCATTCATCTATAAGTGAATGCTACTTGAAGATATACTCATAAATGAAATAAACCAGACCCACATGTCTAAATATCGTATTTTTTCCCTAGTGTAAGAACTCCAAAGATTGAAAGGTATAACACAGGTAAGTGGAAAGTGAGAACTTAAGGATTAAGCAATGAAGAGAGAGAGAAAGGAGAAAAGTTAAGAAATATGGCAGGGGCAAAACCATGCATTTATACAAACAAGATGGTTAAGGCAATGGTCCTAAGAATCTCAATCAGGTTTTTGAAAATAACAGTTAATGGGTAGAATTCTCACGCTGACTAACTCTATATGCTGATGTCTGTGAATTATGCAACTATCCTAAGGATAGCAATGTGTCATATGAAAACTGCACTTGAAATATCTGTCATTTTGGTCTTCTAAAGGAGTACTGCATCTAATGTCATATCAAATATTGCTATACTCTCTTTAAAGTAAATTATCATAAAAAAGAGTTAATAAAAGAAAAGAGACAAGAAAAAAGTGTCATATGAAGCTAGGTTGTATTCTTAAGTGGAATACATCACACAAATGCTTACATCTTACATTGACTTGTACTGTAACAGCTCATTTTAAGTAATCAGTGTGAGAGACTGAAGGTGTAAATGAGGTGAGCAGTGTATAAGAGGTACAGGAAGAAACTGTGGAAAAGAAAAGGGAACTAGGAAAGGAGGGAAGAAGGGGAGGGAAAGAAAGATGAAAGAAGGATAAAATCGAAACAAATCTTTCTAAATAACGAGGAGAAGAGGGATTGAAGGAGGGGAGGGGGTTGAGAATAAAAGAAGAATGAAGATACAGCACATGAGGGTGCAAATTCCCTATGATGAATAAGATCATTATGTATATCTAAACTGTACCAACAAACTTTATTAAAAAAGTTCCAAATTCTCATTCTGATAAAAAAAAAACAAAAAAAAAAAAAAACACGTTAATTCTACTATGTGGCCCAGTTTCTGTTATCGTAAAGACTTAGACATTTGAAGACATTCTTCAAGGGACAAATCGCTAAACATTTTAAAGTAAAGAAAATAAGTTGAGGCTCTCATTGTGTATTGCCATGTAGCTTCAGTGATGAATTATGAAACTTTAGATATTTTGAAATGTAATAAAATTTAAGTCATTGGGAAATATACACACGTGTATAACAACATCTAAATTGGCAATCTTAGTACTTCTTAATATAAATATTTCAATCACGTAAGCTCTTAATGCCCATGTATAAGTAGCTCCATCAACCCCTTTGGAACTTCCAACCCCAAAATACAGTACACATATAACCCTGTGTGTGCACACACTGTTACGAGGTGCATCTTAACTGCACCCGGACTCATGTAACCCAGGCATGTTCCCCAACACATGGCGCTCTGTGGAGGGAGTGGACCTTTTAGGGGCTGGGCCCTGGAAGAAGGAGTGTATGTAATAAGGCCAGGACTTTGAAGAGGATAATGAGATAATGAGTCCCTGACTTCTGCTTCTCTCCGCTTCCCTGACACTGGATGAGGTGAGCAACTTTGTGACACCCTGTTCTGATTCACACAGGCCTACCAGCCGCAGAGCTGAGGGATCTGGACTGTAACCTCGGAAGCCATCATACACAACTTATCTTTGCTCCTTTTAAAATGTTCACCTTTAGGTTGGCCAGATAGCTCAGCACACTAAACTGCTTGCTTAGGTAGAGCGCAGCGATATCCGGGGTTGGATCCCCAGAGTGCAGTTTCATCCCGTCCCTGAGGATGGCGCTGAAATGACGATTGAGACGTTGTGATGGCGCGCCCCTGTAATCCCAGAGCTTGGGAGGCTGTAAACAGGAGGATCACTATAAATCAGATCTACGTAGTGAGATCCTGTAGATCCTGTAAACCGTGTACTAAATACATAAAAAAATAAATAAAATATTCACTTCTAGTATTTTGTGACAGTGGAAGAATTAACACACATATACATATATGTATGTATACATGTGTTACATGTACATGCATATACATGTAAAATCATAAGAAAAGTACCTTTGAAGAGATACACCAAGTCTGATAAAAAAAAATATGGTGTGTGTTCAAAATGAGAAGGAGTTTTTTCATGAGGATTAATAGCAGATTGTCTTTTACTGTAACAAATAATTTTAAATAATCATAGATTTGACCATATTGCTTGCATATATGTATTTATACACAACATAAACACACACACACACACACATATATGAAACTTTCACAGTTGCAATCAACCCTCATCTCTGAATATGTCTCTTGCAGAAAATTTCAGAAGATAATTTATTTAAATTCAAAGAAACAATTTGCATCTTATTCATGTTTTCATTTTTTAGCAAGAATACTTAAAATGTTAGCTTTCCAAATGCATGACTTTCAAATTGGACAATATATAACATTCATAGAAATATATAGTAAGACCAAGATAGAAATACATTAAATTCCATATATATATATATATATATATATATATATATATATATATTTTTGGTACCAGGGATTGAACTCAGGACCTTGAGCTTGCCAGGTAAGCACTTATTCCACTGAGCTATCTCCCCCACCTTTCTTCATTGAATTCTTAATGAAGAACAAGATATATGTTCAGATTGTTTGAAAAAGCATCCTCTTCTAACGTGTTTTATTTCAGAAACAAAAGTGACTTATGAACAATCAATAAGTACTTTTGATAGTTACTATTGTTTGTAGAATTGGTAGACTTGAAGTACAACTAGGAGATTAGTAAAACTTACGTGTGAGTGTGTCTGTCTCGGTCACCCGCAGGTGGTCTGGGGGAACATTCCCTTTTCTTTTGTGCTCTGTATTTATTTTGCTCTTGAGGTTTCAAATAGGAACAGAACTCAGCTGATAATTAGGCTAGAAGTCATTTTTGTTATATTCAAGCAAAACATAAAAGCATTCTCTACATTTTGTCCACTTATTAAGTTTTTGTGTCAGGCTGCATTTAAAAGTGGCAGAGTAATCACTGTAATAGAAAAAATTTCAAGCGGTGCAACACTCAGACTGTACCATGATTATTGGTGGCTGTTTTCAATAAGGTTTAGAGAAAAAATTAGAAGCAAAAACAAGGAAAAATTTTTTTTCAATAGTTCAGTTTGGACAGGAGAAAAAGGCTTATAAATTTAGATCCATAAATGTGCTTGCTAAAAAATTATCACTAGTAAAATGAAGCCACGTAATTTGCACTGAGACAAAATGAAAGATTATGAGAGAATCTCATGAGTTAGCAAGACAATCCCAACGATAGGCTCAAGCATGGAAAAGCAGAAAGTTTTGAGAACTTTGCTTTGAGGAGAGAGTCTCAGGGTGCCTGCTTAGGGCTGCTTAGGGAAGTTTTGCTCTAAGGGCCTCCCAGGTATGCTCCAAGAGGGTCTAGCTACTTCTCAAACTGGTATCACACTTCGGCGGTTGTCCATTGGTTCTGGTTTTGCAGCCACGCAGACTTCAAGGTTGATGAAAGGTCCCACCCAAATACCCAAGCTCGTGTGTAACAGAGTCAGAGTCCCTACCTGGGGCCTTTGAGAATGTGAAGGAACATGACGAGCACAGAACGGATGGAACGTAAGACAGAGGCCACATGTGGAGTACCTGGCAGCCCACGGTGGGGAGGGGCACAAGCTCTCTGAAATGCACATCGCACCAATGTGCCATCCCAGTGCTGGGCATGGACCCACAAAATGTAACATTTTTCCTGCCTGGTTTTGATCATTCTTTGGTTCGATTCTTAACTACCCCACTAGTTCTCCCATTGTGAGTGGTATTATTCCCTGTGTATAATTTGGATTTATTTTAATTGTAATTTGATTTTTCCATAGAAGCTAACAGCTCAGAGTTGCTTTGTTTCTGAAGAGAGATTTTGGGCTTGGACTTGGAAGGAATGCCCAGACTAATACTTTGAGGACTTTGTACTCTTTTGATTGTAACTCATTACTTTGGGTCCTGCAGAATTATGGCTTAGCTTTTGTCTCTGTTTGAAGATGAAGTGTCATCTAAGGAGATGCCTTTTAGTGGGACGTTGACAAGCATGTCAACTGTGAGGACTGGGTTTGTTATCAACTTGATTGGTCTGAAAGCTGCCAAACGATAGTAAAGCGTGCTTCTTCTGAGTGTGTCTGGCTGGGACCCAGAGTCATGGGTCATGATGCCTGCCTGCTTTATCTCTGGTTTTCCTACTGTGCTGTTTCCTGCCCCGTACAGGTTATATCTTTCATCTACCCTGCCTCTCCTACCCCATAACATCTGTGCCTTAGAGCTGGAAGAATGGAAATTGGATCCTTTCAACCAAAATAGACCCTTCACTGTCTAACTTTTGCATGTCAGATATTTGTTCAGGCAGTGGGAGCCTGATAAACAAGCCTGTAATGTTTAAGGCTATCTTTGCACTAAATAAAAGTAATTTTTCTTCTTAAGGGGAAATTTAACACACATTAAACTCCAAAATTCAACAAATTCCAACCTACAATATGGATTAATAAACTCTACTATAAAGCAAGGTAGG
Organism: Octodon degus; assembly: GCF_000260255.1. Classification (NCBI taxonomy): domain Eukaryota; kingdom Metazoa; phylum Chordata; class Mammalia; order Rodentia; family Octodontidae; genus Octodon; species Octodon degus. The sequence goes on from NW_004524743.1 coordinate 5,400,959, forward strand.
AAATATTTTAGCTTTGTAGAACTACTTTATAGTCCCAATTTGCCTGTTTGTCTTCATTTTATCTATTAATTTTTTCAATTTAATTTTATTTAGTTAACACTTCACATTAGCATGCAATCCATTTACACAGTATAATTAGTAATAGAATATAGCATTAGTGAATATATGTGCAATCTTGTACAGCACATCTCCAGAGTTTACTTAGCTTGCTCACTTGAAACTTTGTCTGTTGATTTGTTTAATACTAATTTCCTCCTTTATCCAGTTCCTATTTACTTGTAATTTATGTTTTATATTTTAAAAGTAAAAATATTATGGATCATTAAAGGTCTACTATGAATTTGGCCTATCCACTATAGCTTGCCTACCCTTGCTCTAGATAATTTATAGAGCTCCGATATGCTAGTTAGACAATACATAGTATAATATTCAAAGGTCCTTTAACCAGCCTTATTTACTGATTTTGGGAATTTTTTCTTAATAATCTTTAATTTTTTTCTCATCAATAATCTCTAAGTATTTATGAAAGCTTGTTAGTCACTTTTTTTATTTGCCTAAATTATGTGTAGACACAGAAAACATTTTGGCCATGCCTGCAACTGTGAAGTATGGTTAACTAATTAAGGCCTAGAAATATTTGAATGATTATATAAAGTTAATTTTATCCTGAAAATTTTATATAGAACATAGAATTGTAAGGCTGTGGAGTTAGCTTGGCCACCTAAGTTATCTTGGGTCCTAGGGCAAGCTCAAGGACCCAGGATTTGATCCCAGGCGCTGAGCTGGCCACCAAAATTGGGCGTGGTGGAATAGGCCTGTAATCCCCACTGTGAGGAGGCTGAAACAGGAGGATCATGATGAGTCCAAGGTGCATTGTGAGACTCTGCATCAAATGAGTACATAAATAAAATGATTTTTTTTTACAAAAGAATATAGGATTGCATTTTCCATATTTACTATGATTCCCTAGATTTCTCACTTATTTTAGACGCTGAGAAAATGATGTTCTAGGGGAGCCAGGGAGATGGCTCAGTAGAATAAGTGCTTCCCTGGCAAGTGCAAGGACCGGAGTTCAATCCCCAGATCTGCCACAAAAAAGAAAGGAAAAGGAAAAGGAAAGGAAAGGAAAGGAAAGGAAAGGAAAGGAAAGGAAAGGAAAGGAAAGGAAAGGAAAGGAAAGGAAAGGAAAAGAAAGGATGCTCCGGTATCACGTCTGCCCAGTCAAACTATATCGGGACTGTTCTCATGACTTTGCCTTACATGTATCGAGGCTCTGTTTTTCCATCCTTCAAAGTTCTGGGGATCAGGATGTCTACTAGTTTTTTAGAGGTCAAAACTCAATCTATGACAAATTATAGACTAAGACAAACAAAAGAGATTTCCTTAAAATACTTCAAAAACTACACTTTCATTTTATGTTTTTCCCTATTTTTTAAAATTTAAATTATCCAGCAGAAAGGTATAAAAATGAGGTATAAAGCGTGAAGCAATGTTGGTATGCTGGGCCGTAATGGGCTCGGGTCAATGACTTCTGACATTGGCAGTCCTGCAGATGACCCACTACTATTATGGACTACTGGTCTGTTTTGAAATATTTCGCTGAATTCATGCACCTACAATATTTAAATGACAATGGAATACCCTTTTCTGACAAAACTAAACAAAAAAAGGGGATACAAATGAATGACCATTTTGTATCTGTATATTCAAAATTGTTAGGATAGATATACAGTTACTTTCTCTTAATTCAATGAACAAGAACATTTGTTCTAATAGTTTTTGTGGGTGGGATGTCGTGTCTGCATCTTGTACAATGAATAACCACTGAGACAACAATGTGCAATATATTTATTATTGAAACTCCTACTGATCAGTTTTGAAGCTGTCTCATTGCTATTAGTTTTCATTAAAGTTATTAAAAAATAAAATAAATGTAAATTATTATATTATGTGTTTATTGCAGCTTGGAATCACATTGATCCTCCTGTCTCAGCCTCCCCAGCATTGGCATTACTGGGGTGTGACACCATGTGTTATTTCAGTGCTCAGCATTGTGCCCAGGTTTCTGGGACCAACACAGCATGAGGTACCGTGGGTTGAACCTGGGTCCTTGACCTTGGTAGGCAGGCACTTAGACCACTGAGCTATCTCCTTACTACTGTATTTTCTTATTGTATACAAGTTTTTATGATGCAAAAATCTGATATTTTGCTTTAGAACATTTTCTTTCTCCATCAAGGAAATAACACAATTTGTTAAATTTAGTTGTGTTTTATTGCCCTTACTACTTCTGGAACACATTCAAACGTCTTATTAGGGCTGTTGAGATAGCTCAGCAGATTAAGCACCTGCTTAGGAAAGTGCAGTGGGCCAGGGTTTGATCCCTCACCCCACATATTGCATCAGCCCCTCCCTTGGGCATGCTGAGCAGGCCACCAAGACCCTGATTGGTGGTGCACACCAGTAATCCCAGTGTTGGGGAGGCTGAAAACATGAGGATCACTGAGTCCAAGCTGCAGAGTGAGGCCCTGTACAAAATACTTTTTTTTTTTTTTTTGGTGGAATCAGAGATTGAACTCAATCCTTTGTGCTTGCCAGGCAAGCACTTATTCTACTGAGCTATCTCCCTGGATATATATATATATA
>NW_004524743.1:5403704-5404602 GCF_000260255.1 Octodon degus
TGAGAGAATTGTTTAGTAGACCTTTCAAAGTGTGAGTTAATATTTTAACATTTCAAATAAGTTCACTGTAAAGGTCACAAACAAACATAGAAAGAACGCCTATATATGAAATAATTTCTGTACCACTTTCCTGAATGGCAAAATGAACATGATTTATGAACCTGAAAAAAAATACTTTCTATCTGTGGTATTTCAAATTAGCAAGGAAAGCTCGATATTAACTAAGGTTTATTATTTTTCTTTTTTAAATTGAGACAAATTTGTTCATATTTATGGCATACAGTATGGTAAATTGATACATATACAAAATGTTCAGTTATCAAATTAGGGTTATCTCTTCCAACATTAATCATTTTCATGCATTGGAAATTTTATACTCTGAAACATTGTAAAATATAACATAGGTCATTTAAAACAATCTTTAAGCCGGTGTCTGACAGAAAACCAGAACTAACTCTTTCTCTGGGTTTCAGCACCCCTAATTTTATTTCAACTCTCTTCTCTCAGACTTTCCTAGTTTGCAGCAAATACTACTTAAATTGTATTTTTCTGTACAATTTACATTTTAGCTTCCAAAAATGAATGAGAATTCTGGTGTTCATCTTTCTGTGATTGGTTGCTTTCACGTAACTGAATGACCTCCAGTTCTGTACTGCTGTACATGACAGGATATTCTTGTTTTTACAACTAAGTAGTATTCTACTGTGGTTATTTCATTGTGATTCCATATCTATCGATACACTGATGACATTAAGGTTATTCTGTAATTTAGGTATTTGAATAGTATTGCAATAAATTCCAAAATGCACGTTTTTTGCTTAGTGTAAAGATATCAACTCCTGTAAATATACAGTCAATGGCGGGATTGCTGATAGATGGGATCAATCCATTTTATCTT
>NW_004524743.1:5406922-5408157 GCF_000260255.1 Octodon degus
TGCTTCTGCTTGACAGGCAGGTGCTTTTGCCACTGAGATATTGCCCTGGCCCGATCATGCATGATCCCTTCTTTATCCTTCATTCTGCTTCTGCTTCTGCTTGACAGGCAGGTGCTTTTGCCACTGAGATATTGCCCTGGCCCGATCATGCATGATCCCTTCTTTATCCTTCATTCTCTTGAGGTCTTCTCTTACATTCACGGATGTACATGCATTGAATTATCCCTACAGCTTTACGATGAAGACACTTTAACCTGGTGTATGAGTTTTTTATGTTTATTAAGTTTTGCTTGCTAGTATTTGATAATTTTTCATCTATGTTTATCAGGAATATAGGTATAAGTTATTTTGTTGCATCTTTGTCTGGTTTTGATGTCATTGTAAGCTTCAAAATAGAGTTTGATCAAATTTCTTTTCCTCAGTTTTTTAGAATAGCTTAAGAAGTACTGAAATTAGTTCTTCTTTTTTAAAGATACTGTATACAGAAGCAGGAGAATTACTGAAATTCTGAGGACAGCCTGTCCTACAAAGTAATGCCCTGTACCAATAACAAAATAAAACTACTATTATTACTAATAAAAATTATCATATGATAATAAAATGAAACACTGTATAGAATTCAAGAGTAAAGCCATTCAATCCTAGCCTATTTCAGAATGGAGGCTTTTAATTACTGTTTCAATCTCCTATACATCATTCATCTGCTTAGATTTTCAGAGTAAATTTCCTGATTCAATTTTAGGTTATACATCTAAAATAATTTTTCCAATTTTTCTATTATTTACATATTTTAGCATAGAATTCTTCATAGTTTTTCTTATTATTCCTTTCATTTTTATGGCATCAATTATAAGATGTCCACTTCTAACACTAATTTATTTGTCTTCTCTATTTTTTTCATTAGAGCAGCAATAGGTTCTTTTCTTTGCTTGTTTTATTTTTTCTTTTAATGTATTTGGTTGTTACAGGTCGTACTATGCAGTTCAGACTCCTGGTGATCTTCCTGCTTTCATCTTCCCAGCACTGGGATTACAGCCGTGTGCCACTACACCTTGACCCTGGCCAGCTCAGCCTGCCCTGGGGGTGAGGCTGGGGCAGCATATGGTGCCCAGGATCAAACTGCCAAACCCTGCTCGTGCCTAATCTTGCCTAAGCAGGTGTTTCAGTATGCTAAGCTATCTCCCTGGCCTGGTTTGTTATTTTTTTTAGAGAATCAATTTTCTTTTTATAGTGAC
>NW_004524743.1:5409235-5411071 GCF_000260255.1 Octodon degus
TTAACTTTTTATTTTGGGCATGTGTTCTAGTAAATTGTACAAATTCGTGGTAATGGTTATAATGCTTTTGCTTCAATGTCAGGTTTCCTTGGCTACATCTTGTAAGGTTTCCCTGATGGTGCCGAGTCACCTCTTACAATTTTATGGAGTTATTTTACAGGAAAAAAATTTTTTTGCTTACATTTATTTCATTGTGATTCTTGGATAGATGCTTTCAGTTTGATTATAAATGAACTCTGGAGTGTGGTCTCTGTTTTATTTTACTTTGATTGATAATTAGCATTGTCTATGAGCGCCTCCTAGTCTGCAGTGTTTTTTGAATTTATTTATACAACTTTGAAATGGTGTAAGTTTTCAAAAGTGCATGAAATCAGCACACAGAGTTGAGTACTGATGGTATTGAGGCAGATGAAGGCACCTGCTATCATCTTGGCACTGTGAAAATTGAAGACCTCTGTCAGCAGAAGCATAGAAATGTGGTAGCAGAACCCTTTGGCTCCAGCCACAGGGTGTGCATAAGAACTTCTGGAGGATCTACATAGAGAATTCAGAATGTGTTTGACCCTGTGACCATAGCACTCACATCTCTGGAGCATAAAGATAGTATAAGTTTTTTTTTCCCCTAGCCACTATGGGTTAAGAACAAAGGTTAATGGGATGGGAGGGGCAATACATCTGGGGTTGAAAATATAGAATACAAGGGGACCACCTCTCAATCCTGTGGGGTGGTTGCAGTTGGTGGTGAGGCTTATAGTCCTGATGACCTTTTCCTTGGAACTAGGGATCCAGGTGTTACCTTCTCCAGGCCTCAAGGGACATCTGGAGATGCTATTAGGGATTTGGGTACCAAAAACTGTGGTTGTCAGTTTTTGAGATGTTAGAGAAGACCTTTCCTGGCTCCTTAAGATTATAATGGATAACCTTTGGATTGATGTTACTGGAAATCGTGCTCTGTAAATGAAGGAGATCTTCTCTGTGGGTTGAGCACTAGTCAGGCTAAGTCTTACGGCATGAGTACCCATGCTTATGGAGCTCCATAATATGGATGCATATTGCGCAGTGGTAAGGGAAAAGGTTGTCAGTGTCAGGAATTCTGACACCAGCAACCACAGTCTCAAGCTGTGGGCTGAGGAGGAAGGCTTCCTTCATTGCTGTGGGATAGCAGCTGTTGATATCATGTTTAGGGCAACAGTGATCACAATATTGGGAAGCAGGCATAGACGGAAATCTTCTCAGAGCCCATGTGGCATATGTGGCTATGGTCTAGACTTTTGTTACCAGGCTGTGCTGTGAGGCACAAAATTTCTATATAGTTCTTTCTGAGTGAGAACAGTCAGACCTAGAGTTTTTGGCACTGGTAATTGCATTTCTAAACATTTGGCTAAGACCTCCCCCAGTCTTTAAAGGGCAGAAAAAAGGTGATGTCAAAGTTTTGAAATCAACAGCACAACACAGGGGTTTAGGGTGGTGATGAAAAAAACTTCCCTATTTCTCACGGGGGGTACTGGAAATTGAACCCCCTGGGAACTGTATTCCTAAAATTGCAAATATGGCTACGAATGTTCAGAGATCTCAACAGGGCATCACTTAGTGCCATCGCTAGCAATCCAAGGTTGTGGGCTGTGGAAAAGAATTTCATTGGATCCTCTGTGGAGAGCACAGAGTTTGGTCCTGTGGCTGAGGCAGCCACTAGTTGTGAAGCTGCAGATGCTGAGGGGACTGTTTTTCACTCAGGATGTTAACAGAGGCCAAGGCTTTTGATAGCATCAGGAGGTGGGCTGCTGGCTCCTAAATAGGATGGCACAGGTCAGTGGCTTGGCAGTAGATTTGTTTCCC
>NW_004524743.1:5411961-5415138 GCF_000260255.1 Octodon degus
GCAAGTGCAAGGGCCTGAGTTCAATCCCTGGTTCCACCAAAAATAAAAAATAAAAACATTTATCTTACTTTCTGTAAAAACAAAAATAGTTATTTTGTTATGAAACACTGTAGTATAATTGATGTCAGTTTATACATTATGAAAATATCTAAGTTTCCCTTGAGAAATGATAAAGTTTTGTTGGGCATGATAGTGCACTTTTGAAATTTCAGCCCTTGGGAGGCTAAGGCTGGAGGATTGCTGTAAGAGTGAGGCCAGTACATATACAGAGTAACTCCCTGTCAAAAAAAATGCTATGGGAAGGTGATGGAGTGTTTTATCTTGGAAATTGATTCAGAGCTCAAAGAGGATGGAGAAAGTAATGTCTAAAGATTTTACATAACTCAAGTGCAAGATGGATGGCTTTAGAGATAAAGTTTAGTTGCCTCAAGAAAATCAGTCTACTTGAATGTTTCTCTGGCACCTTCAAGACTGGCAAGGCATAATTTTCATTGCTGAAATGACTGTCCTACAGATAGATAGCGGGCACATGTCAAAGACATATCTGACTCATTGATGAGGGAGCTGGTAGGATGCTATGGATGAGTCAGCGTGTCTGAAGCACAGGATTTTTAGAGCTATTTTGAGAAAAGCTTGCTGAAATAAATTTGCTAAGGTGGAAACAAATCATGCAGTTATCTTTTCTACTGGACAGAAATCATTTCCCTTTTACTTAGCAACAATATGCAAGTTAATAACCTTTGTAAATTCTCAACATAAATTGTAGCAAAAAAATAAAAATAAAACAAGGTATATTCCATTAGAGAATTAATCAGGATTGTGATAGCTTGTTACTAATATCCCTGTGTGATATTTAATAGACATGCATCCATTTCCTCAATTGTTTCTATGTGGATTATTTTGTTTTTAGAAGACCTTTGGGATTCCACCTCAATGGGGCTAATATGAAGGAGCAATGGGATCAGAAGCCACCAGGCATGGCCAAATATTCCACCTCTGCAGGCTTGTGGAGAAGGAGCTTTGGAACCTGAAGCCACCATGCACAGGCAGCCCATCCCATACTTCTGGGTCCAGCTGAGCTCAGACTGAGGCCCAGAACTATAGGAGCATTCTCCAGACACAGAGGTGGCAGCAGTAACTGGAGTGAGCTAGTCTGCCTGGAAAACTCTAGGTATATACAGGGAAGGTTCTTGGACAAAACTCAGGGGAACTAATTCAAATACAAATTTCCAGTTTAAGATCTGCCTGGTTATACAGCTGTAATGTTTGCCCCTGTGGTCTAAAGTACAAACCCATTAATTACAAAAGTTTATCAATTTCTAAATTTCACTAGCTGTTATTAGTAATGCTAATTGCTCTACTGTAAATAGATACCATATCTGTCTTAACCACATGTTTTTCATTAGGTATTAGTATTAGGAGGTACTTGGGCCATAACTTCACAAAAGTCCTACATTGACGGGCAGAACACAGTGCCAAATGGAAACCAATATCTCACTCTCAATCAATAGAGAAATAAAAATATTGAGAAACACACAAAACAAGAATCTCTGAGAAATAAAACAATAAAAAACAGAATCTTTACAGAGAGTCTGACTTCAGTGATACAGCTAACTACAATCAAACTTTCACAAAAAGGTATCACAGAAATCAAAATAAAGAGATCTTGAAATAGAAAATGACAAAATAAAGAGGAGAAAAATGCCTTCTTAGGCCCCAAGTCCACTCTGAATAAACTCAGAAGACACCAGCATAGGCAAAACTGGAAGCCACACACCTGAAATCTCTGAAATAATAGCAACTAATGTAAGGAAAGAACTGCAGAAGAGCATAGACAAAATCAGATCAGAGACAATCTCATAGATAAAAAAAGAAATGACAATTGCAATAAAAGAACTACTAAGCAATTCTACAGAAGATGCTGATTTTAAAAAATACAGAAAAATTATGGAAACCTTGAATGAGCAATATAGGAAAGAAATAGAATGCATGAAGCAGATTCAAAGAGATATACAGGAAATTAAAATCTCAATTACAAGTTGGAAAAACCATTTGAATGAAAGTGCAGATAGACTTTCAGACCTTGAAGACACCATACAGCTAGTGAAAAGGTAAGGAAAGGTCTCTTAAAGACAACTAGGATCCAAGAAATAATAATTGAACATCTGCAAGATTATGCAGAGATGAACAATATAAGACTAATAAGCAACAGTGAAAAAGAAGGAAGGAATCAAATAACATAAAAAGAATATGGGAAGAAGTAACAGCAGAAAACTCCCCAAATATGGGGAAACAACCTGAAATTCAGGTAACTGAGGCATATAGAACCCTAAATAATGTCAACCCAATTAAAACTACAGCCAGACATATAATAGTCAAGATCCTCAAAATACAGCACATGAACAATATACTAAAAGCAACTAAAGAAAAAAAAAAGATCATATTTAAATGAAAAAATATATGAGTTTAACAGATTTTGCCATTCAAATAAGTCAAGAAAAGCATGGAGTGAAGTACTTCAAGTATTCCAAGAAAACAAATTCCAACTTAGACAGACCTATCCTGGAAAACTCTTTCAAGTTTAATGGAGACATGAAATACTTCCATGACAAAGAACAACTAAAGAAATTTATGATGATCAAACCAAACCTATACAGAGTACTAAAAGATATTCTAGAAAGGGATCAAAATACCCAGAATTCCAAAAACAACAGAAAGAACCCACCAAACACAGTGTTATGGTTTGTGTCTGGTGGTCCCCTCAAAGCCTCATATATATTATGGGGCAGACACAGCTGGAGGAGCAACAAGTGACTTGAGGGGTGGGCCCAGAGATAATGGTTAAATTGGCTAGCCAATGATTTCTCAGAGAGGTGGAGAGGGTCATCCTGGACATGGTAGTGCACCAGCCTCTCCTCCAGTGTCTTGAAACCTCCAGTAATTTTGAGGTAAATCAACCTTTCCTTCTCTCATTTTGAGTGTTGGGTATTTGTCCTAGCAATGAGAGAAGTGTAACTAATACACACAGCAAAATATTAAACACAGGATAAGGGCCTGCCAGAAAGCTCAGCAGACTAAAGTGCCAGGTTAGGCAGAGCGCAGCAACTGGGGATTGATCCCTGGTATGCCGTGATAGGGCTTCCCTTGTGGCGCACTAAATGATGACTGAGACTGGGC
>NW_004524743.1:5416125-5420529 GCF_000260255.1 Octodon degus
ATATCTAGCACTCAATGAAAATTCAAGCACAACTTATCAGAATTTATGGGATGCAATGAAAGCAGTTTTTAGAGGGAAATTAATAGCTGTGAACTCACACATTGGGAAAACAGCAAGAAAAAATATGAACAATAATGTTACACCTCAAGCTTCTAGAAAAAGAAGAACAAACCAAGCCCGAAGCCCAAAGGTGGGAGGAAATAACAAAGATTAGAGCATAAAATAAATCAAATTGAGACAAAGAAAACAATGAAAAGAATTAATGAACCAAAAAGTTGATTATTTGAAAGATTAAATATAATTGATAAACACCTAGCTAACTTCATCAAAGGTTAATAAAATCATCAAAAAGAGAAAAGAAAAAACTCAAATTCAAGCAATAAGGAATAAAAAGGGCAAAATTACTACATGTCCTGTGGAAATTCAGAAGATCATAAAAAGGTGCTCTGAAAATCTTTATTCTCACAGAATTGAAAACACAGAAGAAATGGACAAATACCTAGAAAAGTACAAATTACCAAAACTACATCAACAAGATATAAAAATTCTGTATAACCCAATATCAGCCAATAAAATTGAAAATGTAATAATATTACCAACAAAGAAAAGCCCAGGTCCTGATGAATTCACAGATGAATTCTCCATGAAATTTAGATAAGATTTAATCCCAATACTCCTCAAACTCTTCAATGAAATTAAAAAGGAAACAATACTTTCTTTCTTTTTTTTTTTCTATTTTAGGGAAGGATCTACAAGGTACTGAGGGTCTCACTACTAGATCAGACTCATAGTGATCAGCCTGTGTACAGCCTCCGAAGAACTGGGATTACAGGTGCACACCACCACACCCTGTCTCAATTGCCCTCTCAGCATGTTCTTGGGACCATACTTTCAAAATCGTTCCTGGAAGCAAGTATTATACTGATACCAAAACCAGATAAAGATGCAACACGTAAAGGGAATTACAAGCCAATCTCCTTCATGAAGATAGATGCAAAAATCCTCAATATCTCCTAGCAAATAGAATACAGCAGATCATAAAGATTATACACCATGACCAGGTAGGAATCATCCCAGGGATGCAAGGATGGTTCAGCATACATAAATCTATAAAGGTAATACACTATATCAATAATCCAAAAAACAAATACCACATGATCATATCAATTGATGCGATAAATGCATTTGGCAAAGTCCAACACTCATTTATCACCAAAGCCCTACATAAAATTGGAATAGATGGCCTCTACTTCAATCTGATAAAAGCCAACTATGACAGTCCAACAGACAATATAATTCTAAGTGAAAAAAAAATGAAATCTTTTCCTCTCAAATCAAGTGCAAGACAATAATGTCCTCTATCACCACTCCTATTCAATATAGTTCTGGAAACATTAGCTAGAGCCACCCAACAAGAAAGAGAAATAAAAGGAATAAGAATAGGGAAAGAAGAAGTTAAATTATCATTATTTGCAGATGATATGATGCTCTACTTGGAAGAACCAAAACACCCCACCAAGAAGCTCCTGGAATTTACAGATTTAATACAATCCTTGTGAAAACACCACCAATAGACCTCACATTTGTAGAGAAAACATGCTTAAAATTTATTTGGAACCATAAAATACCTAGAATAGCAAGGCAATATTAGGCAAAAAGGCAAGGAAGGAGACTTTACAATCCCTGACTTGAAATTATATATAAAACTACTGCTGAGAATGGTACCGACATAAAAAACAGAACTGAAGATCAATGGAACAGATTAGATGATGCAGATACAATGACAAACACACTCAGCCATCTTATCTTTGAGAAAGGGGTGAAACATATTCACTGGAAGAACAATAGCCTCTTTCACAAATGGTGCTAGAAAAACTGGCTCTCCACATGCTGAAAACTAAAACCAGACCTAGGTCTATCACCATGCACTAAACTAAAGTGAAAGTGGATTAAAGATCTAAACATTAAACCAGAAACACTAAGTCTACTGGAAGAGAAAGTAGGTGGAAATCTTGAAGATATAGCAGTAGGCAAGCAGTTCATGAACAAAATCAAACTGCACAGGAAATACTTCAAAGAATCAACATTGGGACCTCCTCTTATTGATAAGTTTCTGCATATCAAACATAGTCATAAAGAGTGAAAAGACAACACACAAATTTGGAACAAATCTTAGCTAAGAATCATCTAGACAAGGGTCTTATATCTTGAATATATAAAGAACTTAAAAAAGTAGGGCTCCAAAATTTAAAGACCCAATTTGAAAATGGGCATGTGAGATGAATACACACTTACCAGATAAAGAAATAGAAGACAAATGCATACATAAAGAGCTCCACATCATTAGCCATCCATGAAATGCAATTAAAACAGCACTGAGATACCATCTCACTCCAGAAAGAATGGCCATCATAAAGAAGTCAACTAATAATAAATTCTGGAGAGGCTGTGGGGCAAAAGGAACCCTTCTCCACTGCTGGGGGGAATGTAGACTGGTACAACCACTTTGAAAATCAGTGTGGAGCCTCCTCAAAAAATAAAGAATGGAAATCCAATTCAATCCAGCTATTTCCCTTCTGGGAATTTTCCTAGAAGAACTGAAAATATTGTAACATAATGATATGTGTGCACCAATTCTTGGAAGTGACCAATATGCCAATTACCTGAGGAATACATGAAGAAGATATGACATTTTTATGCAGTGGAATGCTACTCAGCTATAATTAAATGCAAACCAGAAGCCTTCATAGGTAAGTAGACCCAACCAGAGGCTATACTCATAAGTGAAATAAACCAGACCCACATGTTTAAGTATCATATTGTCTCTCTAGTGTAAGAACCCAAAAGAAGAAATAGAACCTGAAAGGTATAACAGTCATAGTAAAACAGAAAGAAATGGAACTTAAAGATTAAACAATGAAGAAGAAAGAAAGGAGAAAATAATAGAATAAAAGTAATGGAAAAACATGCAAGTATATATACAGGATGGCTGAGGTGATTGTACTGAAAATCTCCATCAGTCTTTTGAAAATAGTAGTTGATGTGTAGAACTTTCACCTTGACTAATTCTGTATGCTGATAGCTGCAATCTAAGCAACTACATCAATGACAGAAATTTGTAATACAAAAACCATGCTTGAATACCTGACATCTTGATCTTCTAATTGTGTATCATTTCTAATGTCATATTAATTATCACTATACCTTCTTCAAAACAAAGTTTCAAGGTAAAAAAATAAAATAAAACTAAAAAAGAGACAAGAACAAAAATTTAAGATTTCTTGAAAACAAGTGGTAATATCCAAACAAATGTTCACTCATACATAACTATATCTGCTAATCTGAGCAACAGATTTGACAATAAAGTAGATAATATAACAACGATTGTTAATAAGCTATTCTTGGTTTGAGAATCTGTAACATATGGACTGTTGTATGTTGCCATTACTTTCTATGTTTCAGATGTTCTTGCTTCGCTTCTCCTGTTCAAAATGAAATAAAATTAAAAACAAAAGATCTTTGGGATTTATTCTAGAAACTTATTGAACAATGTTATTAAATCATTTTATTAATTATGATGAAATAAGTAAATTAACTTGGGTGCTTTCTATAAGAATCAACTTGGGCTCTTTCTATAAGCATAAGAAAAGACTTAGAGACTTAGATTTTGATAAAAATCATATTACAATTTAATTGGTTATGATCAATGATTTATAGCATCTTATACTTTTATTAGAATGCTTCAGGCAGGTCTAAGTACGTGCTTGACAAGTACAAGGACCTGAGTTTGGTCTCTGGTACTGTATGTTCTGGTCTCTGATCCCTGGTTGCACCATGACTGCCCCAAACTGGGCGTGGTGGCATACAGCTGTGATCCAGTGCTGGGGAAACTGAGACAAGAGAATCACTACGAGTCTGAACTGTATACCCAGATCATGTATCAAATTTATTTATTTATTAATTAATTTTAAGAAAAATGCTTTATTTTTCTTTCATGAGTTTATATATTGCATCACTGCTGATGGGTGAATTTGGGTACAATTCCAGTGCAATAAAGATGATATTAAGTAAATCATAATTTAATAGAACATTTCATTACATTCTGAAAATAAATATGATAGCACTGAAGACAGTATATTACTAATTTTCCAAACTGATTTTTGAAGACAATATTCACATAATAAACTGCTGATTCTCTGGGCCTTAATCATAGAAATATAACACTTAAGAATGACTTGTGAGTCCCCTACACTTCAACATAACAGCATGGCATTAATTCTTATATTTCGTTTTTATACTTTTCTGCTGGATGGTTAAGACCAAGGTAAATCAGGACCTATGCAACAAGAATTGTAGCTTTTGTAGGGGACTCAGGTTAACAATTTTTGACACTTCCAGTCAAGC